>NC_087269.1:45157491-45464366 GCF_015220805.1 Pogoniulus pusillus | reverse complement strand
GTGAAGATTATTCCAAGACTGATGATATTGGTGGAAGATTTGGGAAAGCTATCTGTAAAGCTTCAGTGTCCAAGATACCATGAAGCAGTTGCTGAGGGAATTGTTCATATGAATGAAGCATTTTTGCCACAGCAGTGCCCTTGGGCAATGAAGATGGCTAAAGAAGCTTCTTTAGGCCCGTCTCTCCTGGAGGTGCTGTAGGTAGGAAGAGAGCTGTTGGAGATGGGCTTACAAGGTGTTAAATCAGTTAAAATTGTGCATTATGCTATTCTTCCTTCTTGCAATTTATGGAAAAGTATCTCTGGAAGATGGTTAAGTTTGTGTCTTTAGCCTTTATGGTAGCTGCAAAGTAATGAAGCTCTGTAGTTTTACTCAGCAACTCTAGAAGCTTTACTGGAACCATTTGTGAAGTGGAGTGGCATTTCTTTCTGTCGTCCACTACTATTCAGCATCGCCTCTGGAAAGTGTATTTTCTTTGGCATTAATCAAGATAATAATGCACTTTACATGGCTTCTTTTGGTTCTCTGTTTTGTTTCAGTATCTTGACTATCTTTTAAATAATAATTGCAGTAAGTTTGGGTAACTTGTGTCAGAGCTTCCTCACTACAAAGCATGATGCCCGCTGTGTCTGTCAGTCTGGGCAGTATTCTCATTACTTACTAGGCAATGACTGCTGGTCACATAGCTGTGCTAGTAATCATCTTTCAATCAGGTAAACAAAAGTATAGGAACAACTCTTTTTGAAGGCCCTGGGTTATCTGTAGTATTCTGGATGTCTGATCCTTTGCTTGGAGACTGCTAACAATCACATGTTAGACTCTTGCTGTAACCAGAAAAACACATGTGACATAAAAAAGCCATTATTATTTTTTGTCCTGATTTATGACAGAAGCTTTAAACAGTGGTAACATGAAAAGGTTCTAAGAGTGATTTTTTTTCACTAGAGTTGCATAGTATGTCCAAACACTTCCCAAACTCCTAACAGAAATATATAGAAGCCTTGCAGATACTTCTGTAAATGCTTTGCTTTTGATGAAGAGGATATCAGGAACTTACACAGATCAGCGTTTGTGGTTCTCAGGTATACAGTGCACATTTCAGACTGCACAGCTCACGGGAGGAGAAGTGATGGATGACATACAAGAAAACTCTCTACTGAGTTAGGTTCTGCACTTCTGAAAAGCTCCAGTAGGCTGGAATTCATTCTTAGGCTCTGTATCCCACGGGTCACAAGCTGAATCTCCATGATTATATGTCAGGTCCTTTGCACTACCATGAAAAAGCTTGTAGCCGAATCTGGGTGTATTTCCTACAGAACATCTAAACATCAGTGGAGGGAGTCTTTCCAGTGACTTCAGTGGGCTCTGAATCTCGCTGTAACTCACTGTTTAAAGCATTACAAATAGAAGATCTGGAGGCAGGAGCATATTTGCATATCTCCTTAACCCCCTGAAATACTAGAAGAATTTGAATTTTTATGCCTTTTGACTTTGAGACTTTTATCCTTCTTTCCCCCTCTCCTCTTATCTAATCCCTGCCCTCCCTTTGATTTTAGCCTCCATTCTGTGACGCTCTTTTCTATATCACTTTTCTCTCTTTGGGGATGAGGAACAGGATCTGGTTAGATTTATAAACTGTGTCAAAAAGAGATACAGACTGTAGGGCTAAACAACTTGCATACTTTTTAGGCTGTTAATATTTCAAATGTTCCTTGTTTAGGGATTTTTATATTAGTACATACTTTAAAAATACTTCATCAATGTAAACCCATTGAAAACAAAGCAGAGAAACGAGCCAATATTTCAGAACACTTTCTGATGACAAAATTAGCACTAAAATGTCCAAGCTATTCAGGTTTTCAGGGGTACTCGATGGGAATGGACTCCCTAGAAGGATGTGACTCTGAGTTTACACAGTCTTTGAATTGCAAGGTATATGTTCTTAAGGTTAAATGAATAAGATGATTTAATTTTCTGCCCTCAGTGAGAAGCCCTCAGAGTTGTACAGAGTCAGTTATTTACCTAACTGGTTCACTGACAGACTATTTGCTGTTATACAAAGTGAAGGGGAAATACCAACATGGTCTCGTTGGTCTTAGGTCACAGATGAAACAGAGTCCATAAAGCTTTTTCAGGTAATAATCCTTGTTTCTCACTAGTGTAGGTAGGAAAGTATTAGTGGGAAGGTATCCCTGATGCAAAAGGGTTGCTTTATTAGGTTACACTGTTGCTGTAAATGTTTCCTAATTATCCCTGTTATGGTAGAAATCTGGAAAAGTGTAAATTGAGTGCTTTGCATAATTTATAAAAGCTGAATGGTTCCTAATTAGTTCTCTTAGGTTAATGATACAGCAGCCTCATTTTTTCGTGGCCCTGAGCAATGACCTTTACCCTCCCCATTTTTAACACTTTCTTTTAGTTCAAAAACATGTGGTGACCTTCCTCATCTCAAATGATCTTTGGGAGACATAATGCTTTGGAAAATGTTACAAATCCCTTCTCCCCTCTCCCTTTGAACGTAAAGAAACGCTCTGCTTTCTGTAGGCAGAGTAAAAGCCTGATTTACCCAGATCCTCTGAAGAATGCTGGGGAAGTGCATTCCTTCAGTGTTTTCATAGAAACTGACGCGAGCTGCGTTAGCAGAAGCTGTGAAAATGGCGAGGTGAGGGAGAGAAAAACCTCTCTCAAAAGAATTCTAAAATAACATTTTGCATCCTCGAGTAATTCCCAGCTCTCCCTGGCAACCATTCATTTCTTCCCAACAGCAGAGATTTGCAGTATGAAACTGGATTGGTGTGCTTTTCCCATGGGGCTCTCTATCTCTTCATCCACTGCCTAGGGTAAAAAGCAATGCATACGTTTACAATATAAATGTGATTTAATCGACCTCCCTGTCAGCCAGAAATGGCAAGCATATCAAACAAGCCCAAGATGTTAGGAAGAAAAAATCATAAATTATTCCAGTGATGAGTTTCTGAGCAGCATTTTGGACTGCTAGATGATTCTGTGTAAAGCTGTTCCTTGAAACAATAATTAAGATAATGCTGTGTGACAAGGAGAAAAATGTTCAGCTTTGTATGAAATGTGCTTTATGTTTACAAAGCTGAATGTTCCCTATATTGATCAAAATTTCCCTTAGCTGCTGCAGTGCAAAGCTAGAACTAATTGAATGATTCACCATCTGTATTTCCAAGTCCTTATTTATTTTATGCTATGCAAACCCAGTTGGCTTCTTAAGGAGGAAGTTGATAGGTTTCTTTATGGGTGAGTCCCTGTGGGTGGATCTCTGTGCTTTTGTATTGTAAGGTCTTCAGTAACAGTGTTTGAGCTGTCAGTGTACAGCTATGTGGAAAACAGGGATTTTTAAATAATACAATTCTTCTTTTGATTTCTCTTGCTTGAAAGACACTGAAATTGTCCTTGAGGAGATAAGCAAAAGGATTTTTTAGTGAGGAAGCACTCAGAATCATTATGCCACTTAGCTTAGCTAAAAGAGCCCCTTCTGCAATTGTTTTCTATTCATAGGCACAAATACATGTTTTATTTACATGCCTTTTATACTTCAAAATAGGGGAAAGGTGGAAAAAGGTTTTTTTCACGGATGAGACAGTTCCTTATATCAATATGATCACACTTGGTTCCTCCTCTGTGCCTTTGTCTCCCAGCAATGAATTTCTTTCTCTGTTTCCTATGCGTGTTTAGTTGGCTTTGTTGGGTTTTTTTTTGTCTTTTTACCCCATGGCCTGCCCCCCCCCCCCCCAATTACAATGTGGATCAAATCACAAGAACCTTAGTTCATAACTTCATACTGCCATTTTTGTTCCCCTCGATATCTTCCTACAAAATAACTGGTTGTGTCAAGATAAGATAGTGGGAGGGATCAAACTGTATATTTGTGTGTGCTCTGACTGGATCTTCAGGCAACTTCCCCTTTCTGACTTTCAGTGTTGCTGTTTTTACTGTTGTGCCATTGCATGTATCTCTTCACTATCAGTGTAGTGGCAGTAGTTGTTGGAAAGCTAATTGTACTTTCATTCTTAAGACTAGAGATTTGGCACTTCGTTAACTTCTTTTAGTCTGCTTCATCCTCCATTACAGTGCTTAATTTGTTAATTTGGGGCTGGTTTTAGGTTGTGAGGTTTTTTTGGTGGTTTTGGTTTTTGGTTTGGTTATTATTTTTCTTTTTTCCCCCCCTGCTAGACAGTTACAGCTCTACAGCCTCACCTCTATCAACACTTGCTTCATATCTGCCTGTTACAACTAAGGTTTTGGTTAAAACCAATTATAATTTAGTGCATTTTTTCCAAGTAACTTCCTACATTTTAGTGTTTTGACCTGATGTAATATGCTTCTTTCAAACTTCTTTGACAGAATGTGCCATTTTTGAACTCTACACTTGGATTTTTGGCTCTAGCACACTTTGAATTACTGCCTTTTCCCCCTCTTGTGAATAAATTACAGTTCCTAGCTCTTAGAGGACTGTCATACTGTCTCCTCCACTGACCTCATGTTCTTCATTCACTTGAAAATTTCTTGTTATTTATCTTAACCTCTTGTGTAACTTTGCTTTCTTCCTCTGCAATGCATTTTCTTTTTGTGCTTTCAGAACTTCAATGTATAATCTTCCTGGTCTTCTTTTGTGCCTGATGTTTTACCTCTTAAAGGTCTTTACAACAAGGCTGATATCTCTAGTATCTTGGCAAGACTCCAGTTTAACTAATTGCATTCTGTCTTTCTAAATTCTTCTTAGCTTTTCAATTGAATGTGATGGTCTCTCTCCCCCTGCCCTCTGCTATTGTGTGCATTGCTAAGGAGTTAGTACCTGTGCTTCAGCCCGCGATTTCCCTGCTGTGTTGTTCTGTCTGATGTGCTTTGGCAGAAAGGGAAAATTTAAGATACTGTTAATCATTTTAGCATGTAAACCACACCTTCATTATGGTTTACTTCAATTGACTTACAGCTTGTTCTCATTCATTGCTTCTCACTGTTATTCCAATAGGTTCAGTGTCCTGTTTGTACTACCAGGCACTTGTGCAGTACTTTGGGTTTTTCATTCAGTGCATGGTTCGCTCTTTTACTTTTCCTGTCATGGGTATTGATCCTCCATACTTCTTTCCCTTCCTCGTATTACTTCTGCTTTTTCTTCTGTGCTTTAATGTATTTTATTTCTAGAGAAGCTCTTTCTGTTCACGTGGGTCATAGAATCATAGAATCAACCAGGTTGGAAGAGACCTCCAAGATCATCCAGTCCAACCTAGCACCCAGCAATTAGACCATGGCACTAAGTGCCTTATCCAGTCTTTTCTTGAACACAAAGTCAAGTCCTGGTCTACTCGCAAAGGGTGATCAGGGTCCTGATCTAATCACAAAGGACTGATATGAATGTATGTCCTATTGCTTTCATGATTACGTGTGCATGATTATCTTCCCCTACTGTGCATGCCTCAAAAGACAGACCGAACTGTCAGAGCTCTATGGGGACATCCAGTAGGCATAAGGTAAGGTCCACCTCTATTTATTGGTCTTGTGTACAATCCAAGGTGAGTGATGTTGCTGCATATAGATGATGAGATTGTAATGTCTCAGACCTCCGTAGTGGCCATGTCACACGAGGGATTGTGTGACATTTATGGTCCTGTTTTTTGCAGTACTGTCCTGAATTACATGTCATTGTGCAGGAATGGATGTGGTGATGAGCTGTGTCTCTTCATAGCAACCAACAGTTGGTTCTTACAACTTGCTCCAAAATGTTTTGGAGGCAGAAGTACACTGAAGATCAGAAACAGAATTCACTGGTTTTTATCGCTTTGGCCTCTCAGATAGGAAGGTGACTGTCATGCTGCTGAGCGAGAGCCGTAACAAGTAAAATAGGGTGGAGGTGCCACTTTCCCTGAGCTTTCCCCCTGTTTCTTAACAGAAATGTGTTTTGTGAAATGTGTGTGACACAATGAATAGATACTGCTCACTCTTGGTATAAGATGAATGTGTTGGAACAAAATACAAAGTGAACTGGATGCGCAGGGATGAACATCATGGAGAAATCTTAAGAGCTTGGCTATTGTGTAAGAGTTTGTCTGATGACTTGATATAATCTGTATGAGTCATATCAGAGTCTACAATGAGATAATGAGGTTAGCTAGGCTTGGAGCACCATAAACCTTTGGGACATGAGAAGGATTTTTTTTTTTTAATTCCTCCAAACAGGTCCATGTGTTTGATTAAACAAGTACAGCTTGCATAAAGTGCAAGGTGTCTGAAAGAAGACTGCTGCTGCTCTGCTAGGTGTATGATTACAGCATCATGTAAAATGTAGCAAAATCACTGGAAAGATGGTGATTAAATAGCTTGAAAACAGAACTGTACTCATCAGAACACTTTTATCTCAAAATCTCACACACAGTGTAATTTAGGGCTCATATTATTCTGTTAGTCTTTAAACCAGCGTCTGTTAGCTGTCTCCAGACATTGACATTTATTGTGCAGTGTCTTTAAGCCTTCAGGTGTTCCTCAGCTCAGGAAAAAAAGGTCTGTATTAATACTTATATTAATGTCAGTAGATCCTATTGCAAAGAGTCTAATCTAGGAACTGGATCAAAAAGAGTGTTCAAGAGCAAGGCTTATAATTAAGGAAAAGCAATAATATATCTGTCATAACCATAGAAACAGTCTAGTTGAACTATAGGCATGAGAGTATTCGTGTGACTGCAGATCCATGTGACAGGGTGTACACTTGTGTGACTGATTCAACAATAATTGAAGACTTAGAGATGCAAAGCAGCATGGGGAGAGCATAGCAAGTGGAAATTAAATACAGGGTGGGGAGATATGTGGTTTTCTTGCTAACTGGATTATTTGCATATTCAAATCTAGATGTAGAACCTTCTCTTATTCAGTGAATTAGCTGCAGCCAAGAATAATGGGCTTCTCCCTGCCCTCCTCCACACTGTGGTACAGGGAAAGAAAGGCTGTGCTGTAAAAGTCATGTATTGTGTTTCCTTTCATTGCCATGAAAACAGTGCTAAAAAGAGACAGTGCTTACAAATCAGCATTAAGTAGTAGGAAAACAATCTACTTGAACAATAAACGCTGTGGCATTGCTAAAGAATACAGTTCGAAACCTGGCACATTGTTGCTATTGCTGTGAGCAGATGGACTGAAAGCTCATTCACTGCCAAGCCTCCTTAAACCCCCCACACCAGACGTGGCTGCATGGCAGGATGTTGGAGTGAGTGGCAGCTTGCTAACCTCCCCCTAGCATTTGGGGTTTTTTTACTCAATTCTGTGGATATAAGAGTTTATAGTATATAAATCCTCATGAATATATAGGTACCTACAAAAATGCTAATGGTAACTGTGACCTCATATGTATGTCCTATGGATAACTGGCTGCTTTACTGCTATTATTTAAGATGATGCAAACTGCTGCCCAAATGCTGTCACAGCACTACCATGGGCGCTGAATGCTTCAGGGCAGGGCTGAGCAGCAGACCTGAGCACCACAGGGTGACTGCAGAAGAAAGTGCGCAGTCCTACCATCTGGTGACCAGCAATTGTTTCTAAAAGCAGAGTAGTGTTTCTCAACTGGTAGACTGTGGCACTTACGAGGTTTATTTACAGTGGCTGTCAGGAAAAGTGAAAAGGACATTACTACAAGTCTTTCTACGGTACAAAGCAAAAATGTACTCCTTCACACACCACCACTCTCAAGACCAAATAACTGTCAGCCTGTTGCTGCATGCAAATAATATTTCAGTTTTTTCTTTCTGGTATTTTTTTTTTCTTTCTGGCCCTTATAACTAATGTAAGATTGTTGTGGGAAAGAATCCTTTAAATAAAGATATTTTGAAGTGGAAGCTATGTTCTAGAATAGTAATTTTCACTAATGACTGTTAAGAAAAGCAAGGCTTCCTGTCACTTGAGACTCCTCTTGAAACAAGTGCTGAAAATATGCTAGGCTGTGGCACCAAGTGCTAAGTGTGGCACAAAGAACAACAGGGCTTATAAATAATCCCATTATAGCAGCAGTTCATGACCTTCAGTTTGGATGGCATCAGGTTGCCTGAGCTAGATCTAAACATCTTGTGTGACAATGTTGTGCAGAGTCTTCTCTGATCAGTCAAATCATGCCAAAATTTTGGTTTTAAGCCTGATAAAAATATTATTATAATCAGAGTTCACTTGAAGCTGTTTCTCCTTGAACTGCTTGCTTTCATAATTGTGGGTACCATCCTGAAAACAAGTCTTCTGATCCACAAGCACTTTGACTCAGTTCTAGACTTTTTGGTTCCCTAGAGACTCTATTCACAAAGGGGAAATGTACAGCTGAAAGGAACAAGTCTGCACCTTCTAGAGAAAGCTGGCTGTTGAAAGGGCAGAGCAGAAATACACTGAATCTCTCAGTACTTCAGCCAAGAGATTAGTAGCCAAGATAAGGATAGAAAAATATAATTACTCTAACTTCATTTTTCTCCCTTAAAAAAATGTGAGAGTAGGCAACACCTTCACAATGCTGATTCCCAGCTTTCTATCTCCCTATCAGGTTTGTATTACTTCAAGTGTGTGGAAGACTTAGTGGTAAAACTAAGTGAATGATTTATGGTGAGCAGCTTATTTGATGAATTACTGAAACTCACTTTTCTGTTTGAGAAGAAAGTTTCTAGTAGATGACTATTTCTTATAACACGCATTATTCAAGTTTACTCAAATACTTTTTTTTGGTTTGGTTTGAATTTTTCTCCTGAAGATGATGATTTACTGCAAGCAGCTTTCCAGGTGCTGAGCAGGAACAGACTTTTGACACCGCAACTGCTGCCCAGAGCCACAAGGGAGAGTTTGTGTCTCCACCTGGCTGAACATTCCCTTGAAACTGAGGAAAAGTACTCAGAAAAAAGGCAATGTTCAGACTGATTTTCATGTAGACAGACAATAATGGGTTTGAAATTCCTTAATCTTTTCTCTTTTGGGTCACAGAGGCATTGCATGAGATGCCATTCTTATTAGGTGAAAGGATAATGTAGGCTTTATTTGCCATGGGTGCAGTTGAGATTTCAATTTCTCCTGTCATGTTCATGCAAAGCAATTTTCTGCATCTTCTTGGACATGCTAGGAAAGGAACCTGTCAGACCCCTATCTACTGCTTTTAATTGCTTCTGTGTTGGGGCCATGTAAAAGGTGTGCTTTATTTTTAAGGAATTATTTTTTCTCACCTGTGCTAAGCAATGGACCATCTCACCCCAAATCATCTTTTATGGTGTAAAGCTTTTATGTGCTTAAGTTACAATAGGAAATACTATTGGGATTTATGAAACCAAAGTTCTTTGCAGTAAGTGTGATGGCCAAATACTCAAGAGTCTATTTTTCAACTGAATGTATTCAATGAGGAGCAGATCTGCACTGGGCTCTGTGATCTTACCAACCCTAGTGAGGAAAAACTGGTGTTGGAAATGGAGAGTTGAGAAAATCAGTTGGCAAACTGAGTGAGAGAGGAATATTTGGTAATCTGTAGACCAGGCTCAGGGAATAGCACTGAAATAGAGCTTAAACATTATAGCTTTTGCTCACAGTCAACCACTGGGGTTTCTTTGGAGAGATTTTGTAGATGTTGGAGACATAGTTCTAAGAAAGGAGCAAAGTAAGAGTTAAGGCATTAATAGCAGGTAATGTCCTCTTAACTTTTGGGAGAGGAATTTGTACCAGCAAATCTTAGCAATTCGTTGTCTATATATTTTCTGTTTTCTTGAGTTGTCTGTATAGAATTATTTTTACATATGGAAAACACACTATATAAATTGCCTTATACTCTAGATAGCATGAAAGGTGGCAAGTTATGCCTTCAGGAAGCTGTGTAGCACCTCACCAGATCTTAGCTGGTGGAACAGACTGTGGTGTGAAGATGCCGTGTCTTTTAGCAGAGATGTTCTTAGAGCCCATCTTAGTCTGTTCTGCATTTACCTGTGAAATGAAGAAATTTGTACTGCATACCCAGGATATATTACTTCAGTTAAGGTGGGGGGAAATTAGTATTGCTGGTTTCTATGTGAAACATGTAGAACTAGGGAAGATTTGACAGGGATGGGATGAAATAAGTTAAGGGTGCAGTTTAACAACGTGTCCAACCTATGTCACAAGAAATTATTTGGAATTTTACTTGGCTTACACCTTCAGATTTTCCTTAGAAAAGGAGTTGTTTCCATAGTAACAGCCACATTACATGGTTCTATACTTCTGATACCTCCGAGATAGACCAGCATTGCAAAGAAATGTGCTTCTCAATGTCATGTAAAAATCCTTTTGCTTGTTAGTAAGAAAAATCCCATTTTCAGCGAAGTGAGGCACATGTTTGAGATTTCTAGACTATGGTTAACTTGTTTATACTCTCCTTTTTGACCGCTGCCTCATTTATTATAGGTGGTGCTTATATTGCTGCCCATTAAGATGCCTGATGCTTCCCATTACAGGCTTTTGTTTTCAGCTGCTTACAGCTTTACAAAACGCTGTTTTGACTGATGCTTTCTGTTCAGAATTTCTGCTTTGCATTGTGTCCTTTTGGAGTGTCTGAGAGCCTTGTAACTATTTCTGAGAATTATTATATGTGTGTTTTTATTTTCTAGCTTAATCAGTTGGTGGATCTTTTAGAAAAGATTTCTCTGTCCCTTCTGGGCAAAACCCTGGTTTAGGGTATGCCTTCTGCCACCCTATCCTCTCATCCTGATTTTTCACTCCCTTACAGATTTCTGCATTCTCTCAGTAACCATGCTGTTAGTTCCTGACTTTCGTATGCTGCTGGGAAATCTTGATAACATGCTGCTAATACACACACGTGTTTTAATAGTGCCTATGTACATACAGACACAGCTCATACATGTATGCACTTAAGTAGGTTCCAGTGGTTGTCTGACCAGTGCAAGGTATAGCAATACTATTCCATTAATGTCAGAAGAGTAAGAAATCAGACACAGATACTAGAGTAATTGGAAGATGAAGACAGGACATAACTCTAGCTCTTAACAATTCAACGAGTCAATGAAGAATCCAAAGTGGTAAGCAGCTCAGCAGTATGAGCATGTTAATTTGCAGCCGGTTCAGAAGCTGCCATGGAGACTGTCAATACCTCAGAGATTTCTTAATGAATTTTCAAAACAATGTGCTCTTGGTTCCTGGAGTTGAATGCTGTGCTGTGATTCATTCCTGTCAGAAATGTACCGAGCCACTATCTCCAAGTCCAGCGCTGTTCCGTGCATGCAGAATTACTTCTCTGGCTCTTGGTATGACACAGCAAGGAATTTTCTTATGATGTCTTGGTACTCTGTCACTGTTAAGTGTTGTTAATTTGTCTGAACCACAGTGCTGAACAAATCCACTTTCTGACACCCAAATTCTTTCTTTCGTTGGAGCTTAGAATATTGCATGATATTGCTTACCAAATTCCTTCTGGAAGCACCTTTCTTCTGGCACCTGAAACAGGCAGAAATCTGTCTGCAGAGCTCTGCAGAGTCCCTCAGCTGTTTCAGCTCTTTCTGTTTTCTAAAGAGAACACACATGGGGTTGTAAAGGTCATGTTATTTAGTACAGAAGTGACAAGTGAACCGTTACCTTCTGCAGCCTCCACCGTGCTTCTTTCATGACTGGTGCTTTGATTTGTCACTGGGGTGGCCTCCTCCAGTCACCTCCTTGCATGACTGTAGCCAGTGCTTTCATTTCACTTCCTAGTGCAGATCTAAAGGGCTCGGTTCATAACAGCAAACTGCCATTCCTAACCTGTCAGGCAGCAAACAAATCAAACTTAGTAATGCAAACAAGTCCAGTAATACATGAATCTCTGAGGCACCAAAGACAGCAGAAGACACGTTTGTAGGTGGACACCGGCTACATTATGCTCTGACTGTAACACTTTATTTTGACAAGTTAGAAGATTTGTGGTCTCTTTGTCAGAATTTTGATAGCTCTCTAACTTTGGCATTATTGATCAAGTTGTGTGTAAAGACAAGTTTGTTGTGGGAGATTTTCAGAGCACATAAATGTACTCAATCTGAATGGTGGACATCATTTGCTGACCCTAAAGACTTTTCAGGGAAACAAGTAAAGATGACAAGACATGCACCATATGGTGGTCTGTATTAGGTCACTCTGTTTGCTGTACTGAAGTCATTTAGCTACTCTTACTTGCAATAACTCTTCTAAGAGTGAGGAAATAGTGTATTGGACATAAGCAGAAATACAGCAGAAAAACAAAATGTAGAAATTCTGTCAGTTGGCCTTGGGACCAAGCCAGGAAACCTGTGCTGAAGTAGCAGAATGTGAGTTGTATTCTTTGCAGCAGGTAATAGTTTGGAGGAAAGCCTGGAAGTAAGACCTGCAAAGTGAAGGAGATAACATGCCTCGTTGTTAGGGTGTGCTTTGCTGGGTTTTGGCTTGTTTGTTAGTTTGCTTTTTCTTACAGCTGTCTTGGAATCTTTCTGTGTTTTGTCTTCTCCTAACTCATTTAATTCAGCACAAAAGGGCATAATAGTAGCTAGAAGCTGAAGCAAGATAATTAACTCCAAGGCTAGATGTAAGATTTTAAAAGCAAGAGGAATTAAACAGAACAGTGCACCTACAGCTGTAGTGGGGTTTATGTCCCTTGCAATCTTCCAATCAACACTGGATGTGTTTCTAGTAGATCTACTTAGCACAAAGGTTGATGCAGAGTTGTCTAGATTAGAAACTATGGTCTGTGTATACTAAGTCACACCATAAGATGAAAAACTGAGTGTTGGGATGATGACTTTGTGTTCCCTAATGGGCAGCTATTTTAATTTTACCTGATGCCAGAATTCTCAAGTAAAACTGCCTGAAAGTGTAGCTTCTTTCTTTCATACGAGTGCAAATACATAAATGGATAGATAATATTATAGAACTGATATATTGTGTTATCAAAGAGGCAGTTCTTAATACATGTTGAAATTAGATCAGCATAGGTCTATCTTTGTCTTCATAGTGAGTTCATTGCCTTGAGGTCTGTTTGTTGGATCATTGTCTTGGTTTTCCTTCACAGTTCTGAGAGGATTGTAATTCAGAACCAGAAGTGCAGACTTCACACCTCAAAAAATATTGAGCGTTAGGATGACAACGTGTCTTGAACCAGATCTGAAGGGTCATCATACTGAGCTATAAAAGGAAGTAGGAAATTAATTTCACTAAGTGCAAATAAACATTCAGGTGAAGGAATAATGTCCTCTGTGTGTGTATGTATATATAGTTATACAGAGAGAGAGTGCAATGGTTCTACATCAGCTATTCACACCTATGGAGTCACAGAATCACAGGATGTTAGAGATTGGAAGGGACCTCAAAGGATTGTCTAGTCTAACCTTCCTGACAGAGCAGGATCACCTAGACCAGATCACACAGGAATGCATCCAGGTGGGTTATGAATATCTGCAAAGAAGGAGACTCCACAACCCCTGGGCAGCCTGTTCCAGTTTCACACTCACACTGAAAAAAATTTCCCTCATGTTTACATAGAACTTCCTCTGCTTCAACTTCCCCCCCATTGCCCCTTGTCCTGTCTTTGGGCATCACTGGGGAAAGCCTTACTGCATCTTCCTGGCACCCACTCCTTACATATTTATAAACCCTCAGCAGTATCTCTGTAGCAGGATTGTTGCCTGCACACTTTATGATCAGTAGGATTTTTGAGAACTGAAATAAGCCATCTGTAAGCAGTATTCACCAATTCTGGTCTGTGATATTTTGGTGGCTTGAGCTTTTGGCTTACTGGGGACTCTTAATCCCTATTTTGTTGCTTTCCATGGAGGCTTTTCTTGTAGCTGTATGAGGAATACTATTTACTCATCATCAGAAAGTGATCCATGCATCTGTGAAGAGAGTTAAGCATTGATCTTGGAGGTCTCTTCCAACCTGGTTGATTCTGTGTTGACTGGATAGGGTAGGGTGCTAGGTTGGACTGGATGATCTTGGAACTCTCTTCCAACCTGGTTGATTCTATGATTCTATTAAGTAGTGCTTCCTGTGCCAAAAAAACCCCAACATGTAAGCTTCTGCCAAAAAATGTAACTCAACTGTAACTTGATGGTCCTATTTGCATGCACCAAAGGTCTAGCCCTGCTGTGTTTGTGTAGATATTACTAAAATACTTAGGAGAATGTTTACTTAATTTTTTCAAAGTGACAGCCAGAGGACTTCAGCTACATGGGTCCTGTTCAAGTCAGTGAGGCTGTTGCTGATAAATCCCACACAAAACATGGAATGCTGTAGAACTACAAAATACAATTTTCTATTGCTGTACTGCAGAGCCACAGAATACCTCTGACCTTTTTTTTTTGGATGCAGCTAGCTAGAGATAGTGCACAGCCCTGAATGTAATGTTGTGCTACTGTCAGGAGAACAAGCTGATGTCGTTTGTCCTGGTGGTTTGTGGTATATTTACTGTAGAGTCACACCTATTTCAATGTTATGCCCATACAGTTACTCCATCTGTGATGATAATTTCTCATTATTTCTTTTTGCAGTAGCATTGAAATTCTGTTTTGAATTCTATTTTTAAGTTTAAAAAGCTCTGAAGTTTAAAATCATTGCAGGGTTTGACCTTTGCTGTGGTTATGAAGAATGCTGCTTGGATGATTTAAAAGGAAAGTCCTCTTGGTTTTTATTTGCAGTATGTCTAGATTACTGTTAATTACTTTTGCCACTTGAGGGTTTTGAGCATATGTGAAAACCAAAATGGTGAACAGTTGAACTCCTTCAAGAGGGGATAGTGGTGTAGTTTCTGTCAACTTGATTTTGCCATTATTTCAGTTACATCTGAGGTAACACTTTTCCATTTACCCTCATTCTCTCTGAATGCTTTTTGTATTCTGAAAATTACTCTGAAGTTAAACATATCCATTCTTCTTTCCTTTTTAATTCGTGCTTAGCAAATACTAAGGAGACTAAGCTGCTTATTTTGTTATTGTAGAAAGAGTATTAGTGGGAAAGAACTTGCTTACTTGCAGGAGCTTTGCTGAAAGCTTAGCATATCGTGACCTTTGCTTACTCTCTAGCCTGCAATGGTGCAGTAAGGGATTTCAAAGAAACTGCTGGGAAGAGAAATGTGTGAAGAAAAGTTACACCAGGAGTAAGCATTGTGGTAACCCCATTAACATTAATCACCTTTTTGCAGTGAGTAAGGCAGCCTTTCAGCATACTATTGGAGAAAAGGAACAATAAAACAAAAACCTCTGTGCTTTTGCCATCTACCACACCACAGCTGGCTCTACGTTTGTGAAGTGGGGAGTATCTTCTCTGGTTTACAACGTGTATCCATTATAAACACTAGATGAGTTTTCCTTCTTCAAAGTAAAATGAATTTACCTTTGGGAAAAACAAACCATGGGGTCTGAACTGAGACCTACTCTCATCAGCTGGAGCATTCAGGAAGTTCCTAATTTAATGAACAAACCTAAAAGGTTTGGCAACTGTTGAAAATCTTTGTGTTGATATATGTATATACACATACATGTATACATGCTCATATATAGTTGAAAATTGACTTGTGTTAAGAGCATGTAGTCCCTGGAGGTGTTCAAGAAAAGCCTGGACGAGGCACTTAGTGCCATGGTCTAGTTGACTGGATGATCTTGGAGGTCTCTTCCAACCTGGTTGATTCTATGATTCTAATAGAGGCCAAGAGACAATAGACAGATAAAAAAAATCACAACATAGGAGAATGGAAAGCATTTTCTAGCTTATTTGGAGTTATTGTAGTCTATCTCCAGCTTAGTTTTTTATATATATATGGGTGTATTTTTAAACAAGTGTTTGAAGACATGCATTGAATGCTGTGAAGAGATGTTTGCAGCCTAGCAGGGGAGGACATACAATGGTTACTACTACAAAATGCAAATACAGACTGCCATTATGGTCTGGACAGAAGTTTCTGCATTGACATTACTGAATGGAAAAATTTAGCTAGGGCAGAGATAAATGATGAAGAGTCTTGGATCTGAGGCCAAGTAGTTGTATATGCCTTAGGCCAAGTAAAGTTACCTGGCTCCCAATAAGTGCTGTACTTCTATACAGTAGGTGTAGGCTGAAATGTACTGGAGCTAAGTATAGTTTTCTAAATGTGATTTTCTGTCACTTTTCAAGGGAGTAGCCTAGAAAAGAAATTTCATATTAATAGATATGGTTTCTCAGTTCCTGTATACTTTGGTGTTGCTTACCTTTCTGCATGAAAAGATCTCCTTGTTTATGGGTATGTAATGTAACAGCAGCTGATTAGATGCTATTAAAGAGCAAACAAGCAAACAGAGGAAAAAAATCAGTGTCTGAGTGAAAACAGTATCTCTGTAGTCTGAAGCCAGAAATAGTTTGAGTAATTCCTTGGTGCATAACGGTGTGGCAGTAGTAATACCACAAACTCTGCTAGAATACCTTTCTACCAAAATATGAGAAGGGAATGTCTGCTCTCACCAGTTGGAAGGGGGTCCTCCTTACACAGAAATGAACATACCTGTTTTCCAGTGAGTTGAGGAACCAGAGGGAATACTTGTTAAGGTTAGTTTCCTAACATCAGCATGATCCTTTCATTGTGTCTAAATGTCAAACAGGAAGGGCACTACAGTCCATGTCATCCAGGCAGCTATGCTGTTCTTAGCAGACTTTTGGCCTGGTTCTTGGAGGCCTCGTGCTTCACAGGCAGTCACTTTCAATGCTTCACAGTCCTTACCATCAGGAAGATTTTGTCTGGTGTACTGTGTATTGATTATTCCTTATTGCAGTCCAGGTTTGTTCCTTTTTGTCCTGGCCACCATGATTAACAGAAATAGGTCATTTATAGAGCATTACTCATCTTGTATTAGGATTTTATTTCAATACTGTATTAATGCTTCCACCTAATTTTGTCTAGTAGGGCTAAACTTTTATTTTACTTTACTCTTCCCATGTCACTTCTGTTTGTTGTTTTCTTTAGCACTCATACTGAATAGTGCATGTATTCCTTAAGATGTAGCTCTCAAACTAACACTAGATCAAATACTTTTTTTTTAAAGAGTGGAGGAGAACACAAATTTGTTAAGTCTGAAATTTGCTTTTGAATTGTTTTGCCCTAAGAGGGTGATAAAGGAAAAAGGAATGCAATAGAAGGAAAGTGAGGACATTTTGTCCTAGATAGATAAACCTTTTGGAAGCAACCACTTGGTGTTGAAATGTAGAAAACTCCAAAGGAAGGAAAAAAATGTTTCATTTGTTGGTGTACAGGTGGTTTTGTTTAGCAGGTATAGGATTCTTCAGAATAAATGGAAAACAGTTATCCTGAAGCAGCAAGCTAGAGCTGCTTTGACTTTGTGTTAGAGTATATTGTCAGTATGTGCACACACAAAGAAAACCAAGGTGGCACAGCTCTTCACAGAAAGAAATATCCAGGTTCTGGGAATACAGACTATGCTAAAGTAGAAAGAGAAACTCATCCTTCTGGTTGCACTGCAACTTGCAAACAATCTCTTAGAAAAATGGCGCTTTTCAAGAAGACTTGTTCTCATCCATTTGTAACTTCTGTCTGTTCCTCCATTTACCTCTTAGTACTCCTCTCTGCAGTGCTTTTCTGCCATTGCTGTTTCCTGGTGGAAAAAGTAGGGAGTTGGCAGCTTTGCTTGTGTTAGCAAGCTGGAGACTGCTTCTACTCTTCAACTTGGGGGGTGCAAGAAACATTGGTGCCCAAGGTATTATTTTCTTCCCTTTACCAGTTAGAGAAAAGGTGGCAGAAAGATGAATAATGAATATCAATTCCTGGCTTATGCTGTAGCAAGGATTGTGGGTTTTATGACAATGGGATGGATGTACTTTGGTGACTATAATCATTTAATAAGGGATGGAATACACCTGCTTGAAGAGGTAAGGGAATCTTTGATAGCAGGCTGACCAGCTTGATGAAAGTAGTTTTAAACTGAAGGACTTGATGAAAGTCAAGATTGAAACCCTCATGCCAGACCAACCAGACCAGCAGCAAATGTTCTATTGTTGTCTTGCAAGAGGAGAGCCAGAAAGTCAGCTGCCTCAAAGATGTGTACAACTATGTTGGATCTCCTTGTGTCCTTCCAAGGAAACCACCTCACCTGAGTACCCCTCTAAAATTCCTATACATCAGTGCATGCAACATGGGGAATAAACAGGAGGAAATAGAGGTGTGGGTGTGGCCACATGGTCATGATCTCATTGCATTTGTGGTGACATGGTGGAATGGCTTGCATGACTGCAATGCTGTCATGGACAGCTGCCTACTTATAAAGAAAGACAGGCCAGCAAGGCAAGCTGGTGACATTGCTCTTTATGTGAGAGAGCAGCTGGAATGTAAGTATGGGGCTAGGCACTTTTCAGTGATCCCCAGTGATAGGACGAGGGGCACAAACTAGAACACAGAAGCTTTTACTTGAACACAAGGAGAAACTTCTTTAAGGATGATGGAGCACTGGAACAGGATGCCCAGGAAGGTTGTGGTCTCCTTTTCTGCAGACTTTGAAAACCCTTCTGGATGCATTCCTAAGCAACCTGATCTAGGAGAGCTTTTATTTAGCAGAGGGGTTGGACTGAACGATCTCTGGAGTTGCCTTCCAGCCCCTACCATTCTGTGAGTCTGTTATTACTGTACAAGAAATTGTCTCTCTGCATGTCAGCAATTTGCCAGCCACTGGGACAAAATAACTGGGTTTGTAGCACTTGACACAGTAAGGGACTGAAACTGTGCTATTGCTCTTCCAGGTTTGCTTGTATCTCTTGATGTAAAACTGCTTGAGCTGGAACTGCTCACAGTCTTTCTAATTCATCAGGCCTCTCAAATTAGTTTTGATAATTGCTAGTTGACAAGATCTTTGCCTGCTGATCCTTAGGCACTTCACTGCTTTGAGATCTTCACGTCTAAAAGAAATAAGAAAAAAATCAAGATGTCTGGCTGGTGTTTGACTATACGACTGGAGTACTAACTCCTAAGAAATGGAAATTGCTTTCTCACCCTTGACCTTTCACATTGATCTTTATACTCTTGTTGAACTGTTTCCACTCGTGGCAGTTTGAAAGTGTTTGAGAAGGATGTAATTCCTCCTGTCTTAATGGTTGCTGTTCACACAGAATGACTCTGTGTAAATGTGTGAGAGGCAGAAGGTTTATAGTTCTTTCTGTGGCTCAGGCCATAACTTAAGGAACTTCACTAAGAAATCTGACACCTTAGGCTGCTGCTGGGGTCATTCTGAAAAGGTACCTGAACTAGATGTTAAAACTTTAAGAAGGAACCCATGGCTCTCGAGTGTTTTCATAACCTGCTGAAAAATAGCATTGGCTTGCCTGCCGTGTAGGATTCCTTTTCTCCTGGAAATATTTGGAGAGTCTGGACAGGGAAACATATGAAAAGGGGAAAATACTGGAATTGTGTGTAATTAGCAGATAATTGTTATAAAGTGAGTCACAGTGAGATAAAAGTAGCTGCTCTTTCCCCTGTAAATAGCATGATTAGTTTATCTTAATTAGCAAAGAGAAAGTATAGTTAAAAAATTATTTCACTGACATCCAGTTCATTTGCTTATGTATGGTCTCTGGCTTCAAGCTTACTCTTCCTGCAGCCATTTCCTGGGAAAAGGAGCACTGTAAGCTTGGAAGATGAAAGCTTGTACAGTTAAAATATTTTTGCAGCCTGCTCCTTTTGATATCACTTAAGAAGCACGGTTAGCAGATTCTTCTCTCAACAAACTATTATGCCACCAGGCTGCAACAAAGATGGAACAGGAGGGAAGACAAGGAGATGGAAGTCATCAGAAGTGTTAGTCATACAGCTTTTTGCTCTGTTCTCATCTGAGATTGCATTCTGCAGCACTATTAGTCAACTAAATCAGTGGTGTACAAGCATGAGGTAGCTCCAGTGAAAGGTAATCAGTGATAATGCCTGTTTTAATGTGACACTCTTCATGCAGAGATTACTATTGTGTTCTCAGACTGCACTTGAGAGAGTTTCCTGCCATGTTGTACAGACAATTTAAAATGTAATTAAGAAGATGGACTGCTAAAAAAAAATTAGTTAACAAGTAAAAGCACAATAAGGACAAGAAATACTTCTGAAAAGTAGATGCAGGGAAGGCAAGAATCTTTCATCAGAGAAATAGAAAAGCATTGTGAGGGAAATGGAAAAATAAGACTAGACAAATGATGTGGAGGGAGTGTGGGACTTTTTTGTTGCTCTGTGTTAGAGTAATTATTAATTGATTAACCAATTAATCTTGTACGTGCTGGGTACACCAGCTTAACTCAGAGATAGCATTTGGTAACTGGCCCTCTCCTAGATACCTGCCACCTAGACTCCTGTTTTTGCATTTAGGGATGAGTGCTAACAATCTTTCAGGCTTTTAAAGGACTATTTTTTTTTGAAAGGACATTGAAGATTGCTTTCAATTTCTGTTATGCTCTCCTTATATAAATGTCAAAGTCATTGCTGAGGAAAATACAACAGCTAAAAGATAATAGCTAAAATGGTCTAATTTATGAAGAATATCCCAGAGAAGACAGAGAAATTTTGTTGAGCTGTGCAGGGCTATTCTACGCTAACTAAAAACACACAGGGAGCTGTTGAAGCAGTGTCTTCGGTGGCTGATTGGAGATTTTGACTCTGTGAGTTGTATAAATGAATCTATAAAGTAGAAGTGAACTATTTATCTTCTCTGGCTTGCTTGATTTAATTTGCACCTGGCAGATGTGTTACCTTGAGGCAGTAAAATGGAGATTGTATGCTCTATCCCAGTAGGGGTTTCCACAGTGTGCAGGTGATACACCGTCCCCTGCACCAGTTGACTGCCACATCCAGTTGGCAGCCAGTCACAAGTGGTGTGCCCCAGGGGTCAGTGCTGGGCCCAGTCCTGTTTACTATCTTCATTGATTATCTGGACGAGAGGATTGAATTCACCATCAGTAAGTTTGCAGACAACACCAAGTTGGGAGCATGTGTTGATCTGTTAGAGGGTAGGAGGGCCCTGCAGAGGGACTTGGACAGGCTGGATAGATGGGCACAGTCCAACGCCTTGAGTTTTGACAAGGCCAAGTGCTGGGTGCTGCACTTTGGCCTCAACTACCCCATACAACACTACAGGCTGGGGACAGAGTGGCTGGAGAGCAGCCAGGCTGAGAGGGACCTGGGGGTACCCATTGACAGCTGACTGAACATAAGCCAGCAGTGTGCCCAGGTGACACATGGCCAGTGGCATCCTGGCCAGTATCAGGAATAGTGTGGCCAGCAGGACCAGGGAAGTCATTCTGCCCCTGTGCTCAGTGCTGGTCAGGCCACATCTTGAGTACTGTCTAGTTCTCGGCCCTACCATTTAAGAGGAGGAGACCTTATTGCTGTCTACAACTATCTGAAAAGGAGGTTGTAGCCAGGCGGGGGTTGGTCTCTTCTCCCAGGCACCCAGTGGCAGAACAAGAGGACACAGTCTCAAACTGTGCCAGGGCAGGCTTCTGTTATATATATGAGTCCTTGATGGCTTAACAGGAGATATTGCTGTTCAGCTGCCTACCATTGTACTCAGGAGTCTTCTGTTAGTGAAAAGTAGCAACACAAATATCAAAGTTCCTCAATATCCAAAATCTGGCAAACTATTTGGGATTCTCTAAGTTTCAAATCATACACAGTATTCAGGGCTTGTAGAGGTGATTTCCTTGCTATCCACACTTTCTGCCACCCACATAATTTCTGAGGAAATCCATACAAACTGTGACTTGTTCTGAAGATGCTTGCTCACCTCTTGGTTTTGTACTTAGGACATGTGGTGTAGGTAGAAGCTAGAGACGTGAGGTTGGGTTTAATGACTAACCTACCGTAGAGTGGTGCAGCTTCTGTCAGTATATCCACCTATCATCCAACTAGGTTACATCTTGCTTCTCCATATAAGAAGAAAAAGCAGCTTCCTCATCAACCCCCAATACTGAAGTATGTGGTGTCAGTTGATTTGTTAAGTGGCACCCAACACACACCTTCCCCCGTCTGCCCCCCCCCCCCCCAGTTGGCATCTGTGCAGAAACAGAAATTTGCATGATATTTTCTTCTCTATGACTGTAGTGAAGCTATGATTTCCTATATCCATACCCTGGACATTTTCCTCTCTATTCCTGTAGTGAAAGTGTGATTTCCATACCCTGTTTGGACAGTCGTTTCTGTCAAGTCATTTTTCCTTCTAATATTTGCTTTGCAGAACTGACCCTGTCTGCTGTTTGCTTCTACTGTCTTGGGAAATCCTTTAATTGTCTCAGTGTCCAAAGAGTTTTAAAACTTGAGCTTGCTATGAAAAAAGCCTCACTCAGAGTTTTTTCATTCATTAACACTAATTAGAACTCACTGTGCATTGTTATTGCACTTTTATGTTGCCATAAAAATCATTAAACCTCTACAGAATCACTCATCTCTACCCTAATATAAAAACTCTGCAGCGGTGTGTATAAAATGAATATATTGCCCATCAGCTAGGGGCAGAATTGGGAGGTAATGAGGGTTTATTTTACTTCTGTACCTGCTTTCAGCCTAAAGCTGCTAAAACACAACATAAACAGCAATTAAATATGAAGAGGTTTGCTTCTAGAACCTAATGTAGTGAAGCACCCCTTTGTCTACAAAGCAGATCTTAGGCTGGGCTCTTGTTCAGTGTGGTTTTGTATTCCAGTAGCCTAGCCTTTGCACTCGTGCAGTATGGTCATGTTTCTTGGAAATCTGTGCATATAGTTTAATTCAAATGTGTAATATATGGTCATGGATGGTCTTGTACAATTTGTGACATACCAAGAGGATCAGTATCCTAGACATTATTTGTTATGGGTTGCTCAGGTTGTGATTACTTTCTCCTGTTCAAAATAGTCAATTCAGTCTTAATTAAAATCATTAAATTACTCACTGGAGATTATTTCCCCTTAGACTCAGTTATTTATACTAAATTTAGGATTGTTAGTTCTGCAGGTGTATATCTCTTTTATCCAGAATATATATATTGAAAAATTGATTGTGATAACCAACAGTAGTCCTGAAAACCTTCACATTGTGTAGCCAAGCTATAACAAATATTTCCTGCTATAGGAAAATCATCCTGTAGTTCTGACATGTGCAGTACCAACTAGTTATTTTTTAGAATGACATCCTCTAGTGGTACTCTGAGGGATTTATTGTTTTGTGTATGAAATAGAGCAGATAAGAAACCTCTGGTTGGATATGGCATGCACCTGTGGAAAATGCCTGTGCGTATCTGTTTGTGTACTTTGCACACATTCGATGCCTCTACTAAGACAATCAGCCTCGAAGAGAGTCATTTCTTTTGCAGTAAAGGCACACTAAGGTGATTCCTCTTTAGACAGGTAATTATTCTGAAATAATTTTTGTCCAAACATACTGTGCTTATGTACAAAGTGATGAAACTTGAAACTGGGTCCTACTATTCCACTTTTTATGACCTTTTGAACACTCTTACTACTTCTAATTTTGAAGCGGTTGTCACAGAGCAAGTGAACAAGTATTTACCTAACACTCTAAGAAGAATGTTTTTGCATCTTGAGAAATGATTTCACTTGCCAGCTAATTAAAAAAAAATGCTATACAAAGGCCAGACCTGCAAACTGTTGAAAGGCTATGAGCTTTTCTTTGTCTCCTCCTGCTGTTCTAAGTCTTGTATTCCCCACCCTTTGCTAAACCATGCTCAAGGAACAGGAACTTTTTTTTGTGAGAGGGTGTGTGTTTTTTCCTTCGCCAATTGCTGGTTTTGCATGCTACCTTCTAGATACACTTTCATACAAGGCAGTATTTCTTTTTATTGCCAATTATCTGACATGAATCTGGAATATGTAAATTCAGCTGCATCCTTCTCATTTCCCTTAGTGTGACCACCACTCAATGTACTAGAAATAGACTCTCTTCACAGATAGGATGCCAGTAGCCCCTCTTACCTTAGAGAAGACTTTTTCAGTAGAAAGCTGCTCTTATAAGGCCATTTCTTTTTCACGTAGACATGTTCTTTAAATAGCAAATTTGTTCCAACGTCTCTGAAATTGTAGTGGAGTACTCTACAGAATATGGTTATGTACTTGGGAAATCAGCATAGTAAATGTAATAAATTATGCATATCTGAAAGGAAGTTCCAGGAGAGAAGCTACAGAATTCATTTAGTAAAAGTGAGATATTGCAGTTGCTTTTTTTGGGGCAGAGTCTCTGACAAAATGGTATGGCTCCTAATCGGCTTGCATGCATTACAACATTAGAATTCTTTGTAAGTGATTCCACTGAGGGAGAGAAAGCTAAGAAATGAGCTAACTGGAACCTCTGTAAAAGATTTGTAGTATAGCAATCAATTGGACTGTCATTTCTGGCCTGCAGGATCAGCTACATGTGTCCTGCTTACAACCTGAAAACAGCTTGTTCTCTTCAAATCCAAGTATCAGGAGTGAACAATCATGAGACCAGTATTTCTGACAGCAGTTTGACAGTGAGTAGGATGAAAGAGGCAAAACAGTAGACTTACCACTGTTTTCATACTCCAGGTGGAATTCTCTTCATGCCTGTTAGGATGGAGGTAACACTGCCTTGCTGGAAAGGGTGCTTGGAGATGATATTCAAGTGCACAGCACTCAAAAGAAAGCTCCACATCTCCATTTCTCTTCTCTCCACTTCCTCACAGCAGGGACATTCATTAAATGTGAACTGAATATGTACACAAAGTGTCTCACAAAGGCATTTATTTGATATCTTATAGTTCCTAAGGGTGGTTAACATGCTGACTGATCTGGGGGTGATGAGCGTGGGCCTCAAGTAATAAGCAATGGACATATTGAACTGTGCTTTAATAAGCAGCAAATTTCAATCTATATATAATAATAATAATGTCTTGGAGGAAGGTTTGTTTGGTCTTGAGATTGAGCTGTAATTCCATCAATGCAGATCTAGGGAGCTGTGCTGTCTGAACAGAACAAATTCAGCTCTGTTGCCTCAGACTTGCTGTGGCATGGCCTTGCCTCTTTCAGGAGATTTAATGCTGTGTATTATTGGTCTTTGTAGTGGATTCACTTGGTGTTATTGCTCTCCACAACTGTCTTAAAGGAGGTTGTAGCAAGGTCTCTTCTCCTAACAGGTGGCAGGAAGAGAGGAAATGGCTGCAGATTGCACCAGGGATGGTTTAGGTTGGACGTTAAGAAAAGGTTGTCAAGCACTGGAACAGGTTGTCCATAAAAGTGATTGAATTGTTGTCCTTGGAGGTACTTCCATATGTATAGGTGTGGTACTTACAAACATGGTTTTAGCGGTGGATTTGGTAGTGTTAGGTTAATGGTTGGAACTGATGATCCTAAAGGTCTTTTCCAGCCTAAATGATTCCATAATTTATTTCCTGAATGTGGAAGAGAAGCTTTCCTTTTCCTTATTGCTATCACTGAATGGCAGAATTTATCAGCAGAGTTTGTGGACTATGCTTTGTCTATAAACAAAGACTGAACAAACTCTGCTTAGGCAGCAGTGTTTGTATAGACAAAGACACCTGATATATGAGCATCCAAATCTCAGCAACCATTGGAGAGAGAAGCTGCTTCCCCTCCTCAGGGCTCTTGAGACTGTGTGTTTAGTGAGGAGCCTGAGATGCCATAACATTACCCTCTTTGCCAGTAGTAAAAACATTGGGAATCTTAGGAAGTAGTTTTTAAGTTTTAGAGCTTTTGTAGAATCTTTATGGTTTCTAAATAATCATAGGAATAGCCCAGGTCTTGGCTAACACAGCAGCATTTCCTAGTTGGGCGAGTGTTGGGCTGTGAGGAGAGGAAAAGATATATCGCTGTTTGTTTGCTTAGCGCTCCTCCCCTAGGCAGCATATGGATTTGTTTTGCTTTCTCACCTGCGCGGTGGTTTTTCCTCTTTGCCTGGATAATCCTGTGAAACTGGAATCCTCATCAGCCCTGGCCTTGTGTTTTACTTCTGCTCTCTGGCATACTGTGGCAGACTTTTTTTCCTCTCCCAGTGTGTAAAAATAGCAAGTGGAAGTTTTTATCTGTTATTACAGCAATGAGGTGCAGGGCCCACTGTGTAGTTCTGGCTTGGTACAGTCCCCATGCTTTTGGAGTCACAGCCTAATTTGAGCCGGATCAATAAAGAGATTATTAAATAACTGAGCTCTTCCATTTGAGAGGCTTTGCCTCTGAGGCACTTTTTACTTTCACCTCTGACTTGAGCAACACTGAAACAATCAATATTGACTAAAAAAAAATACAGGCTGTGAGAAAATATTTCTCTCTGAGGGTTAACTGCAGAATGATCTCACTGTTGTGATGCATTGTTAGTAGCATTCCTTTTATTTGTGCAGATTCTTTTGCAACTGTATGCAGATGAAACCTCCATCTCTGACTTTTGCCTGTCATTTAGTATACTTTAATTTCAACATTCCTTTCTCATGCAGTTCTACCACTGTAAACTTTTTCCTCCAAGTGTCCCACCAGTGCAAGCCATGAGGTTTGGTAGGATAGAGGACTCGGTTCTAAGGATGATTCACTCCTGAACACTTTCTGTCCTTGATTTCTCTCTTTAGACCAACGTGTCAGTAGGATATTGTATGAGCCAGCATCACGTGTAACAGTTCTTACTGTTTTCAGGACTACACTAGTCTAACTTCTGATTAAAATCTAGTCTAACTTCTGATTAAAATCAAAGCTTCCACTGCAGTCTTTCAAGTACTTTGCATTTTATTTGCTACCTAAATGAGTAAGTTGATTTTATTTTATTATTTAATGATTGTTCATAACTTTTAATATTTTCAAGTCTTAATAGTTGGGTGTTTTTAAGAAGGTAAATATTAATTTCTGTCCCTGAAGATACTGCAGTCTGTCCTAGTGCTTCTAAAAATTCACATTGTATCCTATTTTATCCAGTAGAAAAAAATGATGTGGGTGAGCTGCATATTTCTTGTCTGATATTATCTTTCTCTGGTTTGAGTAATGCTTCAAAAGTTCATTAACAGGCAATAAAAAATAAAAGCCCAAGGAACAGAAAGATTCCAGCTGTCACCTAGTCCTGGTAGGACTAAGGTGAACCGAGAAGGTTCAGATAAGATGTATCAAATGTGGTTTGCTCTTCAGAAGAATAGGTACTACTATAATTTTTCTGAGTTTGAGTTGTGGTACTGATGATGGTTAGTACTTCATTGGCAAATCTTGCAGCAGAGTGACTAGACATTTGAGACCTGGAAGGAATTTCTGCTGTCAAAAAGTGTGACATGTACTTCTGATTTTTCACCCTTAAACTCTGAAAACCTCTGGTATTGTTACGTTCAACCACACAGTTCACTGTCTACTTTGCTCCAAATACGCAGTTTTTCTGTCTTGCATATACACTTTCAGTTTAGCCCATTTCTTTTGCTCCAGTTTCAGTCTTTCAAGCATGTAAAGAGTACAACAATGGACATGATTGTTGAGGTACACTTTTTGAGCTGCTTTAGATGTGTTGGTTGCTGTTGATTACAGTGGTTTTATTTCTTTGTTTGGTGGGGAGTTGTCTTGGTTTTTATCATCTTGTTTTTCTTTTCATGAAGATACAGTTCTGTATGAAATGTGAATCTTGCCAAGTTGCTGTTTGCTGGGTTTTCGGAAGTACTGAATCTCTTTTCGCTGTCTCTGTTTTGTGAGACAGGTACAGTGGGGCAGAGCTCAGCAGGCAAGGGAAAGGTAGAAGTTCAGTTGGTTGGGGTTTTTTTGGGTGGCTTATTTAGCCTGTTACTCTGTCAATTGCATTTACAAGGTTGCCTCACTAATAATTTTTATAGACATAGCAAACTACTGCTCAGGAGGTAACAGTCAACCAACAGCCTGGTGGGAGCTTATGCAAGCAGCTGTGTCACAGGGAAAGTACCCATGTACATAAACTTCATTGCGTGATCCTGCAGCCAGCTTCTGGTGTTGAAGGTCCTGAGTGCATGTCAGCTTCTTGCCAGCTTGCTACTAGAGGGAAGTTTTCCTTACGAAGCAGGAATACATTCTCAAAGCAGTTATAGGGTAATGTACTGAAGTATATTTGGAGTTTTATGCTACCTTTTGTTTTCTTGCTGTGTTTTTCAGACTAATAGATGTTTCTCCATGCGGGTGTTAAAGTAGCAACCAATACCAGAATATTTCTTTTTATGCTGATTAAGTCCTTATTCTGTAAGTCTTTTTTTTTTTTTTTTAAAGGTATTTTATTAAAAAAAAAACTATTAGTCAATGGTAATTTGACCAAATGATTTTTTCCTGCAATGACTTCACCCTTGCCATGAACTTGAAAACAAAATAAAAGCACAGCTGTTTAGGAAAAAAAGATGGTTTCAAAGAAAACGGGACAGCAAAAGTTTAGGTTTGTGCAAATGATTCAATGATGGATAAGAAACCACAAAGATCTATTTAAGTAAGAGGGAAACAGAAAACATTTCTGTATGCACCCGTCATTTTTCCTACTTGAATTCCTGTGGACTGCTGGATGTTTGTGAAGTACAAACTGTCCTGAATGAACAGGTTTTGCATTCAGCAGTGAAGACTCCAAAAATCCTGCCGACTTGCTGGCTTCAGTGGCAAGCACCTCTTGATTTCTGCTGAAATATCTTTTAGCTGGCATCTTCATTCTGTTTTTTTTCAAAGTGCTCTGCTATTTACTGGAAATAAAAAAATAGAGAAAAATCTTCATGAAGACAATTTTTTTTTTTTTCCATTTTCCTGGTGAGCAGAGGCTCTTCATGAGTGTCTGAAATAAATTTGTGCTTGCAATCTGGAGTGTATTTTCAAAAGAGGGATGAATGACCTGTACCTTTAAACTCTGTTCACTCTAAAGCAAAAGCAAGGGCTTAATGAGTCTAACAGGTAATTGGGACATACAGTTGAGAATTAAACAACCAAATATTGAAAACATTTAATGTCTGAGCTCTGAAATTACTAGTGTGCCTGTTTGGAGCGTGAGTTAGTGAGGAGGATTGGTACAATGTGATAAAGACATTGGCTTTATACAAAGCTCATTGCAACCATAACAGAGAGTTAACCAAACTGTGCTGTCAGTCTGATCCTCAAGTATCATTTTTGGCCAAAGTAGATGGTGCTACTTTTCCAAGAATAATGCAGTGTTTACTTAAAAGCATTGAAAGAAGGTGACTTTGGAGTGTCTCAGTAAGGATGGGTCAGATCTTGTGAAATGCTTGGAGAAATTAAAGGCTTAATTAACTGCATCAGATACAGCAGCCATGCTGTTACACAGAAATAGGTTGCATTATGGATGCTGTAATGATGATAGTACCTGTTATTTTGAGCCCTGTTTGGCAAACTAGTGCAACTAAACAAGAATGTTTACTTCAACTATTTTTTACTTGCATTCAAATTATTTCAACAGATTATACACCCAGAAAATATAATAAAATGCTTTATTATAAGGGCCTTTTTCTTAATGCAGTATTATCATTGGAAGAGTACCAGAGAATGATTGCAGGATGATAATATAACCTTTGACCTCCATAGTGTCTCTAAAGCTTGGCATTTTTCACTGCTAGTAAAGTATTTCTGCTGCCAAGACACAGAGTATTGTTAATATTGGACCTTCCACAAATATTATGTTCGTCTTGGTGGAAGTTAATAGTGGTGTCCTATCACTGAGCACCACATAGTCCATTCTTGTTCTTTTGTCCCCTGCCCTTTAAATATTTATAAACACTGATAAGGTCCCTGCTCTGTCTTCTTTCCTCCGGTCTAAAAATCCCCATGTCTCTCAGCCCGTACTTGTAAGAAATGCTCCAGTTTCCTAACCATCTTTCTAGTCTACTTTGGACTCTCTGTAGTCTCCCTGTCTCTTGAACTGAGGACCCCAGAACTGGGTGCAACAGTCCAGGTGTGGTCTCGCCAGGACAGATTAGAAGAGGAAGAGAACGTCACTCAACCTTACACTCTTCTTAATGAACCCCAGAATACTGTTGGTCACCATGGCCACAAGGGTACATTCCTGGCTCAGGGTGAACTACTTGTTCACTAGTACCCCTTCTCCTCTTTCTTCACAGACTTGGTTCCTGCCTAACCTGTACTGGTGTATGGTATTATTCCTGGCCAGGTGCACTTGCCCTGGTTGAACTTTGAGTTTCATCTCTGCCCAATTCTCCAGCCTGTTCAGATCTCAGTGAATTGCAGCACAGCCCTCTGATGTGTCAGCCACTCCTCCCGTTTTTGTTCCATAAGCAAACTTCCTGAGAGTGCACTCTGTTCCTTCACCCAGGTTATTGATGAAGATACTGAGCAAGACTGGACTCAGCACTGGCCCCTGGGGAAAAGCACTAGATGCAGGCCTCCGAGTAGACCCTGCAGCATTGACCACAACCCTCTGTACTCTGTTATTCACCAAGTTCTCACTCCACCTAATCGTTCACTTATCTAACTCACACTTCCTAAACTTACCTATGAGGCTGTTACAGGAAACAGTGTCAGAAGCCTTGCTGAAATTGAGGTAGACAACATCTGCTGCTCTCCCCTCATCTACTCAGCTGGTCACACCATTAGTGAAGGCTGTCAGCTTGGCCAAGTATGGTTTCTCCTTTGTGAATTCATGCTGACTACTTCTGATAATCTTTACCTTCACAACCTTAGAGAGGCTTAAGTTTTTTCTGTGAGTTCGTGACAAGTATTTTCTGCTTGCTTTCCACAAACACACATGAAGATGCTGAGAGTCTTCACACCTATGCTCTTACAAACCAAGAACCATTTCTTTCCATCTCCAGAAAACCTTGAGATGAAACTTATTAGTTAACAAAAACCCTCCCATCACCCTCGATAATCACAGCTACTAAAATGGCATTGTTTTCTTCCTGTATTATTAGTGTTCAATAGCTGTAACCTTTCTCTGCGGATAAAACCAAATCCAACGCTGAGGATTTAACTGTGCTTAGCATTATTTTTAGTTGTATTTTAAAAATGTGTGATGCATGTCTTCTTCTTAATATGATTGTGATTTTAGTACTGAATTTCTTAGGAAATTAAAGCAACTTACTGTTAGCTAAGTAAGGTATTCTGTAAGATGGTGTTTAATTCTTTGTCTGAGCCCTGCTATATAATAGAAGAGCAGTGCAATTTCACTGCTGGATTCTGGCTGTTGAGAACTAGTCTCTTCAATCTGTTGTGATTTGCAGTTAGACAAGTCCTTATGAGTTGTGTTTGCTTATGCATAAAACTCTTTACATCTATTTTTCTAGCAAAGCTATTTAGAGACCTGTAGTGTGACAAAATCTTCCTTCTCAATAGCAATAAATATTCAATAAGGAGCCCAGCCTTGTGTTCTCACGTTAGCTCTAAGTGTCCTTTGTAGCACATAGCAATAAAAGGAGCAGCCTGTCTTCCAACTTGCTAAAGGGCACTTGAGAGGAAAAGAAGCAAATCCACACGTTTAAATGAAAACCAGTTAGCTGTAACGATCTTGTTGATGCTTTGACTATTAGTCCTCCTGTCAGCTGCAGAATGCACTTTCTGCCCTGAGCCTCCTTGCAGGCCTGGTTAACCTTTAGTTTCTGCGCACTAGACACTTTAGGAAAGTTACTAGAAAAACAGCTTGTGTAGTATTTGTGCTTTGGGTTTTTACAACACTGTGTATAGGGGAATTCCATGTGATTCCTACTACTTGTGGTATATTACAGTAGTACTTTAACGACAGTTGCTTGAAAGAGCTTCAGAATTTGGGGTTGGTTTCGTCTCTTCAACTGAGGAAGCAGACTGGTGGTTTTTTTGCCACTCTTCAAATGTCTCTTTTAATGTTTTACACTTTGATTGACAGGAAAAAAAAGGCAGCATGTATTAGCTGTTCACTTGCTTGAATGTTGTCTAGGGAGTGAAAAAAGATCTGTGCTTTGATGTGTTGTGAATGGGCTGATATGAGCTTTGGGGATTAGTGTCTGAGTTGCTGGGTTCCCCATCTGGGAAAATAATTCAATTTTTTTTTTTTAAGAAAGGACTGTAAAAGGCCTTGAGGCCAGTGCAGCTTGAAAGAATTGTTCACCAGGAGTCCAACAGAAAGAGCCTCTGGCATTCCAGTTTTATTTGCAGGCCATATTTCAAAACAAGTGTAATGAAATCCAGATCTCAGTGCATATCTGCTGATAAAGTTAACAGTATTAAAAATCTCCCCAGCACACTTGGTTCCAGTGAAGTACAAGCTCTTGCCTCCTAGGGCTCCATGTGCTGGCTTGTACACAGTAAGAGGCTAGAGAAAGGTCTTTCTGTCTCTCTCTTTTTGCTTCTGAGTTTAAAGTAACGAGGCCAGCTGTCCTGTCTAAATGAATCAACACTCAGGTTCAGCTATTTTCCTTCCATTACACTCTAGGGAGAGGAAGTCCTTGGTACTCAGCAGGAGTTTTGTTTCCTGAAATCCACAAACCCTGGCTTGTGTCTGGATCACAGTTTAGGGCAAAACTCCACATTGTACTAGAAGTTAGTATGATTTCCTGTGTAACCTGAAATGGTTCTACATGGGTGGACTGAAGTGATCTGGCTCTTGTAGCCCAAACACATTTTTTTGTAACCCCAAAGAAAGACTACACAGCTTGGCAGTTTATTATGAAAATAGATATTCTGTTGCTAATACACGTGTTGCTAATACTGCTGTTTCTTCTCTATTATCTATATATTAGCTATATTTTAATTGTTTAATATATATTTCTTATATATACTGCATCTGGGGCAGGGCAATCCTGAGCACCAATATAGACTGGGCAGTGACTGGCTTGAAAGCAGGCCTGAGGAGAGGCACTTGAGGTGCTGGTGGATGAGAAGCTCAATATGACTGATTCTGTGATATACTTACCTATATAATACATATATTATTATACAGTTTATTAATCTTTTTAGTTATATTTCATTAGATTTAGTTATTAGTTAATTATTGAGTTACATGATTACTTCAGAATTCTTTCTTTCCCACAAATATTCTGGCAACCAATCCTACTTCTGTATTCTCTAAAATGCCTGGCTTGATTGTTAAGGATTCTCCTTTCATGTCATGGAATCAGTCAGGGTTGGAAGGGACCACAAGGATCAGCCAGTTCCAACCCCCCTGCCTTGGGCAGGGACACCCTACCCTAGACCAAGCTGCCCACAGCCTCATCCAACCTGGCCTTAAACAGCTCCAGCCAGGGGTCCTCAACCGCCTCCCTGTGCAACCCATTCCAGGGTCTCACCAATCTCATGCTCAACAGCTTCCTCCTCTCAGCCAGTCTCAATCTCCCCATCTCCAGCTTTGTTCCATTCCCCCTAGTCCTGGCACTCCCTGCTAGCCTGAAAAGTCCTTCTCCAGCTTTTTTGTAGGCCCCCTTCAGATACTGGAAGGCCACAAGAAGGTCACTTTGAAGCCTCTTCTTCTCCAGACTGAACAGCCTCATCTCTTTCAGTTTAAAATGTCCTAAAATGGCAAAGGAGCAAATCAGATATGGAACAAATGTCTCTCTTTTTTTTTTTTTTTCCTACTTAGTTGAAATATATCTTTCTTATTTTGTGCTAGAAGATATTGCTGAAACATGGGTTTGGGAAAGACTGGGTCAGTGAACTTGAACAGGAGAAAAGAGATGCTAACATACAGCAAGTGCCTAGGAGATGGCTGTTAGATTTTTTTGTTCCAAGACATGTAAATGTTGAATGTGGTATGAACAGAAAAGGCAAGATGATGCCCCAGTGCTTTAAAAGCATGGAAAGTCAGTGCATGGTCTTTAGTTCTTCTTCCTTCCCAGTTTTGTCACTGGTGCACTCTGCCTTTAGCAGGAGCTGGAAGACTTGTGAAATAAGAGAGTCTTTGGGGATAAACAGGCAGAAAGAGTATTGTTGGAGTGAGGTGACAAAAACTCTGAAAATTGCTTCTGTGGCTGCTCTGCTGAATTTGTACAATCAAGATCTGTGACTGGAAATCTGACTGCCTGTTTAAGGAACCCGTGGGAGGGCTGGAACAAACACTTCCTATTCCAAGGCGGCGTTATAGCACAACATTAATCCAGTCCTCTAGAGAAGCTGGAAATGGTAGGGAAGAGAGCAGTGATCCCAACCAATGTTTAACCCTGACTGGCAGCTAAGCCCCAAACAGACTCTCCTGGTGGGATGGGGACAGAGTGAGGGGAATAGAAGAGTAAAAGTGAGAAAACTGAGATAAAGACCATTTTATAGGTAAAATCAAAGCCACACCTGAAAGCAAAGCAAAACAAGGAATTCATTCACCATTTCCAGGCAGGTATTCTGCTGCCTCCAGGAAGGCAGGACTCCATCACACCTTAACAGTTGCTAGGGAAGACAAAACACCATAACTCTGAATGCCCACCCCTCCCATTCTTCCCCCAGCTCTGTATGCTAAACATCATGTCATATGGTACAGGATGTCACTTTGATGTCAGCTGTCCCAGCTGTGTCCACTCCCACCTTGTGCATCCTCAGCTTGCTTGCTGGTGGGGTAGTGTGAGGTGCAGAAAAGGCTTTGATCTGTGTAAGCACTGCTCAGCAATAACTAAAACATTCCTGTGCTATCAACAGTTTTTCCAGCACAGATCCCAAACGTAGCCCCAGACCAGCTACTGGGAAGAAAGTTAACTCCACCCCAGCCTAAACCAGCAAACAACTGAGCTGTTCAGTGTTTCCAGAGTGATGCCAGGTTTGTGACATCACTAAGGGAATGCACGACTATGAGTCATGAATGCAGTGCTGTGATAGGAATGTCCCAGTGATGTTGTGCTTTATTTACCTTTATGTTGTGGTGGCTGTTTCTATGTCCATTTTTATTGATGAATCTCACGTTAACAGAGCTTCAGCACAGCATGAAAGACTGTGAAATTGATAGTGTTTTCTGGACAGTGCTGTGGAGCTGCCTGTATGTGGTTAACAGTTTGTTCAGCATACTGCAATGTACAGGAAAAAACACCCTTGTTATATGTACTAATTGCCTTTTGGAGGAGTGTAGTCAATAATATTTTTACACATTTTATTAGCATTAGTTAGTAGAATCAAGTAGGAATTACTGTGATATTATCCTTTGTATTACCACAAGAATCAGTGAAGAGAACGTTCAGTGACCTGAAATTAAGGTATTGTTCTTAATTTTGTTTGTTCTCGTGTATTTTGCATCCTGTCACTATCAAAGGGAGAAGAAACATCATGTTTATTACATGTCTCTTAAGGAGAGTTTGCTGAGCATCAAGTGTGTACTTCTCATCAAACAGTGGGCCTGATCTAAGCCTGGATTTCTCAGTCAAATGTGCTTTGTCCAGTCTGACAGAACTATTTAATTTTTGGCATCAGCTCTCAGCACGGAGAGCAGATGATATAATACTTCCAGGAAAGTACCATGGAACATTCTATTTGCAGATGACTTGTTTGTGTGGTAGCCAGTGAAAAAAAAACAGTAGAGAGGAGCTGGATTGAGGCAGTAGGGACCAATGAACAAGTACATGCAGAGAGTGTAAAGGAAGGTAAAGTAAGTGCTAGGAGGACTGAGATGGTGAAGGAAATGATAAATATTGGGGAAAGAGAAAACAAAACAATAACAACAAAAACAGCAACCCCCTCCCAAACAAGCAACCAAAATAACCAACCAAGCAATGAAACAAATCAAAAACCCCAAACCAAACCAGCAACAAAACAACAAAAATCCCCAAACAAATTACTATCCATAAAGAGAGAGCAAAGTGATTGACTCGATTAGGGAAGTGGAGAAAGATATTAGAAATGAGTAACTGGAGGAAAGAAAAGACAAGAGAGGTTTGCTGGAGCTGCATAAGCAAAGAAATAGCTATTGAGGAGCTGTTACTGTGTGACCCAGTGTGTAATGCTAATATAACTGCATCATCGAAAGGAAAGTGTTCTAGTCGTTTGTTGCACTCTCTACCAGTTAGACTTATTTCAGCCTGCAACTTAGTTAACTCTTGAGATCCACCAGTGATTCCAGAAACAGTTATAGACTTTATCTCTTTGCAATTTGATGGCAGTAAAGTACACTGAGCACCTGTGTCAACTACAGCTCTGTATTTCCAAACTTTTGGACTGCCAGGCCACTGAATGAATGCATTCCAATAGATTCAGTTTTCTGCGCTGTCTTTCTCCTCCTGGCTGGAGGCAGGGCACCTCTAATGCTGAACATGGCATGTGGGGTGCACACAATGATTAGTGCTACCGTGGGAGAAATGGCAATTGTTAGAATAATTGCAGTTGCTCTGGGGAGTTAAAGAAGTAACAGCTACCTTTCTGGCATTGGTGCCTCTCTTTCTGCCACTCTGCAGTTCCCTGACTTTTCAAAAGAACTGAAGTAGGTTGACCATCTCACTTGTTCATCTTTGCACCAATTTGGTCATGCAGGATTATCCAAAATGACCCATGTGATTTCTGATGTCTAGGTGGAATTTGTCTCTGAGGCCAGAATTGCCTTCCAGGAGGTGAATGTCTCTTTCTGATGGCAGAAACATGCACCCATTCAGAAGGCAAAGGGATGGTATCTTCTGCAAATTAGATATGAAAGTTTTAAGTTCCTCCTTCCATTCTTTCGTGCTATCTTTTATACCATCTTTTATCTTTGTACCCAGAGTTCTTATGTGTGCTAGTTTGAGCCTAGCTAGAATGTTTGGGTGAGAAGGATTAGATGGCAGGCTGTGAAAGAGAAAAAAAAAACAATGGTGATATCTAACTCACTCATAGGCTTGCTGAGGGAACAAGAAAGCAAACATAGATAAGGTACCTCTTCTGGGGGAACTGGCTGAGCTGCATCTCTCTCTCTATCCTCTCTGCTGTCTCTCTGACTAATCCACTTTGCTTCCTAACCTCCTGGCTGAACCTCCATTCTTCCTTGGGACTGGGGTAAGGTTGAGAGAGGTGGGAGAAGGTGGAAGGGTGGTTGGGAGCCCGTTCTGGGGACTCAGGTTTCTTGGACAGGAGTTGTGTTTCTGTAGTACCTTTTACCTTGTATATCTCTGTATATATTGTAAAAATCTTCTTGTATATTGTGCTAGCTGTAAATAGAAGCTTCATTCATATTTCCAGAGCCGCCTGGGTCTAGTCTGGGTGATTTCTAAAGTGGGGGAGGGCAGGGAACACCCAAACCACTGCATTATGGCAGAGATAAGGGGACAGTGAGACAAACTGTCCTCGATCTGCCTCATTTGGTCAGTGAATTCACCAACAGTGAGAGGCCAAGATGTTAGGGTAAGATGAAGGAGCAAGTTTAATAAGCTTGTGAGACCTGCTCCAAGAGGAATGTCATCAGGCTATGTGTGAGACGATGAAATCCATTTGACATATCGAGACTGTAGTTCCAGTGTGAAATCTAGATTGAAGCAGGAGGCTGTAAAGATGAAGGAACACTCATTTATGTAATCTTTGAGTTAATTTTTTTTTTTAATGAAACTGTGTGTATATGTTATTTTACACAAGGTCCTTGTAAATATTAACCTGTAACATGCTTATCAGACTGTTTTCAGATTCTAGCTCTCCCTTTCAGCTTTAACTGTTCCATGTGGTCATTTGGTATTAGCATTTAATTGTATGTTAAGTGGATATGAGTTCCAACAACAAAAAGTTGCACAGGAAAAGCTGAATGCACTCTGCCATGGATGTTTGGTCCAGGAAGCCTGTGCAAGCTGGCACCATTCCTGTACTTTGCTTGCTTATGGCTACCAAACACTTAGATTTCTCCTGGGTTAACTTTGCTGCTGAAGTGCAGAATCCTGATTTTGTAAAATGTGCAAGAATGACAGCATGGCAAAAATGATTGTACCAAATAAAAGGCACTTGTCTTCATGTCAAAGACCCTTCATCTTCAGTTCCTGCTTTACCTATCGTTCTCTCAGGCTGCTGAGATTTTTTTATTCTGAGTTTAATGGGGCTCTTATGTCTTTCTTTATCACTTGCTTATTGTATTTTCTGATTATCAGCTTCTAGTTCTCTACCACAATCTTCTTACCTCTTTCAAATCATTCTTTCCACCTGCTGTTTTTTTCTGTAATGCATATAAATATTTCACTGAGCTGATTCTCTGCTATGCTGACAGTATTAATCTAAGTTTTTATTGTGACACAGTATTTAGCTCAGGTGGGTCACAAATCAGCTGCAAGTATTTCAAGAAAGAAGCATAGCAGAGTTAAAATATATATTTCTATTTTTTCTTTTCATGTTGTCTTAAATATGATCACTGACAGCTGTTGTCTTGAGTGAGGCATGTTGGGTCTCACCTGCAGAATCTTGTCTCCAAAGACTGAACGTGGTACTCTTAGACAACTTACGGCTTACTGCCCCTAGGCTGGTAAAATTCACATGTGTGGTCTGAATTGAACAGATGGTCACAGCAAATGCTCACCAGGGTTAAAGTGAAACAATGAGGAGTGCTTCAATAGGGTTTTGGGAAACAGGTAAAGCAATTGGAAATGAGGTGGTCTGTTGTTGTGGCAGCCAAAAGAAAGGGGATTTTGAAGGAGGTGGTGTAGTTTGCAGAGTGCTGGTAAAGAAAAGGTTGTTAGGGTTTGTCTATATAACGTTATGGGGAAGTTTATAATAGTTTGAAGAAGTTGAGAATGGGCAGAATGAGTTAGGTGGTTCTGAGGGCTGCATATGAAACTGAGGACTCCTTTCTCCATACCTTTCACCTAACCTGCTTTCTTCCAGGCAGCTGTCAGGGGATGGAGAAACTTTTCTTTCCAGAAACCTCCACTACTTACTTCTATAAACCTTTTCCATTTTCTGACACCTGTCAGCTGTTACCTTATCAGTGGAGAGAGACAACTTGAACTTTTTCTGATGTGCAAAGAGAAAGGACGTGGGCATGACAAGAAGAGCAGAACAATCTTGTTTCTGGTGCGAGCAAGAGAATCAGTTTCTAAACAAATGGCATGTATTTTTGTATACCTTGAAGAACTGAAGACCTTCATGGTTTGCACAGTTCTAGATCTTCTGTTAAAAAGGGTTTCTTAATTATAGTCCTGTGCTCTAAGTAGAGTTCATTTTTACCTCTCCCAACCTGTACTTTTCAGGCCAGTGTCTCCAGAAGAGGAGGGTAAAGAGGTAAATTAAGGGTTATAAACACTGATGAGCAAACTTCTTGAATATACATTAGTGGACAAACATTCATTTTTGTAATGCTGAACTCAGCTGCTGACATCTGACTTAAACTTCTGAAGCAAAATTGCTTGGATGATGAGCATGGGAAGTGCTACTGCTGCGATGTTTGCTATTTACTTGCATTTTAACTAGGAATGCCTGCTGTATGTATTCTTAACATATGTTAACCTCTCTGCTGCACTTCTTGCCAAGAAACTGTCACAAAGATATTTAGCAAAAGAAACTGCATAGGAAACATTGCTCTTGTACTGGAGTGCCTGGTGTAACTAATTGGGCATATATAATGGGAGAGTGAAGATAAATAAAGCTACATATGTACTGTGTTTAGGTAAAGCGTGTGATAGTTTGCATCATTATTATAATCTTTTCAAATGTTAGTAACCTCCAGAAAGACACAATTAAAAAGAATCAGCTAAAAAAACAAGTGATGGAAATATACTCCAGCATGAACCTTCTCTGAGGCTCAGTGTTGACAATACTGGGCAGAGTCATGCAGGGCTGTTGTTGCAAACACCCTAAGCACAAGTCTTTGTTTATTTTGTGAGTTTTTTTTTTTACCTTTTCCAGTCAGGCCTCCTGCCTCCTATCCTTTCATCTCAGACTATCAGGAAAAGCTGCCGTTTAATTGGAAGACATTTTCAGAGTATACTGTTTAATAGTATTTTCTCCAAATAAATGAAATAGTAATTTCTGTTGAAAGTAATTTGATTTTGCCCATCCTGCTGAGTAATACAGTTTATTTTCTGAGAAGTAAATGGATACAGAAGAGGAGCTTTGGCTGTCATCTTAAAGCAAGAGCAGCATTTGGGACATAGCGCAAGCAGGACCTGCACAGTGTGCAGCACAGCAATGATGGTTTATGCAGAGAGCGGCAAGCTAGAAAGGAAAATGGAGTAGCTGATGGCACATCAGGTCATCTTGCAAATAGATTTTAGATGCACAAAGTGGATTAGAGAAGAAAGTCTCAGATCTTTTATCTGTTATTCTCTCCAGTAACTAAATTTCTTCAGAACTGTAGATAGTTTCCCTTCCCTTGCCCTTCCTCTGGACTGTGTATTTTTTCAGGCATGCAAGGGATTTTTGTTTTCTTTAATTTGGAAAGCCTTTCTCAGCTCAGCAATGCTGCTTGGCACAGGAAGTACAATAAGAGTCAAGAGAGATTGAACTGTTATCCCTACAAAGAGAACTGGAAAATAATGTGTGTGCTGTTGTGTTTAACACTTTGCTGTGTCCGTCTCTTGTTTAACTCCGATTATAAGTATGAAGTTCCCAGTGAGGTAATACAAACCAGTGATTGCCCAAAAGGCAGAGCGACGAAGTGGGTGGTCTTGTAACTTCCATTGTTAAGTTTAAGTTACAAAATAGAGTTACAGTACTGCTGGTTTTCATTCCAGACACTAGAATGCTTCATCATTGTGGCTTTAATGGTGTGATGCTGTAATGGTGTCATTTGCCTCTGAACCTCTGTAGCTACAACCCCAGAAACCAAGTGGACGACCACGTGTCTCATTTGGAGCTCTCTGCCAAGGACTCCATTGTCACTCGCAGCCACATACAGAATGTTTTTAATGTCTGGACCAGTTTGAACAGGTCCCAAGCTCACTGCATAGATTACTTCTTACTTCATCTGATCAAAGGCTGCTTCTTGTTCAGGTCCCCACTCAAAATAGTTTCTCTTGCAAGTCACATCATGCAGAGGTTTGGCAATCTGACTGAATCCAGCAATGTGTAGTCTCCCAAATCCCACTGCACCCAAGAAAAGAGAGTGTCCTTCTTACTTGTGATGTTGCTCACATCTTCACTCTGGTATGATGATTCTTTCAGGTAGCAGTGGTTTCTTTTCTTGTGTTCCATAGGTTGATTATAAGTCCTTACATCTGAGCTTTCAATTGCCTGAGTGCTGGCACGCTCTTTGTGAAGCTGTGGCAGTCAGGGTGCATCGCATTTTGCTGCAGAGCTTGTAATTCGATTTGTCAGGACATACAGATAATACTCAATGATTCTTCCAAAAATGAATGGTAGAGGTTTAATTTCTAGCCAGATTATCTTGGACTTCCATCCTCTGCCATCTGGCTGTATCTAACAGAAACTTCCATTAATTACTATGTGTGAGCTTTGGTCAGCTCCAGCTGTAGCCCAAGGACGTGCAAGATGTACAGGGCAATTTGCCCAAGATAACTTTGCCTGCTTTTTGAGCAGTCGCTTATCAGGTTTAGTTACACTTGGTATTATTTCTCATTCTGTGTACAATTGTTCTCTACACATGGACTAAAAAAAAAATAGATGATTGAAACAAATCACTGCTCTCCTGTAGCTGTTCCTGTCCTCAAGATTTAACAGCATTTTTGCTTTAGAAAAATGCTTGTAAAGCCTTTGCAGGCTGCTCTTAAGTGCAGCTAGTATCAGGAAATGTGCTCCTGGATTCCTTGCCATCAGGAACAGCACAAGAGATGTACGGTGGCAGGTACACTTTTGGTGCCTGCCATCCCACCTGCAGTCTGCTGCTAATATGATTCCTGTTGTGATGTGTGCTGCAGCAGCTCTAGATGCTGCAGGGTATCTGTTTACCTTCTTAGCTCTCTCTTTTCTACTCTGCTTTGGATTTGTGACTAGCATTTTCCATGTGTGTGCACGCACGTGTGACTGTAAAGCTGTTCTTGCTGCCTTGCAGACATCATGCTCCCCTGTTTATAAAAACGACTGCTAACCCAGGTCTGAGGGTTTAGGATATTAACTGACGTACCACCAGGGCTTTCATGAACTTTGTGCCCTAAGCTATCCCAAAGGGTGTGAAAACTTCTGAACTGTGCTCTTTAGTTATCCAAGCCTCTGCTGTCATTCAAATGAACTGACCTGATGGAATGAATGAATCAAAGTATGAGGAGATGTTGAAAATCAGCAAAGGTTAGAGATAAAGGAAAGAAAATTTATAAATGTGGATAGACATTTTTATACCTTTGCACATATTTGCACTGACTTGTGATTTTTTTTCCAGAAGATTTTTCTTCAGGTGCTGTAGGTTGAGGGCGAAAAGATTATACAGGGGGAGGAATGATCAGAATTTGAAGACCAATTTGGAGTATTCTTCTAGAATTATCTTTCCAGCAACAGAAGGTTTGAAATTCCTCTTGCCAGTTCTTAAAATTCCAGGGGTCATTGGAGCACACAAACTTCAGAAAGCAAGCTATGTGCGATTAGAAGGGCAGAAAACTTGAAAGAACAGCAACAGATTCCTCCTGAATTTTGATGGACCTCGTGCCTGGCCAGGGGACACAGTAGCAAGTGATGATTTTGAAGACAAAGACAGGTCCCATTGTGCTGTTTACAGCATTCATTCTAGGATTTCTGAAACTAAACTTACTATTGCAATGAACATCCTTCATCTTAGACCTGGAAGCTGCTCAGAAAATAAGAAACTTTGTATGGCTTTTCACAGTTCTGCTACTTGATAGATGAGTCTAGATAGATCTGAATTCAGTCCCTTTTCATACTTGTGTTACATGATGGGACATTTTGCTCTGAGTGTTTTTAATCCCAGGGAGATAAAAAAAATTAATGGCACAAGACAGGGGAAGACTTCACTAATCACGTAGAATAAAACTAAATAATGTTAGCAATCTGTTTGCAAACCTGTCTTGGGCATAGATTTCCTTTGAATCTAAGGTCTTACAGCATAGCTCTGCCCTGCTCTTCCACAGTTCATAGAATCAACCAGGTCGGAAGGGACCTCCAAGATCATCCAGTCCAACCTATCCCCCAGCCCTAGCCAGTCAACCAGACCATGGCACTAAGTGCCTCAGCCGGGCTTTGCTTCAACACCTCCAGGGACGGTGACTCCACCACCTCCCTGGGCAGCCCATTCCAATGGCAGGTGCACAGATGAAAAGTAATTCCTAACTGCTCTGTCTTTAATTCTGGATACACTAGTATCCATGTTTTTCTCATTCATTTCCTGTGCTTTTGAAAGACACTGGAATTTCTTTCCTCTGTTTGCATTCTTTCTTCTGCTTGAACTCCACGTTCCATAGGGACGGTGCTTACAAAAGGTGGGTGCTTGCATTCTTCCTGATTAGTATAAACTCTTTAAGAAAAGATCCAACAACAAATTTGATAGTTTACATATTAATTAAGATCAAACTCATTCTTTGCACACAGAAAGTATTTTCTTGATATTAAAGAACCCAAAACCTTTCTACTTTGTTTGCTTGGCTGAAATCAGGTTACCGTCAATGAATTTCAATGTGCCAGTGTCTCTGGGTGGCTAGTGGTTTAAACTGTTACTGTTAATTCAAAGTCATTGCAGGGCTGTGGAGTTGTTTTCATAATAATCAAAGATCCCATGGATGTCCTTCCTGACTGTAATCAAATCTGTCTCTTGAATTTCCTGGTTTAGTTTTTTAATGGCAAAAAAAATAATAACAAGAGAAGGTTTTTTTCTCTTTGAAACCTAAATGCAGTTACATTGTTACAAAGTGATTTTTTGATCAGATATTATATTGAGGTAAATCCAGCACAGTAGACATCTGGCGACTCTGAATAGGACTGAAGTATATGCATAGTAATTTGGGGCTTTTAAACTATTAATAAACAATCCTTAGCAGCTTTTATCTCTTAGACTTTGCTTGAATAGACAGTTATGCTTTTATACCATGAAACAAATTAACAAATGCTGGGTCAAGTAGTGAAGCTATTCCTATTTTTTGGAATAATAAATTCTACCACAGCTCCTAAGTCAGCATGACTCCTAAGTGTGAGTTAACATTAAACTAAATGTTAACTTGCTGTTCCTTACTGTTGTCCAGGAGTCTGTTTAAATACTTACACCTCACACAAAAAAGTACAGAGAAAAACTGTAGAGTAAGACCTCTGGCGTCTTGATGCTGCATTAAGATGCTGAGTTGTATGTTTGCTGTGTACTTGGCAGTATGTAATTCTGCTGAGAACACTGGGTAAGGAAGCAGCAAACTCTACAAACGCTTTGCCAACTCTGCTACTCTGAGTAAAAAACCTCCAGTTGTACTCTCTGAGAAGAAAGAAGAATTGATTCATTCATGTACACATGTATTTGCACCTATCTTCTGTAAGAGTCATTTCTATGTGTGAAGGCAAGATTTTTGCAGACATTTTCGTTAATTTAAAGGGGTTTTTGTTTTTTTTTTTTCTGTCACCTAACTATAATAGTTTTGCATGTAAATTCATGTATTTAAATAAGACCTTGAAGCATAATTACAGGCACCAATTAGTTAATTGTAAACAGATTCACATTAAACATCTTTGTGCAGCGAATTTGCAGTGAAAGTAGCAGACAGTTCCTGAAGTAGCTAATGTGTGAAATTACATAAAGATTGCTATCGCTGTGGTGGATGGCAAGTGACATTTGTTTTTTGGTGTTTCTAGTAGTTGAGCATTAAGTTGCCTCACTACATGCATGTTGTAACTGGCAGTTAATAGAATGCAGAGGCAACCTGTAGTTCATTGGGGATTGTGAAACCTGTTCAGGGTGCCACAGAAATAGCGATTAATATATATTGAGTTTGTTGCTAACCAGATCTGTAGTAGAGCTGGTTTGTGTACTTTGGCTGTTGAGATCTATCATTCAGATAATGTTGCTAGCTATTTGAAGAGAATTGATGGATCCTTGTGTCAAATTTGGAAGAAATGGTTTAACAAAGCTGAAGTGAGCAAGTAGCAGAGATGACTGGAGGAAATATAATGGCCTTTCGTATAGTGGGTCAGTTCAAGAGATGGTACTTTCTAATGCTCTTCAAAGATATAAAGCTGTAAAATATATATTATTCCATTATTCTTGTTTACCTGTATTCCTCCTCCCTTCCCATCTCCCTTTACCCCAGTGGATCTATAAAGCCTCTGAAAAATCTGGTGAATGGTGTGTGTATCCTTTGGGAAGTGAGCTTTTACTCATAGTGCTCCCCAGAACAGCGACTGAGAACAGTGGGAAATCAAGTGCTGGTGGTTTTGTCAGCTTTGCATTAAGTAGCAGGAGAATAGGTTATTTGCTATGGAATTCACTTCAGATAGTCAAGATACAAAGTTCAACATCACTCATCAACAGACCACAGGAACAGAATTGAGAGAACAGGCAAGCATAAAATAAGCAAGCACATATGAAGTTGTGTGCACCGAATGGCATCATCACAGAACAGCAGCAGCATGCAGCCTGTGTAATCTAAGCCTGTTCTTTACAGTGTGAGTGCTCCATGTAGCATGGGCACGGCTGTGAAGTCTATCCATGAAAAAGCAGAGTACTTCACCTTACTGTTACAGACTCCCTTTGAAATAAATGCTGTGAACACAAACTGAAGTAATCTTCCTCCATCCTTTCCTTTCCGTTGGCATGTTTCTTGCAGTGCTTTAAAGCATCTCATAATGTAGAAGATATTTCTGCCCATGCCTCTGAGATCTGGATAAACCTGGCTAGCTTGGGCTGAATTTCTCTGTTGTCTATTGGATGTTACTGCCTGTAAAAACATGAAATGCTTTTGTGTAAAATTTGGTTCCACTGCTTGACTCAATGACTTCTAAGCAATGGTGAATTGATTCTGTGTCATGCAAGCCAGAAATAATTTTAACAGGTTCTCTGTTGATTCTCTTTAACTTAATAATATGCTTCATTCACCTTATTAAAGGAGTAAAACTGAAAGAAGGACACTTTGCCATTATCTGGGACAATGCTTAGAAATACCATTTGACACTTCTAGTTGTATGTTTCCTGTTGTTTAGCAGCCAAGGTGAAGTGTGAAGGACTGCAACAGGTATAACTTGAAGTGAGATGAGCCAGGATTAACACATGCCTTTATTCCTAATGTGTTTGGTGTGAGATGAAATACATTCACCAAAACTGTTGTTAGAACAAACCAGTTAGATGTTTTTGAAAAGAGGATATGTATCATCCTATGATAATAGCTTACACTCTGCAAGTGAAATAGCCTAATTCAAAGAGAATTTCAGTCAGCACCTTTTGGAAATCAAGCTCAAGTGACTACTGAGGAAAGAGCAGCCCATGGACTGATTTTTCCTCAAAGAATGAGAACAAGAGTTACATGCACTTGATTCTCCATGGGGTGTGACATACTGTGTGAACCCTTGGATATCAGGTTGTTTGAAATACAGTTTCACAAAATGAGAGAAGTAAAGTAATATTTTTGATTCAGTGTGCCATGAGCAAATTATACCACTACTGCCCTGCTGAGCAGTTCCTGACATGCAAATGGGAGGATGGCTTAAAATGAAGAGTAGCTGGTGAGGTGGTAAGGCAAAAAGTTCAACAGAGGACAACAGCAAGTGAAGAACTGTCTTCCCAGCTTCCTTATGAAACGTGACTGAATTTTACAGTTTGGACTTGTCTCTTTGAGCTTCAGTGGGTTGCCTGGGCATTAGTCTGGAACGTGTGGGGTAATTGGATATGATTAATTTCTTTTTACTAATTGTGGCTTGCTGTACATGTTTCTATTGATCAAGTACAGACAAAGAGTGCGTCAACATACAACACTGAACAGCAACTTTATACTGCAGCACCAGGTATATCATTATGCAAGGTTCTTATACAGGACACACCATGACACAAAATGCAGAAAACTGCCATGAATTATGCAGTGATGTATGAATGAACTCCTCCTGCTTTCATGTATATTTTATACAGCAAATCACAACTTCCAGGCCTACTGCATACACTGATAATTTGTTTTGCAAACTGCCAGCCTTATTGCATCTTAGCCATGTCTAAAACAATTTAGTGTGTAGTATTTGAGGCAATTATAAGTGATTATGGATTGATGTTTCACTGAAAGCTGATTTTATTTGAACCTTAGAATCCTGCTCTGCTAACATTTGTATAAATGAGTGACTGGTGGATTTTAAGCATTATTAATAAGTTTAGTAGCCAAACTCTTCAAGGTTTCTAAGCCTGTTACCTTTTTATTAATTCCTTGCCTCCCCTTTTTAAATTTAACTGACAAATTAAGCTTAATTAATTCCTGCCTTTCTGAACCAATCCTTCTGATTGAGGTGCTGGTTCTTTAAATGGCTGAAATATCTTTCAATTTCAACTGTGAAATTGGAGAATATTGGAAAGAAATGATGAGTTGGATGTGGTTTGATCTTTCCCCCTCTCCTTCCCCATCATCAGAGTTCTTTTTCCTCCAGCTCCATGTTGGCTAGACCTTGGAGCTTCTAGGAGAGCATAAAGAAACAAACAGCTTCTGGAGTGAAGTGTAGGCAGTAAGCGATTGCAAACTCTAACAGCTTTCTTGGCATCTGCTTGGCAGTTTTATGTAGTCAGACACTTCCTTTTATTTAGTGCTTTGTTAAATCAGGAGTTTATAGATTTTTAAGTATTTCACATTGTGTGCAGCTCTAAGGCTCAGTCTGTACCATCCTGGAATGGAAATTGCTTATCTGGAGGGCATACTTTCTCTCTCCTCACTCCCCATGTGTTTCAATCTCTTGTCTTTAAAAACTTCGATCAGAAAGGGTGGAATTATGATTGGGCTTTGGTGTGAGAGCAGTGCAGTGTTAAACAATAAATGTCTGGCTGAGTAGTGCTCTGTCCCATCTTATACACTGATTTTTGATACTGCATGTACATAAAAACAATCTATTGCTGTGCTATGGAAAGTTCATCTGGTAAGGGATTCTCTGGGCTAAAATTCTGTAGAGGGTGCAAAAGTAGCTACCATGTAACAATTGCCATTGGAACGGGCTGCCTAGGGAGGCGGTTGAGTCGCTGTCCCTGGCGGTGTTCAGGAAAAGCCTGGCTGAGGCACTTAGTGCCATGGTCTAGTTGACTGGATAGGGCTGGGTGCTAGGTTGGACTGGATGATCTTGGAGGTCTGGTCCAACCTGTTTGATTCTATGAATACCTTTTTCTCTGGAAATGTAGGGTAAACAAATAATTGAGCATAACAATCAAAGATTTATGGAAGCTGGTTCAGGTAACTAAGTTATGTGCTTATTTACCTGAGTAGTTGAACTTTTCATTCACATTAGACAAAATAGTAGAATGGTTTAGGTTGGAAGGGACCTCAGAGATCATCTAGTTCCAAACTCCCTGCCATAGACAGGGACAACTGCCACCAGAACAGGTCACTCAAGGCCTCATCTAACGTGGCCTTGAGCACCTGGTATCTACGAAGGTGTTCAGTACTTGTGTGATGTTCTGTAAGTGACAGTGTAGTCTAAGCAATTTACAGTCAGCATTTTGTATAACTACACCTATTTGGAGTACTTTTTGACAATTATGTGAAAACATTGAGAGCCACAGGCAAGAGATTCTCATTGTGTTAGGATATGTACACAAATATAAAGCAAGTAAATTGTTCCGACCTTCCTTTCTGTGTAATGAAGTACTGGTAGCGGTGTATCTTTTGAGCAAAAAGTGATTTAATAGCTAGCATAACCCCTAACGTTTTATTTGTCATATTCTCTTTATGATAGGAAATGTATTCAGTTGAATGTTTTGGCTTGCATTGTTATTAGAAAAAAAATCACTACCATAATCACCTTCTCTCTGCAATGGTCTTTAAAACGGTCTGAGCACAGGAACAGGAAAACCACAGAATGAACAATATCAGTGACCAGCATAATACTCAAAGGGCACAGCTGGGTTGAAGAATATGGGTACCTTTTGTGATCTGGAAGTAAATCTTGTTCGTTGTATGATAATCTTAGGTCAGCTTCTTGTTGCTGAGAGAAAAGTATTAGGTTTACTATGTTTCCACAACAAATGCTGCAGAAAGATTTCTCTGTCTCTTAATGCCAGTGATGTAATCACTGTTGTGGGAAAATGTACCAAGTCACTAATGAGATTGGACTCCAAAGTATTGTAAGGTCCTTGACTTTGCACTGGTAGCTCTGAAGACTGGAAATAATTCTTGGAGGATTTAGCAGCTTGGTTGTTTCTGCCTTGTCTCCTAGTGTCCTTCTTCTGTTTGTCACCAGGCTCAGCAGCATGTTTTATCTGCATGTTGAGCTAACCTAGGAAACCAAAGAGCCTGCTTTTGAGTTTATAATGACTCTGTAGTGACTCTTTTTGTTGCACTTCAAATGTATCAACTGGTGATGCAATCTTGCTGCAGCAGAAAATGGCACTGGATGTGCCAGCTGCCTTTCAGTCTCCATAGCCAATCTTGTGCCCCATGGGTATGTGTCCAAACACAATGCACTCGTGGAAAAAAAAGTAGTGTGTGTATCTATAGTATGTATGTGTGTAGATAAATGACAATTTTGATCATACCTCACTGACAGTGTAAAGACAGCATAAATCTGTATCTGCAGCAGTTTTGTTGTCTCCTGCTTCATGAGTCTTGTCTTTATAAAAGCGTGCTTCTTTTGTCTACTAATTCACAATGCAGTGCATTCACTGCATATGCGAAATGCTTTGCCTACCTATTATCTACTTACACATATATTGCATAATCTTTTCTAATTGATGATCTGGACGAGGGCATTGAGTCCAGCATCACTAAGTTTGCAGATGACACCAAGCTAGGAGCAGGTGTGAATCTGTTGGAGTGTAGGAGAGCCCTGCAGAGGGACCTTGACAGACTGGATGGGATGAGATTTAACAAGGCCAAGTGCTGGGTTCTGAACTTTGGCCACAACAACCCCAAGCAGTGTTACAGGCTGGGGACAGAGTGGCTGGAGAGCAGCCAGGAGGAAAGGGACCTGAGGGTACTGGTAGATAGTAGGCTGAAGATGAGCCAGCAGTGTGCCCAGGTGGCCAAGAGAGCCAATGGCATCCTGGCCTGTATCTGGTTTTCAAAACATTGCATAATTTTTGGCTGTACAAAAGTCAGGCTTTTAGCAGTCTGTAATAAGTGTTACTGAGTCATGTACAGGCACAGCAGAAGGTGTTGGACTATTTTGTCAGAGCTTTCTGCGTTGTCATCCCTTATCTACCCCAGACGACATGTGGTAGGCAAAACACTCTCTGTCAGACTCTGAGTGAGCTCGCGTGCTAGGTTTCGGCAGTCCTTGATTTACTCTCCTGTTATTAGCACTGGATTCACAGTAGTAGTCTAGGTGTGATGGGTTATGCTAATAATAAGCAGCACTGTGGGCAGAGCTTCCCATTGCATTTAGGCATTAAAAAAATCTTCTCTAGTAATTCTTACTAGAATTAATAGAGAGGGAAAGCTGGTCCAGGGAAGAGATGAACCTGGTGAGGTGTTGACAGGTAACACCTGAATTGTGTGGACTGTGTAACTGTCCCTTACAGCCAGGTGTTCTCTCATGCGATGGGGAGGAGCTAAGGAAGGAGAATAGGAATGAAAATGCACCTTCAGTGCCTGGGAGGCACAGTGCTGAGTCGTCTGCGTTGTACCAGTTCACTGCAACTGCCTGGCCTCTGTTGCACTGACTTTCTCTTGTTTTGGAAACCTAAATTCATGACATCTTGACTTGAGAATTTGCACCTTTTGGTGTGTGGGGGTAACAGAGGCTTACCCTTTAATTTCTTGAAGCTTGAGGTTAGGGAAACATGTTTGTCCACAACACAAATCTGTCATGAGCAGATGGTTCTTAAGACTCCCTAATTCCTTAGATGAAAAAATAGATTATGTCCCTTCTATTATTACTCTCAATATATAATTTTCTCTTCAATATTAGTCAAATGCAGACTAAAGAACAAAGATGGTGAAGGGCCTGGAACACAAACCCTATGAGGAGAGGCTGAGGGAGCTGGGGGTGTGCAGCCTGGAGAAGAGGAGGCTCAGGGGTGACCTCACTGCTGTCTACAACTACCTGAAGGGACATTGTAGCCAGGTGGGGGTTGGCCTCTTCTCCCAGGCAACTAGCAACAGAACAAGGGGACAGTCTCAAGTTGTGCCCGGGTAAGTATAGGCTGGATGTTAGGAGGAAGGTCTTCACAGAGAGAGTGATTTGCCATTGGAATGGGCTGCCCAGGGAGGTGGTGGAGTCACCATCCCTTGAGGTCTTCAAGAAAAGCCTGGATGAGGCACTCGGTGCCATGGTCTAGTTGACGGGGCAGGGCTGGGTGCTAGGTTGGATTGGATGATCTTGGAGGTTTCTTCCAACCTGGTTGGTTCTATGATTCAAAGAAGAAACAAAGGCTATTGTGAAACGATTTACCCTTGTCCTTCCCATACATACACAAACACATGTAAATAGATGCTGTGTTCTTTTCACCTAAAAATCAAAGCCCTAGGTCATACTTACCTGACAAATTTTGGGTGTTCTCACATAGGGAGGGAATAATACCAGTTACTCAGCTTGTGCTGTAAGTTAAACAGTAGTTAGAAAAAACAACCCAAAATAATAATAATGGAGGCAAACATTTTCTCAGGATGAATGCATATTGACAGAATAGCTATTTGGGGGCTGCTGCTTAGTCATGCTTTTGCACCCTAAATTTTGCTGCCCTTTTTGTATGCAGTGGAGTGAATCTGTGTAAGCATTGCAGTGCAGTTCTAGGGAGATGCTTCACCTAGCCATGAACCCAGGAAAGCTGCAGAAAGCTTTCAGGGAAAGGTGCAGCATTATAAATATTTTAAAGCTTGCTGTGAGCAGGGAAAAGTGTGACATATGTTTTACATTTCAGTGCCTGCTATGGTACCATTATTTCAGAACCTGTCGCCTTTTGTAGGCTATGCACTCATAGACAAATGCCATCGCTTCAAAACCAATAGCTAAGCTGCCTCTTTTCATGCTGTTTTGTTCAGTTCCATCTGACAGTTAAAAAATGTTTGTTGTTCCCCCTTCCACTCTCACACCCTCTTCTAAGTGATCTGACCTAAAAAGACTGTAGTGTACAGCTGAGCTTAAAACACAAACATTGCCTTTGAAAGCTGTATCGTTCCTGTTTGTCTGGGGATGCAGCCAGGGGAAAAAAGAAGAAGAATCACAGTGTTGGAATGATGCAAGTTGTAGATAAAGCTGTTTCCTTAGAAAGGGAGGAGATGTGTTCAGATTTGCTTGAGGAGCAGGAAGACTGAATTCTGTATTCAAGGGGAAACAATTGCTGATCTTTTTCCCTTTTTGCTATTTTTCTTTCCCTCTCTGTTTGAAAAGCTCTGCTTTCTGAAGCATTACTATCAGCAATGGGGAAAGGAGACTTAGTAATGAGATGCCTCTGAGGTCCTTCTATGGGCCAGCAAAGGCCAAGGACTCAAACCACTCCTTCTGGGTTCTTATCTTCTCTTTCTCTTCACTAAGTGTTACCTACTTACTGGGATTAAAATACATAGAAGAGCATGAAACATGTTGGGATATACTTGATTAATTCACAATGTATGATTAACTCTTTGCTGGCAACTTTCTTGTTTGTTTTTTTTAGAGTGTATTTTCAGTATCATGGAATCATTTCCGAAATTGCATCTGAAATATGATGATATTTCACATCGTGGCTTTGAACTCCCTTATGAGAAATCCAGAACTGTTTGACCTGACACTTTCTCATGTTTAGGTGATAGCTAATTTTAAGTCACCATGAGAAATAACATCTGTACCCATTGTGCAAAATGGAGGGGAGGGGGAATGCAGATTTAAATGCAGTCTATCTTCAATCTCTTCTTTCATTAGAAATGCCATCAGTTAAATATTCTAAAGGTGCCTGAATAATTAAAATCAGAAGACTTCAGGGGCAATCTCTTAACATTTTCATTCAAGAACAAATTCTTTTTAGACCCGTACTAAAGGAATGAGTTTGTATGCCACTGCTATAGGTTATGTTTGGCTGTTTGTTCAGAACCCATCTGAACAGGAGAAAGGAGTAGAGATTGTGGAAATACAATCCCACAGGAAATTTGAGGTCCAGCTAGAAAATTGAGCATAAACCCAGACCTGCTCAGGTAAAAGTTAATGGTGCCTTGGGGATACTCAAATGAACTACATGTTCAGAGGTCTTTACCTGCTCTGTTTTGATTTTGTGGTTTGGTTGTTTTTTCTTTGGTTTAGCATGTGTTAATTCCATAAAGTTTGACTTTCTGAAAGAAACACTGTTCAGTTTTAATTTGGATCATAATGTAAACTAACCGAGTGAAATCTATAGCTTGTATGATGTGATAAGGCAGAATAGCCAACAAGAAGTTCTTTCTAGCCTCCAGAAGTAGGTTTGCACTAGCAAATATTCATAGCACTCTTGTAGACCTCTCTGCACGCCTAAGATTTTGTAAGCTGAAGAAAAGGCATCAAACATGTCTAAAATTGAGTGATTAATTCTAGAATGATTTTTTCCTTCAGAATTGTGAGGGTTTTTTTCTTGACTCCCAATGAATTTTGAACTTCAAAGGGTTGTCTGCTACTGACAGTGAGAGAAACAGCCAGAGAAAAGATATATCAAATTTGAGCTATTACTCTAGCATTTCTTTTACTTTCTGCATGACAAAAATAGAGGGAATAAATACCCACTTTAAAAAATGTTTTTCAAAATTAAGATGCATAATGAGTGATTTAAATATATTCAGTGCTCTATAAGTGCTCACAGACCTATTTCTTTTATACTTCTTGTCATCTTTGTTCTTGCATTTGACACCTTTAGGCTGACAGAGGAACTCAGGCCTGACTTCAAGCTGGACAGGGCAAAAAGGTAAAGATTGTAGTGTTGCTCCAGCTGTACTTTGGTAAAATAGTAGGCAGACAGTACAACCAGTCCAGTATTCAGTGAAGCCATTGAAGAGCATTCATTTTTCTTCCATATTTGGTGTTCTTCTTGCAATATATTTAGCTCAATAGTTGACAATTGCATGTTAACAGTGAGGAGTAATTAATTTCAGAATCTTGATATGTGCTCACAATGTGGATGGCACAGATTGTCTTTGTTGCTAATGAGCTGTATAAAGGTTCCTTCTTAGAGCCAGAGTTCTGTGTGCTGTTCAACAGGCAAATTAGAAACAGGTAATGTGCAGAGGTAGGTGATTGTCAGGAATCCATTGTGTTTTCCTGGTAAAATTTTTGTAAGAAGTCCTAAAGGTGCTGTATTGAAGTATTATCTCATAATAGTGATTTCCTTAGCTGGAAGCCATAGGCTTGCAGATTTTAGAGATGATCTATTGACAAAACAAATAAAGGTTGAAAAGGAGATGGATGTGTTCCTGGATTTGATAGAAATCTCAAGAGCCCTCCTATTCTCTTCTCACATCTCCCCTAATTCCTTAAATATTACACTTGCTGACAACTATTTCCACTGTTTGGTGAACTAAAATGATGTGTGGGGAGGTTAACGGTTTTATTTTCTGAGGCCACCACAGGAAGAGAAGATTACTGAAAGGGTGTTGAGTCTGAATGGAGAATTGGTCTGAAACCGCAAAATCTGAGACGGAGAGGTGCAGTCTCAAATTGATTGTGTTCAGACTCGGATATAAGGGACGTTCTTGGGCATCTTGCAGAGAAAGCTGTCCAAGCCACAAGCATGCTTGGTTGAAATGAATCTGTGTTTGAATCTGACTTCAGAGTGCTTATAGATTCTGGTTGAACATGTTTAGGACCAATGTAGACCCATGAATCCTCATCTGATTCATTTAAGAATGATAATGCTTTGGCTGAGCGAGTTCTGTAATGTAACTTCAAATTTCACAGATTACCAGAGAGATGATTTTTTTTAAGTTAGTGGAAAAAGCTGTCATTTATGTACTCTGGGGTGGGAAGAACAGATGATATTTTTTTAAAATGCCAGTGACTTCTGCGTCCTCCTTCTCTGTTCCTTAGAAGACATCAGCATAATCTCTTTGATCTTAACCATTGTAAGTACTGAGCCTGCAGGTAGTAGGCACAACTCAGTAAAACTTAGTGATATCCTTAGCCTGCTCACAGCCAATGCTGTTGATTTGAGTGAAACTGGTTTACACTTCTACTCATAGCAGTGGGAAACAGCCCAAGTGGCAGCCCAGATTTCTTAGTTGTTTAAACACAGAAAGTTCATTGATGTCTTCTGAAATCAGATGCTTCTGAAGCTACTCAGGGCTGCCTATGTTCAAGTGTGAAAATTTTCTCTAGAAGAGTCAACAGTAAGAACATATGCTGCCACTTTAATCTTCACTGGAAATCGACATGCTTTTTTCTTATCATCCTGGATAGCTTTTGCTAAAGGAACAAATTGAAGTGTTTTGTTTAAATATTGAACTTAGCACATGAGTGTAATGCTCTAAGCAGACTTCATGTGCTGGGCTGAAGCTTCCATGGAAACAGAATCATAGAATCACAGAAAGATTCCGGTTGGAGAAAACACCAGGATCATCAAGTCCAACCATTATTCCTACTCTACAAAGGTCACCCTTAAACTATGTTCTTGAGCACCACATCCAAATGACTTTTAACCACATCGAGGGTTCAGACTCAACCACCTCCCCGGGCATCCCATTCCAATGCCTGACCAATCTTTCTGTGAATAAATGCTTCCTAATGTCCAGTCTAAACCCACCCAGTCACAGCTTGAGGCCATCCCCTCTTGTTGTAAGCCTACACCTTGTTGTATTCGCTGTGAGGGCAGGAGGAGGACAGCTTTATCACTTTCACGCTCTGTATCTCGATGCTGTGCAAAGCCACCAAAATGAAAAGGTGTTCATTTTATTTTAAAAACCTTTTCCCTCTGTGGCAACATCCAGCTGAGTTTCAGAGAACTTTTTGACTTTAAAAAACCAAACAAACCTTTGCCTGACAAAACCCCCAATCTTTATTGTCTAACCTTTCATTCTGCAAAATACTCCAGCAATTACCATTGCAGCCAAGCATAGAGTTGATTTTGCACCTGGTAGGTGTCAAGTAAGACCAGAGATTTGACATGCATACGGAGCCCTCTAGAATTGTCATGTAGAAAATGTTAAACCGGAAGCTTATAGAGTGAGGAATGAATAATTAGCAAGGTCATCTGAAGTATGTGGGTTGAAGTTGTCTTTTATCCAACAGTGCTCAGGGAAGGCATCAGCTTTACTTAAATTGGAAGGGTTTAGGGAATCAGAGAGGGTGATGTTGTACTCAATACAGCCCAAGACTAATGGGCCTTTGGACATAGAACAGCAGTTAGCCACATTTGGCCATATTAGGTAAAGCCATAGGCATTCTTTACCCAAATTTGGAGAAAGCATAGGCCTTGCACAAGGCAGGCACAAGCTAAGCATGTCTTCCTTGCTTACCACAGGATGTAAATAAGTCTGGGCAGGCCAGAGTCCTTAGACTCAGTGGCTCCAGGTTCTTTGTCCTCTTTCCCACTGTTGCTTCTCCCCAGACCAGAAAGAGGACGAGTGGAAAAACGTGCGTGGGCAAGCCAGGACACATGTAAGCCTATTTTGGCCTGCTTAGGCCTACCATGACAGCTTGACAGACTGCCAGCTATTCAATGTAGTAATCAACAGGATGCACTACAAATAAAAAGTTAAGTAGATCATGATACAGATGAAATAATTCTTGTGTTTATGAACTACACTGAAAAATCTTCATACCCTTCAGGTAAAACCCAGCTGGTAACTGTGCCATTTAAAAGGGATATGTTGCTAATATAAACCATAGTGCACAGAAACTGTGGAAAGACACTTGTGACATTGCACTTAATGCTTTTTCCAATAACACAAAAATGCCTCTGAGTCTTCTCTGTAGACAGAGCTTGATATTAGGCAACACCCATAGCTTTACACACTAGCCATAATTATTTGCCAGTAGATGGAGTAGTTAAATCAAATGTCTGTCATTTGCTATTGAATCAGTTTCTCATGACAGTTGCTGTAGCTGCCTGACACCATTAAACTCTTGAATGCTTTCTAGTAGGATGGTTGCAGTTGTTCCTGTCTGCTTTGGCTGTAGTGATAAACATGAGTAGTTACACGTCTTTCAACAAAGTAAGTTTTTCTCCTTTTTCCTCTTGGACACCAGACCAGCCTGACAGCATATTTGATAGCATCTCCTACATCTCTTTGCAGGAATTTGTTTTCCTTTCCTGTGACTTTCTGTCAAAAATAGGGATACCTGGAAAACATCAAAATCAACTATTCACAATGCTAACTGCTGACTACTAATCAAAAGCTCTCTTTTATTAGGGGAGAGAAATGCTTCAGGTTTTGTGCAGATTTTCGCTCTGTCATGAGGAGACACATGATGACTCTGTCCTTTCACAACATCACATGGCACGCTGGAGCAGTTGGTTACATACTAAACCACACCACCTGGGTAAACATATGCAGCAGGTTATTATTTACTGAAGTTGGAAGTACTAAAATGGTAGAGATTACGTATCTTTACCCATTCTGTTTCTCTCAACTTTGACTTCCCTGGCAGTCATCTTTGAGTCAGTAACTTTCAGAGTGCCTGGGTTTTCCCTTTCTGCATCTCATCTTCATGATGCCACAGTTATGTGTTGCTGCACTCATCATTTCTCTTTCAGGGACAGAAAGCAGCATTTTTTGTCTCCTTTAACAGTAGTGAGATTTCTGCAAAGTTGTTTGCACTTCACTGAAAGAGCAGAGAAGAAAGGCTGTAGAGTCTCCTAGTGGGTTTTTTGGAAAGGTTAATGTAAACAATCCAAACACATTTTAGCATCAGGTCAGTTGCAGACTTGCTAAAATTAGCCCAGGATTCTCTTCTTAGAAAGGTAGTAGCTGCAGTTTCTAGACTTAAACCAGATGTGGTCTGCAAAGTGTAATTGTTTGAAAAATCTGTAATACAAATTGGAATGTTTGGAAACCATCCTTTAGTGCTGTATTGCTTTATAACATTGCAGCATTTCTCTTGCTCAGTGAGGTGAGAAAACAGTAACAAATAATTGGGGCTAGAAAGCAGTTAAAATATCCAAACACTTATCTAGGTTGTATGTTTAAAAAGCTTTGTGTGTTGCAGTGTTACAGATATGTTAAGTATCACAGAATCCTAGAATCAGTCAGGGTTGGAAGGGACCACAAGGATCAGCCAGTTCCAACCCCCCTGCCGTGGGCAGGGACACCTTACCCTAGAGCAGGCTGCCCACATCCTCATCCAGCTTGGCCTTAAACACCTCTAGGCATGGGGTCTCAACCACCTCCCTGGGCAACTCATTCCAGACTCTCACCACTGTCATGCTGAACAATTTCCTCCTCACATCCAGCCTGAATTTACCCCTCTCCAGCTTCTCTCCATTCCCCCTAGTCCTGTCACTCCCTGATATCCTGAAAAATCCTTCCTCAGCTTTTTTGTAGCCCCCCCTTCAGCTACTGAAATGCTCAGTATCTGGCACAAAAAAGTTTTCCTGCTTAAATAGAGATAGGAAAGAAACCCACACGTAGACAGTGAACAAAGGACTCACAAGAATTGAAAGAATTTTTCTCCTCCTCAAACTGAAGCATTCAGTTGACTCTAATTTTCCAGATGTTCTAAAATGCGAATTAAAAAAAAAAAAAAAAAAATATCTGTTTCTTTAGCTGTACCTGGGGAAAGAGAAAAGGTGAAAAGGAATTGCCCTGAAATGAAAAAAAAGATAAAGCAGGATTTAGTTCTGCTGTACCCTTTAGTGCAAAGAGTAGAATATAGTAGTTCTAAATCTAATGGAAATGATGGTCATTTTTTTGTGTTTAGCTGTATAACTAGCAATTCCCCCCCTAAGTCATGACTACAGGGACTAGAGAATCTGGTTAGGTAAATTATTAACTGATGTTCCAAGTACTGAAGGACACTGGGAATTCAGGGCTAGTTGTATACTATTTCAGTTATTTGTGCATTGGTTCCAGTGGTGATAGATCAGGGATAATTTGACTTCACATATTTCTTAATGATTCTGAAGCAAATTTGCAACACCTGTGTTAGCTGACCTGTTACACAATCCAAAATGGAGATAAAGAAAAGGAGGAAAAAAAGATAATGGAACCTATGTGAGGCTGGGGTAGTCTGCATACCAATGAACATACACAAGAGCCAGTGCTCTGTGTCCAAAAAAGAAAATCCCCAAACCATATTCAGCCACTAATAGAAAATGGTTCAATCCAAAGGCATGTGTCATCTATTCAGTGAAAGAAAGGCAGCAGGGAACTGTATACTAGCAAAATGAGTGCCCTTAGAAAGTCCATGAAGAACAGGTAGAGATAGAAGTGCAGGATCAAAGCTTCAGAGCCTTGTCGACAACTGAAATATGAACATCAGATGTTTTCAAACGCCCTTCGAATAGATTTCCACATTAGAACCTCATGCTTATTGCACATACTCTAAAGTTCTGTTTGAAGAGAAACCTTTCAAGCTCAAATCTATACCTCATTTGCTGCATTGAGTAACTTCTAAATAGTTCCTTGCTGCCACCTTTATGCAGTTTGTCAGACCTAACTCTCTTCTCTTTGTGGATCAGCCAGAAAGGTGTGCGAGCTACCTACTTATTTAATTGCCCTTCTGTGGATCACGCTTCTTGCTTAGTCACTTTGAAATATCAAAAGTATTATCCATTCTCTCCCCAGTGATCTGATATCTGTCAGGAAAATCTCTATCCACTTTGTTGCTGAGCTGTGCCTAACTGCAAGAGCAGTAATTTGTTTTATAGTCAAGGGGTTCCTTGCAAATTTCCCCGAAAGGAGCTATGCTATACTGTATTTGGATACAGGAAGAAATAAAAAGTTACACTATTTTTGTAGAATAATATTTGGTTTGGTAGTTCCAGCTAAATGCAAGATCATTAAAACTCCAGCTGAGTGGAGTGAACAAAAGCCTTCTTCGATTTAAGGTTATTATTTCATGTTCAGAAATACTGTTTTGTTGGTATCATACTACCTTGGTCTTGCATATTCTTCAGCATGCAGAACCTAGGTTTTCTGACACAGCAATAACCTTTCTGTCTGCTTCAGTGGAACCTGAAAAAATCTGTGCTAGCTTCCAAATCTTTGAAGTGAAAGGATTTTGTGTGATTGATATGTAATTAGGAGGATACAGGTAAGTGAGCTGCTTGTTTCAAAGTGAGTTCAGCAGATCATTGTTGAAATGGCCATCTTTCTGATCCTCTAGCACAGCACACTGGTGAAGCATGCCAGGCTGTTCCAGCTTGAATGGGATTTAGTGCAGGCTCTTTGCAGACTCAGCACTGCAGAAGTGTCAGAGGCAGGGGAAAAATGTTTTCTACCCTTTAGTGCATGTGTAACACAGGTGATTTTTATTTAACATAGTAACTATTGGGATGTGATTTAACAAGGCCAAGTGCAGGGTTCTACACTTTGGCCACAACAACCCCAAGCAGTGCTACAGGCTGGGGACAGAGTGGCTGGAGAGCAGCCAGGAAGAAAGGGACCTGAGAGTGCTGGTAGATAGTAGGCTGCATATGAGCCAGCAGTGTGCCCAGGTGGCCAGGAGAGCCAATCACATCCTGACCTGGATCAGGAACAGTGTGGCCAGGAGGACAAGGGAGGTGTTCCTTCCCCTGTACTCAACACTGGTCAGGCCACACCTTGAATGCTGTGTCCAGTTCTGGGCTCCTCAATTTGAGAGATGGTGAGATAGTGGAACGTGTCCAGGGAAGGGCGACAAAGCTGGTGAGCACAGGCCCTATGAGGAGAGGCTGAGGGAGCTGGGGTTGTTTAGCCTGGAGAAGAGGGGGCTCAGGGGGTACCTCATTGCTGTCTACAGCTACCTGAAGGGAGGTTGTAGCCAGGTGGGGGTTGAAGACTTCTCCCAGGCAACCAGCAACAGAACAAGGGGACACAGTCTCAAGTTGTGCCAGAGGAGGTCTAGGCTGGATGTTAGGAGGAAGTTCTTGCCAGAGAGAGTGATTGGCATTGGAATGGGCTGCCCAGGGAGGTGGTGGAGTCACCATCCCTGGAGGTGTTCAAGAAAAGACTGGTTGAGGCAATTAATGCCATGGTCTAGTTGATTGGGTAGAGCTGGGTGCTAGGCTGGACTGCATGATCTTGGAGGTCTCTTCCAAACTGGTTAATTCTATGATTGTATTACAATGTGTTCATGTTGTCACTGGTCTTAAATTTTGATAGCATTTTTTTTCTTCAGCAAAGATACCTATCAAAAGTACAAAGCCTCAAGGTTTTTGTCTGCACCAGACTCTTTTTTACTTAATTTCAAGTTAATTGTCAAGTAATGTCAGGTATTCAGCATGTTCATAAAAACTGATATGATACTTCATAGCGGTTTGCCCAAGGCTATGCATTTTTAGTGTTGTACTTCCTTTAACAGTTAGCTAAAGTTAGCCATTTGCAGCAGCTATTGGAAGCACTTTGGACACTTAATATATAATGTTGCAGTATTCTGGTCCTCAGTTTTTCCTTAACACCATATATCTGGCTTCCCTATTTGTTATATTGAGAACTGGACATTTGCTTGTTTAAGTCATTGGAACATCTGCTGCTCCAAGCCTGACTTGTTTTGAGCTGCAACAAATTTACAAGTCCCTTTTCTGAAATACAGCTTCAAGTGACCACCAGCCAGAAAGTGGTTTACGTTTGGTTAGTTGTATTCCTTTTTTCCAGCACAGCAAACGTAGGAAGTGAGCATTTCTTGGAACAGTTCCTGCATTTGCTGTTAGTGGTCAGCTCCTCAGCTCTGCCACCTGAGAGGCAGTTTGTTCAGACAGTGCCCATTTTGCAATGAGACAAAGGGTGACTGTCTACAGAGTAGCCAAATTCTTCCCGGGTTTTCATTCGCAGTACGATGTGAACTCTACCGAGAGTGCAGATTAGCATAGAATCTTTACAGCATGAAACCTTGAGGAGCTCGTCTGCCTTTTGCAAATCAGATTTACTCTCTCATCCCATCTAATTGATCATTTAGAGCTCTGCCCCTGAGACACATCTCTTTAGCTAAGCATCTACCATCTTCTTGTCAGGGTTTTATCTTCGGTCTGAAGAACCACAGCTTTATGAATATGCTTTTCTCTACTTCAGTTTTCTTGTTGTCAGGAAAAAAAGATCTGTTTTTCTCTGTATGTATACACTTCCATTTACACACACACATGCACACTTAAACCCACACTTTTTCAAATGGCCTGATGAATGTATAGAACTGCAAAATAGATCTGCCTTCATGCCTGACAGGCTGCTGGAAATGGAGTTGATTGAATATGACTCAGACCTTCAGTCTCATTGTCCAATTCATCAGTGGATGCACTGCAGGCTCATTGATTATATGTAAGACCAGCAGGAATGCTTGCCTTGCTTCATGGGGCTGCCTGTATTGAGCTATTATAAACACCCTTCTCTCTGCTGTGAGCATGTAAATAAGTTCAGGTCACTTAAAACTGGCAACTTAGTCACATTATTAATAAAAGAGGAAGAAATGAAGGCACAGTTCTTTCCAGGAAGGAGTACATTATATTAATAAAACAAAGAGGAAGAAATAAAGGCACAGATCTTTCCAGGAAGGAGTATATTATTTTATTAATAAAAGAGGAAGAAATTAAGGCAAAGTTCTTTCCAGGAGAAGTTGATTTCAGCCAGATCTGGGACCACATATTGTGAATGATCAACTGGGGTTTTGATGAAAACTAAATTTTTTTTATAGATAGTGTAGATATTTATTCTTTTAGGACTGAAAAATGAGTATTTCCGTATGTGGGGCTTAATGTAGACTGAAATTCAAAATTCACAAAAGATTGTAAATGGAAATGGTTTTCCATAAGGAAGCATGATACAAACATGAGAAATTCTGAAAGTGTATTTCTTCTAATAATTATGTTTTTCCTTCTGTATTCAGGCTGAAATTCAGCAACTTTTCTCTCTCTTCATAAAGCATTTTGTGAAATCTTTATTATCTGGGAGAAGAGACAGTGTAATGAAACTACTCAACCCCACCCCCTATCATCTTCGTCCCAGTTCAGGAAAAAGAATCAGGAGCGTGAAGGAATGCTGCTTTTTTCACACACACACACATATAAAGTAGGTCATAATATTTGCTTGCTAAGCACTGCCAAATTTGCAGCAAGCTCTTGCCATGGCATGCTATAACATACAACCATGCAGCTTCTCCTCTGGAGATATTTACCTTACAGGATTTATGGCGTTTTCTATAACCAAAGCAGCATTTGTGCTGCTCCAGCGTGGAGGAGGAGGAGGCTGGTGATGTTGGAAGGGCAGCTTGAATATACGAAGTAGATTAGAAGCTGCTCGTAACACAGTGTGCTGTTGCTGTTTGCGCTGATCTCATTGGTTTGCTTACACGCCCTGATTTTGCTCTCCCTCAGACCAACTCCCTGTACCTTACGTTTCCCGAGTACTCCGTTCAGTGCTGCTCACACTGAGAGAACTAAATCCGATCAGCCAGTGGAGTTTGCAGAATAGCCTGTGCACGCCCAACTTTCATGCTGGCAGAGGAGAGGCTCTGAAAAAGTCAGCTGCCTTTCTTCTTCTGTTTGTTTTTAACTGGCAAGTCCTTAGGCCTGGGATACCAAGCCTTCCACCAACCTCGGCTGCTGCTGTGGTTGTTTTTTCATGGCTTTTGAAAGGAATTTTCCTGCTGACTGCTAGGGGCTCTGAATGTTGTCTTGTTAGTTTGGTAGCTCACGTGGCATATTCAGATTTAGCACCCTGTGTTTCTGAGTGGAAGTGTATTCTGAGTTTAACATGTCTGAAAATATGAGAGTTTCCACAAAAAAAACCTAACCTCTTGATCTTTGTGTGCTTTGTTGTAGCTAGTGGAGGAAGTCAAACATCTACTGTCCTAAATATACAAAGAGCAAATATTGAAACAGATTTAGTTTAGAAGAACAAAATCAAATCTGATGATGATTATGCACAGATGTATGCTGGCATGTGTTGAACTCTTGCTGCTCTGGGTTTGTAATTGTGTGATCCTTTCAGAAACAAGTTGCTTGATGGAACCACACATTGATAAGTTGTGTTGGTTAAATGTGCATGCAGTGTATCCAAGAATTCCCTGCCATCTATGGATGTGCAGTATTCTGCACTGTTGTTACTGTACAAAGTGTTGCAACTGAATCATAGAATCAACCAGGTTGGAAGGGACCTCCAAGATCATCCAGTCCAACCTATCACCCTGCCCTATCCAATCAACTAGACCATGGCACTAAGTGCCTCATCCAGTCTTTTCTTGAAGACCCCCAGGGACGGTACCTCCACCACCTCCCTGGGCAGCCCATTCCAATGGGAAATCACTCTCTCTGTGAAGAACTTCTTCCTTATATCCAGCCTAGACCTACCCTGGCACAACTTGAGACTGTGTCCCGTTGTTCTATTGCTGGTTACCTGGGAGAAGAGGCCACCCCCTACCTGGCTACAATGCCCTTTCAGGTAGTTGTAGACAGTAATAAGATCACCCCTGAGCCTCCTCTTCTCCAGGCTAAACAGGCCCAGCTCCCTCAACCTCTCTTCATAGGATTTGTGCTCCAGGCCCCTCACCAGCTTTGTTGCCCTTCTCTGGACATGTTCCAGCACCTCAGCATCCTTCTTGAAGTTAGCACCTGTGCTAATAGTCAGCTTCCTAGGTAGTGGGTTTTGCCATTTTTGTTTGGTTTTCAGCTGTTGGTTACCTCTGGTTTGTGGATTAGTTTAAGTCTTAGTAAGTGTCTAGAATCTGACCTGTTTGAAAGATGACAGAACAAATTTAAGTGCTGTAAAAAGGCAATCCTGCATGGTCTTCATGTCCTGAAAGTTAAAATGTCAGAAATACCAGTTTCTCTTGCTCGAATTTGAAACATGGATGAATCTTTTAGAAGCTTTGACAAACTTGAAAGAAACTTCTGAACATTCATGCATTTAGTTGAGCTGAACCCAAATTTCAGACACTTTGAGACTCTCGAGATCTTTGCATGAATGAGATTACAGCCAGTGCCCAATAGAGATGAGAAGCTGCATTAAGTGCATTGAACTGTTTGGCCTCAGCAATGGGGATGCCTCCAGAGCGGCCCAGGACAGGGTCTTCAGGATGTAAGCTGTTGTCATGGCTTCAGATTCCTCCCTAATGTTCAGTTCACAATAGCAGAAGGATTAAGTGCTTCGAGGAAGGGCTTGAAATGGAGTTTGTGGTGAGATGGAGAAAGGGGATTCAAAAAATCTACTCTGGCTGCTTTCCAGCAGGGGATATACATAATGGAAAATGATGTCATGTAGTGGAGAATGCAGAAAAATTCTTTAAGCAGGAGGGAAAAAAGTGGAGTTGATGAAAAGTGGAGAGAGACAGGTCTTGTGATTATATATATTTTTATGTATATGTGTGTGTGTGTGTGCATGCATGCACACATGTTTGTCATTTGTCTGGCTTCCCCTTTTCCAGCAAAGTGGTTAAGAGGCCATAATACTTTTAACAGAATCAGCAACAGTGGCAGCAGTATGGAGCAAGCAAAAATGGATGAAATGTGTTTAGCCTCTGCTTCCTTCAAGCTTTTCATTAGAGTATTGTAGATTACTGCAGCAAAAATGTGATTCAGTTCAAAAAAATGACTTTAAACAAAGCCAGATGTACTTAAGTAGCAAAATATCCAGAAGAAATGACTTAATGTACAAGCTATGTGTGGATTAATGTAACTCCCTGATCCTCCCCCTACCCAATATCTCTCTTCCCCTCAAAGAAACCCAAAATGAAAACAAAGCAGAGGGCTTTTAAAAAGCCATCCCAAACCATAGAAGCTAAGAATCTGGGACTTGCAGCCAAGCCAATCACCGTAAGGCAATTTGCTAATGCTTTTGGCAGGAGCGATCTCGTTCAGCTTGTCTGCCTGCCGTGCTAGCAAACTAGCATTTATCCATATGTGAAATGTTGTATTTCTCCTAACAATATTTGAACATGTTTTCTTCTAGGAAAACTTAATTTTACTGTTGCAGCAGAGAAAATAAATTACTTGAAAAGCAAGGCATTGTTTATAGTTGATCTAGAGATACCTGTTGTTATCTCCTCTTAAAAAGACAACTTGGAAGCAATCTGCATCCTTCCCAAACTCTCAGAACATATTTCACGGATCAGGTCATGTGTTTTTACTTCAAAACTGTATGAAACTTGGTCAGTGAAATTTGCCCATAACAGTAGATATAAAATTGTCACTAATAGTAGCAAGTGGTTAGGGGAGCCTTACTCCACTGCCATTCTGGATCTTTCTGCTGTAGATGAGAAATATCAAAATGAATTTTTACTGTCAGAAGTGTTTATACACAGGTGTGTCACAATCCTCGTTGCAAGGAATTGTTCAGATGACATTTGGGCAGTGAAGAATGTGACCTCCATTGCAACTCATTAGGCCTTCAGAGAACTTTATGTAGATTTAATATCCGGAGCTTGACGTGATGGCTCCCAGATGCTCAGGAGGGAAAGCCTCTCAGAACCAAAAATGGGTTTAGTTTGGGATTTATTTTATTAAGACTTAAAACTTTTAATTTATTTCATTCCATGTTTCTATATATCCCAAGAGCTCCCAAGAAGTGTACTGGACTACTATCCAAGGGAAAACTTGCTTGAATTTAAACACCTTTTTGAAAATCTGATTGGCTGTAGTCTTCTGCTGACAGAATTCTTTCTTTAACTGCACAGGAATTCCATTAAGTTCAATTAAAATTCTTACTGCTGATGCTTAATTTACTCTCCTTAGGTTAATCTGAATGGAAAAAAAAAACCCAAGAAGCTACTTGGGCTCTTGTTATGGAGATATTTTTTTCCCACACTTCTCTACCATAGAATGGTTTAGGTTGGAAGTGACCTCAAAGCTCATCTAGTTTCAACCCCCCTCTCTAGGCAGGGACACCTCCCACTAGAACAGGTCACTCAAGACCTCATCCAGCATGGCCTTGAGCACCTCCAGGGCATTAATCTGCCAGTTCCCTCAGGACCCATGGTTGGACCTTGTCAGGCCCCATGGGCTTGTGCACGTTCAGATTCCTTAGATGCTCATAAGCATGGTCTTCAGTTATAGTGGGCAGATCTTCCTTCTCCCAGTCCTTACTTTTGCTCTCTGGGACTTGGACGTTGTGGTTGGAGCCCTTGCTGTTGAAGACTGAGGCAAAGAAGTCATGAAGCACCTCAGCCTTATCTTCCTCCTTTATCATCAGCTCTCCATTTCCCTTCTGGAAGGGTCTCACATTCTCCTTACTCCTCCTTTTCTCACTAATATACCTGAAGAAGTTCTTCTTGTTCCCCTTGATGTCAGATCTAATTGTAGCTGTCCTTTAGCTTTCCTAACCTGAGCTCCGGTTGCACAAACAATTTCTTTGTACTCATCTCAGGTTCCCTGTGCTTGCTTCCACTCTTTGTAGGCTTTCTTCTTACATCTGAGCGTGTCCAGGAGCTCTGTATCCATCCATGCTGGCCTCCTGACATTCTTACTTGCCTTATTCTTTTTTGGAATGCATTGCTTCTGGGCCTGAAGGAGGTGATCCTTGAACACTGACCAACTTTCCTGGGCCTCCCTTCCTTCCAGAGTGTTTTCCCATGGCACCCTGACAAGGAGGTCCCTGAAGAGGGTGAAATCTGTTCTTCTGAAGTCCAGAGTAGTGAGTTTGCTATGCACCCTCCTTAATGCCTTGAGGATCTTAAACTGTACTATTTCATGGTCACTGCAGCCAAGGCTACCCTTCAGCTTCTCTTCACTCACCAGCCCCTCCTTGTTGGTGAGGACTAGGTCCAGCATAGCACCTTTTCTTTTGGGTTCCTCTACCACTTGGAGGAGAAAGTTATCATCAGTGCATTCCAGGAACCTCTTAGATTGCTGCTGCTCTGCTGTGTTGTCCTTCCAACAGATATCAGGGTGTTTGAAGTCCCCCACGAGGACCAGGGCCTGTGATCCTGAAGCTTCTCTCAGTTGTTTGTAAAGTGCCTCCTCTGCTTCACCCTCTTGATCAGGATCTGTAGCAGACTCCTGCTATGATGATGTCACCTTCCCCTGCCATCCCTTTAACTTTTACCCATAAACTCTCTGGTTTTGCATTGCACATCCCAGGTGGAGCTCCATGGACTCTTGTTTATCATTAAAGTAGAGGGCAACACCTCCTCCTCTTCTCCCCTGCCTGTCTCTCCTGAAGAGACTATAACCATCTATGCCCAATCTCCAATCGTGAGACCCATTCCATCTTGTCTCAGTGATGCCAATGACATCATAACCCTGTGGACTTGCACAGATTTGCAGTTGTTCCTGTTTGTTCCCCATGCTTCTTGCATTAGTGCAGAGGCATTTCAGCTGTGCCTTTGTTGGAGCTGACTTGCTGACTCATTTTTCTTTGGGAAGAATTTTTCTCAGTCTGTACTCCAGCCCTAGGGTCGCATCCAACCTGTCCATGCTCAGGCACCTTTGTAGCTCTCAACCTATCTCCACCCCTCATGTCATCACTACCACGTGGTGTTTTCCTCTTGGCAGCTACTACCTGAACTGGATCTGGCTCATCTCTGCAAGACTTTGACTGCACTAGATCGACCCCAGCCTGCTTCTGGGCATCAGGTTGAGAGCACTTACTGGTCCCCCATTGCTCCCACACCGGTGTATCCTCCTACACTGTGCCAGATGAAAGCCTGATGACTTTATCCCCCTCTCCCTTCAGATCCCCATCAAACCCAACTGCTTGCTTTCTTCTTTTCAGTAGTGATGTGACAGAAAAATCTCTACCACTGGAAGATGATGCCTAACAAACAGAAAATGATATAACAACTCAGAGGTCATATTTCATTAAAATGGTTTCAGGAGGTACCAGCAATCCTCTTGAGGACTCTGGTGTTAGCAGCTAGTTTGGTGCTGGTTTAACTTACCTTGTAAGTACATGTAAAGGTACCAATTAACAAGGTAAAATTATGAGATGGCTGTGTCTATGGAAAGGCAAAGTCAAGGGGACTGGAAATATTTGGATGCATTATTGAAACAAAGAAACCAGGAAAGCAGTGGTGACTGATTTGAATATTGTGATCCCTGCTGTGTCTCATTTCCTAAAACTAGGATATTTTGTCTGCTGGAACAGCTGGGCTTTTTGTCTCTTTTCTTTGCTCCATGCAGAGATTCTCTGTCTGGTTTTGATTTCTGCCAGGTAGTTTTAAAGTTTTCACTGAAGTTATTGGTTGGAATTAGCAGTGTTATTTGTTGCCATCCTCTTGAATGAGGAAATCCAAATCTTTGGTGTTTTTGTTTTACAGTGTCTCCATGATATTTGACTTTAAAGTCTAATGTGCTCTGGAGGTCAGCTTCAAATGGTTTAATGGATTTTGTAACTTTTTAGTTAGCATTAGAAAAAAAGTAGTGAAGGTGCTCAGAAGCTGAACGTTGGGTTTGTTTTCTTCTGTGACATGAGAGGCAAAGAGCCTCTGTTAATTTCTTTAGTGAGCACTGAGCTGTGATGTGCTTCCACTCCTATAACTTCTAGGTTTTATCCTGAAGATGCTGCTGCTGAGCTACAGCACAAGTATCAGAGACATGTGGTTAAGAGAGGGGAAGTGTATCTTGTAGATCACTCTGCAAGATTCTTAAACATCTTAGAAAGAAAAAAGAATTTTGGAGCAAGTTTATCTCCTCAGGACTCTTTGAAACTCTATTTTTATTTCTTTTTTTTCATCTGTTGATTTTCATTCACAGCTCTTCTCCCTTATTTGCAGCAGAATCTCTCAGGTTACCAGGTCATGCTGGACTTTTGGTGTCTGTTTGTTCTTGCAGAGAGAGCTGTATAAACAGTGAGGGTGTGGTGTTGTTTGGGAGTTTTAACTAGCTTTGAGGCTTGCTTTTTTCCATTTATTTTCTCTTCTTTTTCACCTCTCTCTCTCTGTGGGGTAGAACAGGGAAATACTTGCTTTGGGTCTTTTCAGCATTGCAGGCCCTGGTGGTTATAACAGGCCAGTGGACCCTGTCCTCTGTGTACCACTGGCAGCCATTTATACAGTGGAGCAGTTATGAGGGCAAGGCCAGCTAAGTGCTTCTCACAAAAGAGATGACAAATAAATCAAGCTAAGAAGTCTGAACATGAGTGATTGGTGAAGGAAATGCTTTCCTGAAAAGCAGTGATGATGATGGTGATGCAGTTGTAGCCCCACGTGTTTATTCACAAAAGTAATGATGCAGCTCAACAATAGTTCCCACAGCCAATGGAAGAAATCTGCATTACTTCATCGTGCATAGTCTAGATGTTAAAATTCACAACTTCAAATCTGGTGTGAGTCAGGGAGGAGACAGTGGTGCTACTGCAATATGGCACTGGAGAGACAGGCTGCAGCAGTCTGTGTTACCGCTTGGCTCACCTCACTGTAGTAGGTGATGGCCTAGTCACAGGCCAAGGGGTGAAGAGGAAGCTCTCGAAGGCTTGCATGAAGTATTTGTGCCCGAAGCTTGAATCCAAATCCTGAGCAACACTGAAGCTTGCAGTCTGGTGAAGTTCCTGCTGACTGGAAAAGGGCAAACTTAAAGGCCATCTTCAGGAAGGGAACTACAGACCAGTCAGTCTGGCTGCTCAGGGAGGCTGTGGCTGCTCCCTCCCTGCAGGTGTTCAAGGCCAGGCTGGATGAGGCCTTGAGTGACCTGCTCTAATGGGAGGTGTCCCTGCCTATGTGAGGGGGTCGGAACTGGATGATCCTTGAGGTCCTTTCCAACCTAAACCATTCTAGGATTATGTCTTTTTTCTGCCGCTCCTTAAGTAACTCTGAGTGAAGTAGTGCAGGGAAGATGTTTGGAAGGAAGCATTGGTCAGGTATGTAGCAGTAGAACTGAACACCTGATGTCTTTGGTGTAGGTTTGTAAGACACTTGATTTTGGTTGTGTGTTTTGTTGTTTCTCCCCCCCATGTTGCAGCAGCTTACCGGATGACAGCAAAATGACTGACATCTACGCTGGAGTGTAGCAGAGGCATTGTAGATGGGCCTAGCTGCTCCACACAATCACATCTAGTGTGGCAAGAAGAAAAGTGATGAGTTTTATTCATGAGGCAGGCCACTCTATCTAATTATAGAACTATTATATTGTATCACAGTATCAACAAGGTTGGAAGAGACCTCATAGATCATCAAGTCCAACCCTTTACCACAATTCTCAAGGCTAGACCATGGCACCAAGTGTCAGAGAACACAGATCTAAGTTCTCCTAGGTCCCAGACCACGAGCTTTAAGGGAAGCATGAATGCACTTGGAAGTATATATGCTCTGTCATATCTATGCTCTGTCATTTAGTCAGCAGTTACTTTCAGGGAACTTTCTCTTCACTCATTTGATCAGTGGACTCTGAGAGAATGTAAAGACAGAATTTCAAGCAAAACAGCATTCAGGGATGGAAGAGTTTTTTAATATCATTTTTTTATTTAACACTTTTTGTCACTTTTTAATCATTTTTTATTTACCACAACACTATTTCAGATAACAGACATTTAGAATTGCTAATGTTTTGCAGTTGGTAGCAGCACTACAACTGGATCTAGGGGCCCTGTCACTGACAACCGTGGTAAGGTACCCTCAGGTTTGATCCCTGAGATTTAATGCAGCGTACAAGAGTACTGTTCACTTCTTTTTATGTCATAATTTCTTTCTTCATGAGGCTGGAAAAATTAAATGACTTAGACCTGTCTCTTCTTTCAGGTTGGAGTACTCTGTAGGTATCAATATCCCTTCAGTTTAGTATCTCTAAACTTTGTATACTGTGTGACTGATAAAGAATTCTGGAATTCAATTTTTCCCAGTACAAGAACGCAAATATTGACTTGCAGTGACATTCATATGTGTTGATGTCTTCTGTATTTCACCTGCACTGTTGTGACTGTGTTCTTCTATTGTGTTGGAAAATAGCTGCTCCTGGGTCAAGGTGGTTCAAATGACCATAACAATCTTTATCATATGTTGTATGTTCTAAGAAAATAGTAAGTACAAAACATTTTGCACATGAAAAATCTGTTTTGCTAAAAAGAGATGCACTACAGGCTGCCTACAGCTTCTAGAGGCAAGTAGCTGAGTAGGCAAGAGCAGCATGGTATGCCTGGAAAATAGACACATGTGATTTCTACTACTGCTTGCTTCATTAGACTCTGAAAGGTTTACTGTTTGAGGGGGTGGGGGTGACAGGGTGAGGGGTAGGAGGCAGGGAGGAAATGTGTGTAACCACTTTTCCTACTCTCCTTCTTCCTTTTCATATATTCCAGAGGCACAAATAGCAGGACCTAGTGAAAAGAAGCTATTACCTTTAGCTTGTCTTTGAGACAGAGAAAATGTGTTAGGAGAAATGAGGAGGAGGAGCAGCACAGGGTTGATTTAGCATAGCAGTAGAAAGATTTAATTTCTTTCAGTAGCTGGACATAAGTGTTGTGACAAATAATGTCATACATCTGAGAAAGTGACTCCCAAGGAGCAGATTGTGAACTTCTTGCTCTTTTATTAAAGAGACTAAAAGAGCCCCACAAAATAAACAAACCAAAAAAGCCTAGAACATTCTTCTCTCAAGATACAGCCAGTCAATTTTTATAACATCATCTTGGTTTGTATTAAAACCTTATCCCTTTAAATGAGTCTGTAATTTAGTGTGAAAATATTCTTACGTGCTTAACACAAAATCTTTGAGACCTTCCAGTGATGTGAAGCATAACCTTGTCTTAAAATCTATCCCTGGGGGTGTTCAAGAGAAGACTGGCTGAGGCACTTAGTGCCATGGTCTAGTTGAGTGCCTAGGGCTGGGTGCTAGGTTGGACTGGATGATCTTGGAGGTCTCTTCCAACCTGGTTGATTCTATGATTCTCTAAAGGGCTATAGGGTTACTGTTCACTGTGAGTAACAAAATCTGAGTTATGTGTAAAGTTTCAAATAAAGTTAAACCCATTCTAAATGCATCTCTGTGGAACAATAGGGAAGAATATTTACTCACCTGTAGATTTGGTTTTGCAGTTTTGTGACTTGTACACAGAAGTCAGGCAATTTACTTGAGTCCAAATTTTTTGATTGTTTGGAGGGGACCAAAATATGTTGGATTTTCAGAATATATGCACAGTGTTTACAAGTGGATTAACACTGGGAAGTAACTTATCTCCAGTGCCCCAGAATATAATGTTTTGCATTTTACTGCTCCGTCAGTAGTTAATTCACTACTTTAAGGCAGAATTATACTGCGGTGTCTGATTTCTTCTAAGGCACTAAGAGATCTTAATTACACCATTCACAAAGTCAAATCTAACTATTTTTTCTACTCCAGGGAGTCCAGAGGTTTTTTTTTCTTTTCAGGGCATGCAATTTAAGTGTAGCTATATTGTAGTTTCTTCTATATCTCTATGGTGCTTCAGAACCTGCTTGTCATATGAGGAACTAAATTTAAGAGCTGTCTTTTTTTCCAGTGTATTTTTATGTTTTGTATGGTGGTGAAACACTGGCACAGGTTGCCCAGGGAGGTGCTCCCTCCCTGGGGATGTTCAAGGTCAGGTTGAACAAGGCCTCGAGCAACCTGTTCTAGTGGGAGGTGTCCCTGCTTATGGCAGGAGGTTGGAACTAGATGATCTTTGAGGTCCCTTCCAACATAAACCGTTCTTTGATTCTATAATCCTTATGCTTTGTAGTCTTTGCTTTATATATGTCTTCCTTCAGCTTACAGGAATAATTTATGTTTAACCTGTGGTTCCCATGGTTATTTGTGTTTGGTAGGAAAACTGTAATGAGAAAGATGTTATTTGCTGTTCATTTCATATTGAGTAAATCAGATCTGCAGGACAGACTAAATAGCTCAGACATGAGCTGGGTAAAGTCTGCTTGGGGCATGTTTGATCTGCACCTGAACCCAGGCACTTATTTCTCAGTCACTTACCAAACAGTGAAGATGAGGTACCATGAAGCTTGGTACCAAATAATCTAACCCCTGTAAATTCTTAATGTTCAGAGAAATTGCTTAAACAAATAAATGCACCCTGTTTGGTGAATACCTATAATTTGAAGCTACTTCAAGGTGAAAGATAGGATGCTTTGATCAAATACACAGGATTGCCAGCTTGCCATTTGGAGGCCAGTCAGACTGATGTTTGTTTTAGCACAAACAGTCATGAATCCATGAACTTTGATGCAATCGTGGCTGCTGTTTATACTGAAGCATGGTGGGAAAGCACCTTGATATCAGGAGTCTGAGTAGCATTAGAGTTTGTGAAGAGTGCAGGGCAGATATGATCAAGGAGGAAAAAATCCCTAAATGAATTTTATACTGGGAGGAGAATTTGAGAAGATTGTTGTGAAAGAAAATAATTCAAAGGGGTTTCTTTATGCATTGAAGGTGATCTTTCAGTTTGAAGGGTTTGAAAAAAAAGTATCTTCCACTTTGCCATAGTTTTGTGTTCAGATAAGCAGAATTTACAAAACCAGCTATTTCCAAACCTTGGGCTTCAGTGAAGTCTTAGAAAGACTGACATTTTAAACAAAAGCAGTGCATGTTAAAATTTGATGGGTTTCTTTTTGAAAATAACCTTCAATATTCAACCAGATAAACTTGTTGAAATAGCTCAATTGTTTCAGTTCTCCACTCTTGGCAGTGTACCTTCTGATGGCACCAAGTAAGGTGGAAGGCCAGTGTAATGGAGGGGTATTAATTGATGCAAGATGGTATTTTTTCCAAATTAATATTATTGATTAATTTTGGTATTCAGGAGTCTTGTCCCTCCCCAACCACTAATTTTAATAATAATCAGGTTCTTTTGCAATGATCATGGAAACATTATACAGATTATGGAAACATTATACAGATTATGGAAACATTATACAGATTATAACATAGGATCTAGAACATTGAAGAAACAACTAGAAACAGCACAATATGAAACTCAATAGAACTGGAAGAGAAGGTTCTTGTGATCAATTATACCACTTGTCAACTAGATGGACTCAAGGAACTTCTGTGTGCTTATGGCAGAAAGCTAAGTTTCACTTGGATTCAGTTACAGAGTTTGATAAAGAGGCTTTGAGTATTTACTCACAAAAATTAGCTCCTGACTTGCAGGGCTAGCTACAGCTTCAGACACCACCCAAACATTTTCATGGGGTTCTGCTGGTGTCTTCTCAGCTGCTGAGGCTTGTAATTCTTCTTAGGCTTTGCAGGCTGATGGGGAAAGAGGCAGACTATCTCTGACCTGTTCCTGATCCCTGTGAATGATCTGTGTACCTCCAGGGCTTTCTGTCCTAGCATGAGACTTGGCAGGATGTCTTGGCAGATGTGCAGTCTTGGCAAAGATGTCACACTGGCTACAAAGGCCAATTGCATGGAGGCATTTATGCCTATTCCCTGGCAAACTTGAGCAAGGTAGTTCCAGGCATACAAACTCAAAGGACTAGAGATTGTTCATCAGCAGAGCTAACTTACGGCTCAGCATGGCATGGCAGAATGCAATAAGGCAGTGAGGCAGAGCTCTACCAGAAGCAGAGAGCACATTAAGGCAGAGACGATGGCAGTAAGAGTAAGCAAGCACATTGTTTTACTCTTTTATCAGTGTAGTCTGAGACTAATAGACCTTTGGACACAAAATAGCCAATCAGAATGGCAGTTAGCTGAACTTGGCTGTGATGGTTGTTTATAGACAAGCTTATTGCAGCACACGGTTTTGGTATTTTGGTTAAAAGAAGCGCTCCTCAACTGCTCAGTTAGACATCATTGGAGACTTAGGTTAGATGGAAATGGCAAGGTTCCTTTCAACGTTGAAGTTTTGCAGCATTAAGTGTGTGACTGATACTGAAGTTCTCCAAGCTAGGCTTGTATCACTAAGCTAAGCTGTTTTTATCAGAGATACTCTGCTTGTAATGCTTACGCTGAAGTTGCTTAAATGATTCTCATGCAGAAAGTTCATGGAAGAGCTCCTTAGTATGGTTTTTAAACATGACACAGTCATTGTACCTCTTTTTAAAGCTACAGAGATACTACTGAAGAGGAATAAAACTGTTGAAATGTATTGAGTTCAGGCTGACTCCTGTCACTTTGGCTAACAGGTAGGAAGAAATGCATGATCCTTGCTCACAACAAAATGCTTCAGATGATGGAGCACTGTATTGTGAAAACCAGCAAATAGGAAAATCTTTCCTGAAAGAACTCAGCAGGATCTGTGACTCTTCCCTATCTGGTCTCTTACACAGCCAGTTTTGCTTTCCTTTACATAGTATAATATACTGTTAATTGCTTATTGCCAGTCTGAGCAGGACCTCTTGTCACAAAACAAGAGGCAAGAAAAATAGTATGTTGGCTTTAAAAATCATATAACCTGTTGTTGCAGAGGTTCTCCTCTGAGTTCTTCAGGAGGCTGACTAGAGGTGGTGTTTCTGGTAATGCTAGAATCTGTTTTGAGTTTACTTTTTCCTCCTTTTGCCTGCTTTTCTTTCAAATACATTTTCTGTTAGAACTGCATGATTTCTGTTCCTGGTAGTTTACTCTGTGATCTCATGGCTACAGCTGAATAAGCTTCAAAAATGTTACCTTGCCTTAGACTTCAGATTATATCTTTCAACATTTCCATTTAGCTCTCATTTTGAAGAAGAAAAACACACAGGGGAGGCGGAATAAGCCAAAGTCTTTATAAAAACACTGTTGGAAACTCCAGAAGGCAATCTGAGCAAACTCCTCATTTGTATGGCTAGCATGTAGTGTACATTTTTGCAGCAACCATAAATAATTGGGTGTTGTGAGTGCTGTTCTGTGAATTGCAGAAAACATTATTCCACCAAACGTTGCAGGCTGTGGAACGTGCAAAATGGTCCATGTCTGGAAGACTAGGCTTGGTGGTTCTGAAAGGGAGGAGGAGGGGGCAATGTAACCTGATAGAGACTGTCAGTTACTTCTTGTGGATAACAGCTGGCTCTCAAGTCCTTAACTTCAAGGCCAGTAGGTATTAATGGTGTTTAGTAAGACTAATAATGCAGCATTTTCTCCCTAAAACACTGATAAATGGCATGCTCTTAAAAGGCTGTCTGGAAGCATTTTGCTGCTGTTGCTTGCAGTGCTAGTGAATATGAAGCAGAACTCCAGTGACTGAAGTCAAGCAGGCTGGATTAAAATCAACAGTGTTTCAGAGAGTTACTTTCAACCTACGTAACTACTCTAATTGAATTTGCCACATGGCCCCAAAGCAGTTGTACTTGTGCAAGTAAGCGCCCAAAGTGATGAGGTGTCTTGGGAAGCAGGAGAGCTTCTGAAACCAGGTTAATATACTATGAAACTTTACAACCCTTATTGCTTATAGAAGCAGGTCCTGTGCACCTGCTTAGTCATACTGATGCTGGCAGGGCAAATGAGTTTTTATAGGATTGGTCCTTCAATTGTGTATTTTTGTGTCTTTTCTGCTGGCAACTGCAAGTGTTAGAATTCTTATAGACCTTCATCGGGAAAAGTGCTGCCAGTCAGATCTAATGGAACATTTCTCATTTCACTTGGTGATGTTTGTTACTTCTAATGTCAAGAAGATTAAGTATGAAAAATAAAATACTGGAAAAATAAAATTCTGGGTAGCATGAAATGGTGGAACAGGTTGGCCAGGGATGTGATTGAGGCCCTGGCCCCTGGCGAGGTTCAAAATCAGACTTGATGGGGCCCTGGGCAGCCTGATCTATTTGGAGGTGATGCTCACTCCAGGCACGGTTGGGCAAGATGGCCTTTGAGGGTCCCTTCCAACCTGATGCAGTCTGTGAATCTGTGAAATGTCCTGAGAATGAAGAGAGTTTTTTCTTCTTAACACCAGTTTTTCGATCTGAGGCTGTGGTGGGAGGCAATCTATTTTCATTCATATCTCTTGATCACAGGGCAAATAAGCATGGCAGAAATAGTTCACAGATTTTGGAAACATGACTGACAAATTCAACTAAGACAAAAATTATCATTTTAAACATTATTCTTAATTCTACTCTGTAGGTTTTGGTACTGTGCCCCACAGACACAGACTGTGCCTTCCACCTTCACAAATTTTCACTGATGCACAAAACACACCAAAGCTTTTATTGCAGTTCTTGACAAAACAACCATGTATCTCTGATGGAGAGAATCAGAGGAAGGCCACAAAGGTGATCCAAGGGCTGGAATGCCTCTCCTCTGAGGGTAGGCTGAGGGAGATGGGGTTCTTCAGCCTAGAGGAGACTCCAGGGGGACCTTACAGCTGCCTTCCAATATCTGAAGGGATCCTACAGGAAGACTGGGGAGGGACTTTTCATAAGGGTGTCTAGCAAATAGGGCAAGGGGGAATGGTTTTAAGCTGAGAGAGAATAAGTTTAGGCTCGGCCTTAGGAAGAAGCTCTTCAGTATGAGTGTGGTGAGACTCTGGAATAGGTCATGGATGCCTCCTCCCTGGAGGTGCTGAAGGCCAGGTTGGGCAAGGCTGTGAGCGACCAAGTCTAATTGAGAGCCATTCTTGTCCATGGCAGGGAGGTTGGAGTAGAAGATCTTTAAAATACCTTCCAACTCAAGTCACTCTAAGATTCTATGATTATTTTGAAGTTGTAGAACAAAACAGTAGATGAGGTGATAACGTGGATCTTTCTATAAAGGAGAAGATGTGGAAATGGGAACTGGAGATAGAAATTGTTTCTGACAGTGCTATGGATCTCTTGTGCCATCTTGGACAAATCACTTAACTTTCTCCATAAATCAGAAAATTGAATTAGTACATAAATAGCTTTCTAAAACTAGTAACTAATTCACTTGTTGTGGAATGGAAATAATAGTATTGCTTTCACTCATTGGATAATGGGAATACTGCTACAATAGGCTGTATGAAATACTTACAATGAAGAGTATGCAGAAGGACTGCAAAATGGGTGCCTCTACTCACTTTAAGTTTTATGCCAGATCCTTTTTTTGGTGGTTGTTCTTTCTGCTTTCAGGGATTCACTGCAGCAATGAATGAGGCTTTCTAGGGAATGCAGCTGCTCAGTCTTGGAATTAATATGTAAATGCTCTTCTCTTATTGAAGCAAGGGAGGAAGATGGAACATAGCTGTATTTTCTCTAATCAACACACTCCCTCTTTCATCTGGAACTACAACAAAGCTGACTGTCAGCCACACAAATAATAGAATATTTGGTTTTTTCAGAGATAAACACATCCAGAAGCATACTTTCCTTGAAAGCTTTTACTGACCAACCCAAACAGTATTTTAATTCACTGAAAAATATATATATTTAGAACCATTCATACACAAATCTCTCATGATTTTCCACTAAAACAAATAGAACAAACTAAGTACATTGGCAGAATGCTAACTTCAGCTGCAGAAACATCACCACCACTGGAGTTTTGCAAACTGCAAATTCATGTATCATAACTATCACCCTTGTAAAAAAGTCCAGTTCTACCCACAGATTCACAGGTAGAGGTCCACCAGAATCAGCTCAAGTCTGATTTGTGGAAGGAGTGAGTAAAAATGTTACCAAGAGGAATAATGATATTTTACAGTTTGCTCAGCACAGCTCTAATGCAACAAATGGATGTGTGAGATGCTAGAAAAGCAGGCCTACTGTCTTTAGATCACCTGTGTAAATAGGAAACGTTTCAGGACTCTGAAAGATACCTAAGTACCTCCATATCACCAAATGAGCTGTATGGAGAGGATCAGTGAATCCATGCAGAGTTGTAATAGAGCAGAGAAAATGGTACAAGTTGTTATTTTGAAGATTGCTTTTGATACTGTATAGTATGCACTGAGATTGAGGAATAAACTGAAACTAGTGTGTGACAGGTCTTGTATGCCTTTTTACTGATGCTTAATTTAGTTTTTTTTTCATTTTTAGCCTGGTGTATTCATCTTTACACTTGTCTGCAATTTCTTTGGACAGTTAAGGCAACAGTAGAATAAAACTTGAGCAAAGATTGCAGTACAGGGCTGAAGCTAAAATCAAGATCCAAAGTCAAAACCAGGAACTCAAAGTCGATAAAGCAAGCTGTTAGAAAACAGTGTAAAGACTGAAGCTGAAATTGCAGGGCAGGCTTAATCAATAGCTTGGCTGCTGATCTGAGAATAAACAGAACTATTTGTATGTGAAGAATGAAAAATATGAGAAGGGAACTTTAACTTCTAAGATATATCTAAACTATGTAACCTTTGCACTGAAATATTATGTTAACAGGGGCAATTGGCCATGTCAGTTATAAGTGACAGCATAGTAGTGAATGCAGTCTATAAGTTGTATTTTGAACTTATCATAAAATTGAAAGACAAAAGTGGTCCAGAAAGAGTCAAGACACACTTCATTTGGAGGGATAAAACCACCCAATATATCAATTAGCAGGTTGTGTATGGCATGAATTGAATGATATCAAATTTACCAGATGCATTTATTAAACCTAATATTCCTGTCTTTGACTATTCCCTTTTAGAGGTCTTTTTAGTGAAATATTTAGATAGTGGTGACACACTAAGTTCTTTCTCCTTTCCTATTGTAGAAGTGTTGCATAGAGATGGGTGAGTGTCATGGATTGAGTTGAATCTGCTGCCATTATTCATACCATGCTGTAGTCATGCCAGCTTCAATAATGAAACTACTGGCTGGAGCAAAGTGTTATGGGGCTTGAAGTTCAGATCCTAACATGTTCTGGTTGCTGCTTCTGTTTTCTGGGGGTTTGGGTGTTGTCTTTTATGCTGGGATGGGGGATCAGGGAGTAGTTTTCTTCCTTGGGCTTCTGTCTCACTTGCTTCTGCTTGCTGCTGCTTTGCACTGTGCCTTTTCAGCAAATATGCCAAGGTAATTATGCATCTTGTACTGTGTTCATCTGATTTTGGTCAGTAAACTCTATTCTTTCTTCACTTTTTTTTTGGTCTCAATGCCAAACATTTGTGTTACTTTTCTCTCACTTCTGTGTTGGCCAAATAGGTTAGCACACTGGTCTGCTTTGATCTGTTTTGTTCTGATTTAAACCATTGCAGTACAGCACAGTGGAGAAAGATGAGAAAATAGTAACAATGAAGATGCCTGAAAGGTAGTAGGATAGTAAGATAAAATGCAAAACAACTGCTTCAACTGCCTTCCCTGCATTGTTGGCCCCACTTCAATTTTGCCCCTAATTTTAACACAGTCAAGGAGGTTTTGATACAAATTTGTGATCTATAAGATACCTTTACATGTTGTATCACTTGGAATTATTGCTTTTGGATTTATGGAATATTTGGTTACCTTTAGATTGGTATTAAATATATCCTTAGAAGCCACCTACAGTTTATTGACAGATTAAGTGCATTTCTCTGTAAATCTATGGGATTCTGCTTTGCACCCACAACAAAATCCTATTTGGAATCAACCCAGGACATACCATAATCTCTCACAGAGCAGAGAGCCCTTTAAAAATGCCATTTCTCCACAAGCATACCCAACTATGAGTATGAAACCTGTCCCTGCATTCAGTGATTAGAGTTCATTTTGGTTTTGTGGGCACTAAATAAAAACACTCTTCAAAAACTCAGTTACCTGCAAAACCTTTAGTCAATCAAGACCTTTCATGAAACAGTTCCTGCCAGGAAGTCTTAGAGGCAAACTCTAATTTGTCTTCTGAAATTACAGAGCTACTTTTAAAAGTGGATGGGGTTTATTTATTTAATCAGGATAGATGCTTCTAACTTACAGGAAAATGGGTGACCATGAATGTGATGATTAAGGCTTCACCAGTTAAATCTTTCATGGCACAGGTGTGCCACTCACAATACTATTTAATGTTTTAGATGAAGGGCAGTAAAATCCTTGGGAGAAATTCTCTCTGGGTCTTGTCTCACTTCCTTGCCTGCATTCAGCCAGACAGTTAGTTGTCTGTGAACATAGCAGTGGCCAGTACCCCAGCTGCCTTCTTTGGTATGTTAATTCCCGGGAGTGTGGGTCCCCTATGAATACAAAACAAAGTGGCAGTGATCAGTTCTGTGGTAAGAAAGGGGGAGTGTGTGGACACGATTAAAATGGGCTCAGAAGGTGGGTTTGTATTTTATGGTATGCTCTTCTACACTTGCCTTAGTTTTCCTCTTCCTAATCCATTGCTTCTAAAACATGTTGCTAATATGTCAGTGCAAAAGAGATAGTGTGTTGGAATTCTAGGTGAACTTCAAAACTATACCACTTTAGTTGGTATGACGTTTGTCCAATGTATTCTGTGTGTAATTCATGGTTGAACTCTTTCAGAAGGGCAGAAGTTCTGTATATGGTGTGTTTGAGACCGATTGTATTTTCTAGAGACAGGAATCATCTTCCATACTAGTTACAGCTTCAAATCTTTTCACATGTCTGTGATAAGTTGCTTGAATATCCAGGACAGATGGTAGTAAATAGTTGCCAAATTAATTTTTCACCAAAATCATGTACTGAATTTGGAATCTTCATCGATCTCAACAGGAAATGCAATTTGTCTTAGTACTAAGTTCTTGCTTGAAAGCTGTCAACCTCTGTTTGCTAAGTTCACTCTGAATAAATAGCAGAATATCAGAGTACCATCAAATTCTCATCCTCACCATAGCTCCCTTACCTCTACTTTTTGTGTTATGTTTGATGTCACCATAGAAATCCTGTATTTATTCACAAATGAGGAGGTTCAGAATAAATCTTCATCACTGAGAAGAGCTGTCAAAATCTTCTCATCAGGCAGGTGTAGTTTGTGACACTGATTCTTTTTCCTTCCTTTCATTGTAATACCCTGGTTCCTCCTACACTGAGGTGGATTGATCTTGTCAGCATCTGTGCCATATGGTGAGGGTTTCTCACGTGTATTTGATAGATACAGAACTAGAGGGACAGTTTGTCTTGCTGTTTTGAGAGAGTTTTCAAGCTCAGTGCTGCTTTCTTCTAACTCAAAGCCAAAAATGTGATTATTAGAAATCCAGAAAGCATATTACTGTGGAGTCCAGGATTTTATGTGAGCTGACCTTAATGATCTTGTCTGGAGGAATCCAAGTTTGTCATATCACCTGGGAGACACCATAGCATTTATCTGTCCTTTGTGAGCACAGGTGACCATGATGATTTTCATGGTGGGTATCAACTTCCAGTACCAACCTTTTATTGCACTGAACATAGTTTCCCAAGTTCTTTTTGTGGATTCTGGATGTCTTGTCATTTTTTGTGCCTGCTGATTTTAATGCTTTGTACAGGGCTTTATGTAGTAATGATCTAGAACATCTTTGTGTATATGCACAGGTGTATGTGTGTTCTGTAAATATACATATATGTGTGCTCACATGCATCAACTACTGATGACTCAATGGTACACTGCTCAGGGTGTGTTCCTTTGCCTACTTTAAAAGAGGTTGTCCTGAGAAGTCAGATACTTCCCTCAAAGTATGCATACAGGAACACAAAAAGCAGCACCTAGATACTGGAACATTTATATATGCTGAAGAGCAAAAATAAACTTTCAGTTCTGTGCAAAACTTGTACTTAAAAGGAAAATGTTCATCCCTCTTCTCTATACTTCAAGGGCTGTATAGCAAAATAGTAATTAGCCTGTGAGGAAACATCTGATTCAGTTGCAGTTGTTAGAAATGCATTTAGCTGCACACTAAGTCTGTGAAACTGGAAATGGTGCTGTGCAGAAAGAAGTCAGTGTTGATATAAATGTGATTAGGTCTAGACAAAGAACGTTCAGACCTGTCTTCAAGAACTTTTTGTGCTCTTATCCTCTGGGAAATGTCATGGCAGAAGCTCAGACATAGCAGCACTCAGAACACCAGCAAAAAGCAGTGGAAATTGTACTGATGAGGTACTGTCACCCCTGCATTAGACCCACAGAGATTCTGTACAGAAAACTATGGATGGAGCTTCTTGGGCAAACTGAATCTGCTCTATGCTTCCCTCTCTGAGGGGGAATAAACCAGGTGGGACAGCTTTCAATTCTTCAAGCACAGCCAACCAAATCAGCTTGGTTAAATTATTTATGCCAGGAGCTGAAAGTGAGGTTGCATGAGCAATGTATTCTCTTTAGTAAAACCAGGATGCAGGACTGGGAGAGGGAAAGAACCTTGACTAGTCAGATAGGATTTTTATAAATTGAGCCTGAGTAGAGGCAAAGAGGAAAGAAAAGTGAAAAATAAAGCAGGTTTAAGAGGGCACAGCAAATTCTGCTTCATGCATTGTTTCCCAGACCCAGTGCTTTTGTAAAGGTGCTATGTCTCTGACTGATACAATTACATTATCTTCATAGAAGGAATTTTAAGGAGTTCTTAACTTACAAAGTCTTCAAATTTATAAATGTCAGAGCTGACCTTGCACAACCTTACTCTATCTGGAAACAAACCACACTCTAATACTTACTTTCAGACCCCCAGGTGCTAGTTGCAGGATTCTCTCCAATGGCCCATTCATTTATTTTTTTTGCAGCAGATGTGGGCAGCCACCTTGTTGAATCACTTCTTGAAGAAAGGAGTATTATCTCAGTGTAGTTTAAATCAACACTTCTAGAAATCTGAAACTTAGACAAGTTTTAGAATCTTGTCTTCAACTCCAGTGGTTACTTGGCTCAAGTATATGAAACACTTCCACTGGAAACAAAGAAAACATAATGTTTCTGACAGTTTTTGCTATCCCTGTCAGAGATATTCAATTAAAGGTGGTTCTTGAGACCACTGTACAGCTGTGAGCAAATGTTTGAGCAGTCTAAAATAAATTATTCTACTATGGATCCAGGATGGACAGCATGCCTGCCCTTTGCATCTCTAGCCATACAAATCACAGGGTGAGCAATAGCTTCTTTAATGATGGGACTTCTTTGCACCTGAAGTTACATAGCAAAACCACTATTCTGAGTTCTGCTTTCCCCTGCAAAGCTTAGGCTGGCAGGTTAGGCTGGCAGGATTCTTTTGATAGTTTAAGTTTGATGTATTCTGTGTAGCTTTCCTTGCTTCTAGCCTTCTCCTAGTACATTTATTCTACAAGCTTTGAGTCAGCAACCATCTTCAGCACCCACCTATTAGAGTGATTATTGTTTTACAATATATTACATCTTCCATTTGGGCCTCACTGTTCCCTTTATGTAAACATAAAATGGGAAACTGTTACATTTGTACCTTGAGGTACACTACATGTGTAGAAAGACAGCTTTAGACTTGTGGTGCTTTGATAAATTAATGCCTGTTGCAAAAGAAAAAAATCCTGTCATAATTGTACACAAACTGTACAATTATGAATCTTCAGAGGCAACCAATTCTTTCATTTCACTCCCTTTGATGAAAAGAGCTGTACACTGGAAAAAAATCCTTTGGAAAAAAAGGCAAAGCAGCAGTTGGGGGAGGAAAAAAATCCCAGATAGTGTCTTGGGTATTTAGGAAATATGTGAAGGTATTTTTGATTGAAGATTAAATTAAGAAAAATCAAAATTGGCCTAAAAATAGTCTCTCAACAAAACCTTGAGTCATTGGATGAAAATTTATTTGGTTCTGCTGAAAGATGGTTTCCAATGTATTTGCTTCTCTACCTTTCTCCCACCTTGGCTGCCTCACAGTACTTCTGCCCCCATACTGTTTCCAGACAGCCACCTTCACCAATGCTCTTGAGTCCTCCCAGTCCTCCACTGGTGGAGCATCACGCACCCATATCTGCAGATAAAAGAGAATGCAGATAATTGTAGAACCTTCTGTTAGTGACAAGTAGGCTGTCTCTCAACTGTCACTTTTCACATCACTTACAGAAACTACTCCTCTTTATGATCTTCTCTGTTTCAAAAAGACTGGATGAGGCACTTAGTTCCATGATCTAGTTGACTGGACAGGACTGGGTGATAGGTTGGACTGGATGATCTTGAGGGTCTCTACCAACCTGGTTGATTCTATGAAGTCAGATATCATGGAAAATTGCTAAAGGATTCAGAAGTTATTAAACTGGGATAATGGACCTGCTGGAGTGTTCCATAGAACGTTATCTTAAAATTAAGCCAAAATATTTTGTTCTTATCATAGAATCAACCAGGTTGGAAGAGACCTCCAAATTCATTCAGGCCAACCTAGCAGCCCTAGCCAGTCAACCAGACCATGACACTAAGTGCCTCAGCCAGGCTTTGCTTGAACACCTCCAGGGATGGCAACTCCACCACCTCCCCAGGCAGCCCATTCCAATGGCAAATCACTCTCTCTGTCTAGTGTAGAAAAATATGACTATGAACACATTTCATGGTTGAAATGAATAAATTTCATTTTTATAAAAATGTAGTCTTGTTGCACTATTGAATAATTCAGAGTTCCTCATTCAATTAAAAAAAATACTGAAGCCAAAGATTTGGAAGGACAAATATTTTGCACTAAACTGAGGTATTTGTAATGTGCTTCTCAAATTGAATTAAAAATTAATTCTTTCTCCATTAAACTATGGAGTAATAATTTTTTTTGTTAACATGAGCAAAATAATTTGATTGAATTATACACTGGTTTATATTTTGTCAGCTTCCAAACATTAACTCTTTATTTTGTATTAAAACAAATGGCACTTTATTAAACATCTCGTTCAGTCAAGGAGCAGACTTCAGCGTTAATGAGTCCTTTTCTGTTATCCTCTGACCTGTATTCTACCTTTGCCTATTTAAAGGGGGGAAAAAAGAGAAGAAAAACTTGTCATCTGTTTCACTTGTAGGTATTAACATGCTCTGCAAGAAAAATCTGTGACTTCCTCTTTGAGATATGCTCTTTAAGTGATGTGGTAGAAAGTAGTGCACTGAGAGCCAGCCAAAATAAATCAAAACCTATCATGCAGATATTCAAATATTCTTAGAAGCCTGAAAATGCAAACAAGCATTGGTTAAATTTTTGTGAGTGCCTAAGTCAAATGCCTAACTCACTAATTTCAGTGGGATTTAGCTGTCTAACCTGCCTAAGTGATTTTGAAAAATAACACAAGCTGCCTGCTCACATCACTAGGTGCCTAAACACTTTGGGCAAATCTGTCCCTGAATGCTCTTAATAAAGAAAAATGACACATCAAAATGTGGGAGCACAGTCTCAAAGAAGGATCAGAACAACGTTGCAAAAAAATCTGATTTGGCCTTACAAGAGATTGTGACTGGTGACTCTTGGTTCCCAGGTTTGTTGTAAGTGGAAATAACTTTCTGCAAACTATTTCATAGAATCATAGAATCAAGCAGGTTGGAAGAGACCTCCAAGATCACCCAGGCCAACCTAGCACCCAGCTCTACCCAATCAACTAGACCATGGCACTAAGTGCCTCAGCCAGGCTTTGCTTGAACACCTCCAGGGATGGTGCCTCCACCACCTCCCTGGGCAGCCCATTCCAGTGCCAATCACTCTCTCTGCCAACAACTTCCTCCTAATATCCAGCCTGTACTTCCCCCAGTACAACTTGAGACTGTGTCCCCTTGTTCTGTTGCTGGTTGTCTGGGAGAAGAGACTAACCCCCACCTGGCTACAGCCTCCCTTCAGGTAGTTGTAGACAGCAATGAGGTCCCCCCTGAGCCTCCTCTTCTCCAGACTAAACACCCCCAGCTCCCTCAGCCTCTCCTTATAGGGTTTGTATGCCTCAAATGATTTTTTTATCTGTTTATGCTTAACCAGCAAGATCTAGACAATGATAATAGTCAACCAAATAGAACTTGAGTACAGTCCCAGGTCCTTGCACTGTAAACACAGAATGTTCCTTCTGCTGTAAGTTACACCTGCTACTGAACACGAAGCACTCCAATGATCTTAGCAATATTCTTTCATGAACAGCCTTATTTAAGAAAATGTGTTCAATGTTAACTATCCATGCACTGCACAACAGTGCCTATTGAAGTTTAATTACTGTAAGTAGCATATGCAGTGATTCATGCAATTAATGGCAAATTACACATTAAAAGCAAAACTAAAAAAAAAAATCAATGTTTTTGTTAGTGGCACACACAAACCTACAATTAATATTTAAGCATCCAGTCATCAGCCATATAGATGCTGAAGCACTAGCAAAGTTGGTGTAGATGCTGAAGCACTAGCAAAGTTGGTGTAGATGCTGAAGCACTAGCAAAGTTAGGTTAGTTACTGAAGCACTAGCAAAATTAGGTTAGATACTGAAGCACTAGCAAAGTTGGTGTAGATACTGAAGCACTAGCAAAGTTGGTGTAGATACTGAAGCACTAGCAAAGTTGGTGTAGATACTGAAGCACTAGCAAAGTTGGTGTAGATACTGAAGCACTAGCAAAGTTGGTGTAGATACTGAAGCACTAGCAAAGTTGGTGTAGATACTGAAGCACTAGCAAAGTTGGTGTAGATACTGAAGCACTAGCAAAATTAGGTTAGATACTGAAGCACTAGCAAAGTTGGTGTAGAAACTGAAGCACTAGCAAAGTTGATGTAGAAACTGAAGCACTAGCAAAGTTGAGCATCAGTCAATATGTCAAACATCCTTTTCTAAGTTCTATACAGGAAGCAATACATAAATATGTACAAGTCAAATGGGGCTATAAGCTAAAAAAAAATCCACTTGTAGAAGGAAGAAAATTTGGGGGGAAAGTCATATCCATTCCATTTTCTTGCCATTAACCTTTCGCCAAAAATCATATCCCAAACAGAGAAAAGCGTAGGGATTTGGTAAGATGGTTTCTTTGGAAGTTGTCTTTTTCTTCGTGGTAGTTGTTAGATTATTTCTTTTTTCATGTTTTAAATAATTCAGTTGTTCTTGTGCTCTCACTTCTTAATTATATAATATTTGAGACAATTAATATTGTCTAATAGGAGCTTAGTTAGGAATCACTAAAGAGAGAGGGCAGTCTAGGATTTGACTGGTTGAAATTTCTGCTTTGTCTCAGAACTGTGATTATGCAGGTTTGGGCTTCTTATTCTACTTGGCACTTCAATTTCTGTCTGTAAAGTGGGGATAACACACTTCTTTGTCTCGCAGGAATATGGCTGTGAATAAACACATTACAGTTGATATTGCTGTCAAATTCTTTACTTTGGAGATACTGTTAAGATAAGTATCTTATGTGGATTTGAGTGTAAAACACACTTCACTCATAATGTAGTGACTTGGAAAATACATACATACATTCATATGTACAGCAAGATAGTTTTGATACAGCAGAAAGTAGGCTAAGCTAAAAATGAGCATGCATTTGGGTGTACAGCAGAGTTTCTGACAATTTTCTGATACTGATTTGGGGTAATCCAATAATGTACTTCACTGAGGCCTCGAAAATGCTGATGTTATTGCTGTCTTCTGTGCAGGTGGTTCTAATTTACTGCTGTGTTCTACAAAGTATGCAAAGTCTTTCATTGTTAGTGTAGATTGGCAGCTCTCAGCAGAAATAACAGGATTCTAGACTGTACATCCTTATAACTGGCTAAATATCTTCAAAGGTGGAAACCACAGAGAGCCACATATGAGTTGCACAACAGTAATTCTAGTACCAACTCATTGGGTTTGTGGTTTTTGGGTTTTTTTTACCTAACAGGTGGCAATTCTTTATCATGAAATTCTGAATGTCAAGGAATTCAGTATATAGTTCTGAAAAAAAGGTGGTTCTTTAATCATGCTTAAAGTACAATTTTTGCCTATGCACTTAATTCTGTGAGTAGCCAGTTACAAGCTGGAGGGGTTGTAATATGTTTTGTAGATCACTGAAGCACAAAAGAAGGTCCTTCAGTGCCTGTTAAATATCAGAAATGCAGTTCAACCTCAACAAACTTGTTAGCCCTTTTTAAAAAAGGGTCACAGTAAGAGAGGCTGTCTTGTAACATTGCTGGAAAATACTGAGAACCTCAAGTTCTTTCCTGGTTTTAATTCTGCTCTTTCACATTCCCTTTCCCCCTCCGTATTCAAGTAAACACATCTAAGTCCCTGACTGTTGCTATCCTCCTTCTTTCCAGCCCTGAGCAAAATGCCTTTGAGCAGTGACTGCTAGTCACATCAAACAGCATCTGAATGAGTAGCAGTTTTGTGAGGTTCTGTCCTGGGTTAGCACAGCCTGCTCTCACAGGCTCTACTGTCTCTCCACACAGACAGAAAGGGAAGTAACACAACTCTCTCAGAACTCTGGGTTGAGATAAAGAGGTTTACTGAGATAGAACAATGCATGACAAAATAGTTTCCCTGACTCAAGCACACCACCACCCAAGTAGGCATCAGCCATCCCAGAATCAAAGCCCAGCACCACAAACCCAGAACAGAAAGCCTCTCATGTTACAGTTTGAATTTCAAGACCCATGACAGAAAGGCTCCACCCAGCACTTTCATCTGGAAGCTTGCATAAAGGCAGCATGGTATTGAATATTGTCAGCAGATTCAACTCCAGCGCACAACTGTGAGGAAGGATGAGAGCACTAAACTAGTTTTAACTTGTGACCTAACTAATGGGTTGAACCTAAGTTTCCCAAGGTAAAAGTTTATTGCCCTTACCTTTCATGTGAAAAGCCATTTAGGCTACTTATAGAACACTTCTCTTGAGAGGCAGTGTCAGGTTGATGTGCTGCAGCATGAAATAGGAGGGTGAATATGTGTGACATTCACGGACTAGTGAATAGAGCTAGTTTACTGTGAAATGAACTAACTAGCAAAATCAACAAGATAGCTCTAACACCAACTACTTCTTGCTTTCTTCAAGATGATACTGGCTCATCTGCGAGTGGGTACTGATTCCGACACGTTCTTAACAACACTGACGTATTTGGGAATGTTTAAATGATAGAACTTGTTCTCATCTTTATTATAAATGCATTAGAAAAGATCATGTGGCTTAGAGGAATTAAAAGAATGGTGGCAGTTGCTTATTGTTTCATTATCACAGTGCTAAGGATTCAGCTCTGCAGGGGCTCCTTATCTATATTGGGCACCTACCCTTTTCAGATATCTAGGCCACTCAGGAGCGGTCATCTGCAGACAAAGTGCACTTTGCTATACAAAGGTTTGTTTTGTATTGAAAGACTAAGCAATGCTATTGAAAGATATATTGTTGCTTGCTTAGCTTGTGGTCTGGAACAAGGGTGCTATAGGCAGTTTGGAAGTCTCTGGGGCACTAACATATTTAGTAGTTCTTAGAACCTCCTTAGGTTTAGGGAATAATGAGACACAAGGTCTTAAAGGTCTTTTTAAATTTTTCATGTTATCTAAAAGTTAATAGCTTGAGGGGGAAAAAAAGCCTTGTAAATTCATAATGTGTGAAGACATCTTACTGTTTCAAAGTCACAGTAGTTGTTAGCGTGCTCAATGTATAATGGCAGTGCCTAAGAGTGAAGACAGTTTAGCGTGATAAACTTACAAGCAATAGCTTTAAATTGCTGAAGTCAAGCCAGTAGCATAAATACATCTTTCCCAATACTTCATACATTCTTCACTTGATAAAATAGAGGAGAAAATGCATTTAAAATATAGGTATCAGTCAGGTAATTTTAGTAAATTCAGAATGATTTATCGTTTCCCTTCCCTAACTGAAATGTAGGTGAGTTTGCCAACTAGAAATTTCAAGTAAGCAGAAGGGGGAACAGAAAAAAACCAACCCCAAAACAAGTTAAGAAGTCCAAACTCAGTATTATGCCATTAAATACTTGTGAAGTTTATTGCCTTTCTGTCGTCGTTACATTACAGGTGAATGTATTGCTCATCACTGGGAATATGAAGTGTTCTGCTATGCAAAACCTCAGATTCTGAGATATAAAAATCACACAGAACAATAGACTGAATTATGTGCATTGCCTGAGGCAGTGAAAAAGACCAGAGAGGATCAGGAGTTAGTTTCTTGGCAGGTAGAATATTGAAAATGATAATGAAAAGATCTGACCTTCTCGAAGTGGGCTACAATAACTTTTCTCTTCTATGTAAATGCAGATTGAGATATGGAAAGGTGGCATTCCTTGCCCATAACTTTTTAGCTGAGCTGTATCAGGATCAGAAATGGAAACTGGTTTTCATGAAGGTGTCTAGCCTACTTTTTCCAGAGGGAAAAGTTTTTAAAGATTTTAGAAGATCTTGCATGTGAAATCTTGGCTTTCAAATATTCCAGCTCTTATTGATTTCTTAATAGTAAATCTTAACAGTATGTTGGGTTTTTTTCCTCTTCTATTTCAAAGACCTTACATACTTTGTAGAAGACAAAGTGAACCACTAAAGTTACATATTTAACACTGCCCTTTAACTGGGATTGAGAAATGAAAATATTCTGCATTTTCCCATTCTGTCTTTCTCATCAGAACCTGTGTAAGAGCAAGGTAGTCAACAGAGATGGCAGTGGGGTGAAAATGACTGTGTTCTGGGAGGTTTATAAATCCTGGGATCATCCCAGATGCTTTTCTTTTCAGTCTTGCTTCATGCATTTTGTTTATACTTAAACTGAACACATTCCTTAAAATTACCTTGCTTCATTTCATAGAATCATAGAATGGTAGTGGTTGAAAGGGACTTCTGGAGATCATCTAGTCAAAGCCCAAAGCAGAATCGCCTATAGCAGGCCACAGAGGAATGTGTCCAGGAAGGCTTTGAAGATGTCTGGAGAAGAAGACTTCGCAGCCTTTTCCAGTGCTCCATCACCCTCACTGTAAAAATTTTTCCTTACGTTGTGGTGGAACATCCTATGTTCCAGAGGGTGTCTGTTGTCCCTTGCCCTGTTACAGAGCACTGCTGAATAGACTGGCCCCTTCTTCTTGACACCCACCCTTCAGACATGAATAAGATCCCCTCTTAGTCTTCACTTTTCATTCTTTCTAAGTCATAGCCAATAGATATTGAGTAACAGTTACTTTCCATTACTGTTATGCTTTTGAATTCTAATAACACCATTGGTCAAGTACAACATGTAGAAGAAAACAGTTTGTGTTTCAAGCTGATGTGTCCTGTAGAACAGCTGGTACAGCTGTTCTCTAGCTGAACACCAGAAAGGTGGCAATGCTGTCATATTTTCCTTTATCTTTTGTTAGGCTGAGTGCAGTGAAAAACGTAACATATATATATATATATATTTAATTTTTGTCTTGTTTATTTTTATTGTGCATTTTTTGTTTCTTCATAGTTTAATTCTGAGAGAGATTTCACCTAACAACGTTCACATAAGAAATGTGATAGCACATTCTAAGTTGAGTAGCTGCTTCTTCAAGTCAGAATATGTTATACCAGTTTAAACTGAGAGAAGCAGCTAACCAGAAACCTCAGTGAAAACACAAGCAGCTTCTCTCCTAATGGCACCTATGCAGTCAGGTTAGCTTGGCAGAAAAAGCAAGCTGGGCCAGATGCAAACCTCTTGATGTAACAGGTGAGATGAAACCTTTTTCTGATGTAGTCATATACATGTTCTTGCTTAGCATGACTTGACCCCATGATAGAAAGTTGTCTTTGGTTCTGACAAGTACCACTTCATGCAACCAGCAGTGTTTGGTCTCTGTTCTAGTTCATCTGTCCATAAGACTTCATCAGCAAAACTATTTTGTGCCAGACCAAGCGTACCTACTTGAGGTTCTGCAGTGACTCCCAGAGAGGACTACTCTGACTGCCAACCTTGTTTCAGTTAATAAATTAAAATCAAACTGACTTCTTATTCTTTTTGTGCTCAAAAGAAAGAGTGGTTAGTACTGTTAAGTAACTCAGGTCTGCAGTTTTATGAGGTGAGCATACACATATGAATTATAGCCGTGGCCTTTCAAAGAACAAGCCTCAGAGCAACGTTGACCAGTGTGGTGCAGACTTTATTCTGCAAAGACCCAGAGTACTGCTGGAGATTTCTTACTGTTCTGCTTTCAATTATTTAGTAAAGTGTGAAAATTGTGGTAGCTCTTTTTAAAATTATTGTGATTATTTCTTGATTGCTTGGTTGTCTGTTGATTTTTGTGAGGGTTTTTTGTTTTGTCTTGTTTCATACTTCATTTGTTATTCAGTGATGATGCCTGAACTGAAATTTTCTATCAAAGTGAGTTTATTAAATCAGAGTTACTGATAGAATCCAAGTTGGGAGATGCATGGCCTAACTTCTCCTGGTTTTCTTGGTTTTCAGCCAGCCACCTTGCCAGCTAGCTGCCTACTAGCTGATGTGTAACCTGACAGGCTTCCTAAGTTTCCAGTGTTCTGTCCTGTAGGTTGATGGGCAGCGAGGCTCCCCTGCTGCCCACTGGAATGGTTGCCAGGCTTCCCAAGCTGAGTCTCTGCAGGTGCAAATCCTGCTATCCCATCAAGAAAGTAATTTGTTTCTATAAGCAAGACATTATACCCTCAGGCAATTAGTAAGGCGCTGATTTTGGCAACAGGGAATGGAAATCTGACAGCGTGGGGAGATACCTAGGGAGTTGTGATCTAAGTAATTCTTAACAGAAAACCACTTTGGATGACTTGAATTTTGTGTTCCGAGGATAAAAGAAAAAGTCTTAGAATACAGAAAAGGCTTCACATATGGAGAAAGTGTTATATGGAAAAATTCCACTTCAGCTTTGTCTTTTGGTAGAAAAGCTTACTTTGTGACTTCACTTCAATGATTTTTAAAGGCATTTTGAGGAGTTTCTGACATCTTTATGCCTATATTTTAGAGAGCTCTCAGCTGTGCACATCTAATTTTATATCAGAGGTCAGTTCTGGGGTCAGTCATATTTCACAGGCTTTGCAGTCATTTCTGTATTGGAAAGTCAAATCTACACTGTGCATAGGAACTATTAGAAACAAATGGTACATGTTTTCATTCTTGCCCACCTGCAAAGATGTTTCCTTAATGGCTACAGCCATGAAAACCATTACTCTAAATTGATTTACAGTCTACAGGATGCTGCCTTTGGGGAGATTTCTCTCTCTAAAATGTGTATATATATATATGTGTGTGTGTGTGTGTATTATATACACACGTGAGATAAAGCACAGCAGGATGCAGAAAGAGATAAATCCAATAGGCCTGGATTTAGAACAGGGACTGCAAGAAGGTCTGCATACCAGTGGTGTGTATAGCTGCTTCGTTGATGGGCCTGGTTTTTGTTTCCAATGTGTTTCAGTCTATTTTTCTTTGGTGGATTAGTAGTTTGGAAAATGTGGTGACATGAACTTGGATCTTACAGAGGTCAGTATCTGGCAGACAAGCTGTATGCTAGCATGTTAGGTACATGAAGAGCTGCAAGATCAGCTTAAGGGTTACAATTTCTGTACTGTTAGAGCAAACTTGTGGATGTATACATGAAAGGCAACTCCAACAAGTTCATTTTTGCATAATTGTTGATATGTACTCTAAATTGCTGTCAAAGTGATTTCACAGAATAGAATGAGTCAGGGTTGGAAGGGACCACAAGGATCATCTAGTTCCAAACCCCCTGCCATGGGCAGGGACTCCCTACCCTAGATCAGGTTGGCCACAGCCTCATCCAGCCTGGCCTTAAACATCTCCAGGGACGGGGCTTACCTCAGATGTTGCCTTGTGCCCAAGGAAGAATGAAGGGTCAGCCAGGGGTGTTGGGAAGCAGGTGGATTAATTAGAGAGGTGGAAGGTGAGGTTAGAGAGATGCAGCCCAGAACCCGGACAGAGAGTGACTCCTTTGTGTTTGGATTCTTGTTCCTATATCACTCAGCAAGCCTATGAGCGAAGTAGCCATCACCATTGTTTGCCTTTCACAGCCTGTAATCTAGCTCTTCTCACCAAAACATTCTAGCCTGCTTCAAACTAGCACAATGATCTTGGAGGTCTCTTCCAACCTGGTTGATTCTATGATTCTAATATCTTTCCTTAGTTGCTAGCTCTGACCATGAAGACTTCAGTTTTGGCTGAAGTATTTTAACATCTGCTCTTTTTATCCATTTGGCTGTATTAAATGAAGACAGCAAGGAGAACATTATATAAAATAAGATTAAAAAAATAAAGACCACTGGTGAGAGATCCATTTTTGAGAACAATTTCACCTTCTCAGGAAGCTGCATTTATAAGATTCAAATACTTTCTTGGTTGTATAAGATTTTAACTTGTGCTTCTGTATGAAACAACAAAGTCCAGGAGCTTATTCTGGAGGAGTATACAGGGAGAGATCAAATAAATTCCTTGTGATGTCTACTGTGATTCAGTCAAAAAGGTTAACTTCTTACATAGTTTTGATGAGACCATAGATTCTGCACCAAGCATCTCTCTCCTTTGTTTGTCTTCTAATACTCCTTCTGAATAAATCCCATGTCAAAATAGAATTATGTGGGATATTGTTTTCACTAATAAAATATTTTTAATAATGAGAAAGTGCTGTCATGTAGCAAAACTCTGAGAGCTTGGAATCAAATACCTGACAAGCTATTTTCTTTTCTTTTGGCTCTTGAGTTTAAAGAGCTCACTTTAAAAGTCCGTTAATGTTACTTTAGAATATATTTGATCCAGCTTCACTAGGCTGCAGGCTGCCTCCAGGAGCTGAGGAGTTTTATAGTCAGAAGCATTGCTGAGCATTTCTAATGTCCTTAGGATGGAGAGGTATGGCCCCTAGAGAGGAAGGAGAAAGTACAATGCTTTTCACGTATCAGGTGCCATGTGCAAGTTCAGTGTTTTTGCTTTGTACCATTAGCAGCAGCAAAGTGAAGGCTTTTAGAAAAGCAAGTTGCTCTGTAGTTCCAGACCCTTCTGTCAACTGATAGCCTTTAACTCATTCTTCTGTGCAGATGGGCATGAATGGTCACTCTTGCTGAAAGTGAACCAGACAGGGGAGGAGAGTGCTCTGAGAGGTAATAGATGTTGGCCTGCCCGCTTTGCTTTCTCCTAAATAGCTTGGGGCTGTAGGTGCTGCAGTTCAGTCACTATACCTGGCATTAAACTTGCAGCTGCATGTTGTTTTTCCTGGCTGAAAGAGGCCACCATGGAAGGTTACGATCTCAGTTCTAAAGAATTGTTTTTCTTTGGAGGCCAGGTTAGGCCTCCAAAAACTGCAGATGAGTTCAACACTTAGCCAAAGAGTTTTAATGAAAGAACAGTGGGTTTGCACAAAGTTTACCTGTTACAGTTTGTGTCTGCTTAAGCCTGTGGAGGTCTGGAGACTCTACAGAGCTCTGGTACTTCCAGGATACATTTAGGATTTCACAAATACAGCTTTGCCATACAGCTTAGTGGGTTGTGCTTAGCTCTTTTTATGGCTGCCTCGTGCATTTTTTGAACTGGAAAAGTCTGTTGACTCGAAGGAAAATACAGGATATCAAAGTAATGCTGTGACTCATTTTTGAGGAATAAATCAATGGAGAAAACCGTCAGTCTGAAACATCAGGACATGAAAAGTAAATCTGTCTTTAAAATAACTTCTTTTTTTATGACCTGCCTCTTGAGTTAATTACAATGACTTAATTAATTTACCTGGAATTATTGTCAGTTCATGGAGAACACTTGCACCAAGTTGATATGTTCCTTTTATGTTCCTCACTAAACTTCAGGAAATAATTCTTTATTTGAGGTGATAAAGGAGAGAAAGTGAAAAAAAAAAAACCCAGAACCCCACCTCTAGAAATTCAAAATATCTTTACTCTTGCATTTCCCCTCATTTGCCATGCAAAACATAGTAGTTCATATTTCCCCCATTTTCCTCTCCCTGTGTTCACTCTGTCTTCCATCCTGAAGTCAAAGAACTCAACCCCATGGTGTCCAGATAAATACATTGTATAGAGTGATTTACTTTCTGGAGAATGATCTGATGTACTGATGGGAGCTAACAGAGAGGGTTGAGTCTCATAATACCGAGCTATTCATCACATCTTTGATGAAGTTGTTAGTCTTCTCTGAGACTGTAAGGCCTGGATGACAAAGCTACAGGACCTCATGTGTTCTGTGTCTTAGTTAAAGATTCAAGTGCTACTTGATGGCCATAATGAATCATTGCTGACTTGACAGAAGTAAGTCATGTGTTTTCAGTTGCATGTGCATTTGTACCAGTTGCACAGATGTCATTCACTCTAACAGTAGCCTAATTTGCATTCTTAGTGCACAATCCATGGATTAAATGATTGTATGAGACTGAAATCCTACCTTTCTGCTGGAAATTGTTATTCCAAGCTAAGGTTAGACCTACATCTGAGTCATAAAAGGTAAATCTCTCTGGTATGATTGCACTGAAAAGATGTCTAGTTGTTGGAGAGTTGATGCAAATCATATTCTCATTCTTAAATCAAGTGTATTCCTTTGATGCAGATAGTTATCAGAATTTTCCTCTGCATTCCCATGTACAATACTTTTTTACAGTAAGTAAAAGAAAGAAGCTGGCAGACAAGGTTCAGTGGAAACTCTTAGAATCTGCCAAGTTAGGGGTTTGGTGATGTTAATATGTAGAGTTTTCTGGCATGAAAAATGAAGTGAAAGTTTATCACAGCGAACAATGATCTTCTCATTATATCACAAAGGGTAATTGTATCTATTTTTCATCAAAGTATATTGGGAATGGATCCTAATGTGTCCAGTAACCTGAAAAAAAAATGTGAGTGTCAATTAAACCTCAAGAGGAGGTTTTGCCAAAATCTCAGCTGGTGTGCATTGATACTGTTCCCTTCCAAACAGTGAAGTTGCATTTATTTATATCAGTCAACCATCTGGGCTTGTGTTTTAGAATCTGCATCTGATCTTCAGGAATCTGGAATTCAGTCAGTCTCTGTGTTACATTTAATTTTATATTGAGAGGACTCAATCTTATATTCTCCCTTCAGAGTCCATTCTCAGTTTTCTCATGTGCACCTCTCTCATTCCAGTGGTGACTTTTCTGATATGCAGAGTTGGTTTGCTCTCACTCTAGTCCTTATAGAAGACTGCTAGTCAGGGATACTCCACACAAAATTACTTTGCAAATAGGTACACAGCATGCAGCATCCCACTAGACATGATGGAGAATCATCCTCTAGGGATTTAGTGGAGACCTGAGCACTCAGCATTACATCTTCTCTCTGTCTTGTTTCTGACACTTGGCTTGTTTAGAAGTTACTGAATGCTATAATTTCCTGGGATAGCAGCTGTTTTCCTGAGAGAGTAGGTGTTCCTTTTGCACTATGTTAACTAAAGCTGCATATGATCATGCAGAGGGCATCCTGGCTCTCTCAGAGGAAGGGAAACCAACCAAGCAATGCCAATCCATGGTCTGGTTTGCTCAGTGTTATTTGAAGGTGTATGGAAGTGACAGCTACTTCCAAGCTAATGAAAATGTATTTATTTATTTGTGTGTCTATGTACTTATCTATTTCTTTATTTTGGAAATACATAGAATGATTTTGATTTTTTTCCTTTTTGTTTGCATGAAATTGAGACATTTGGGAGTTTTTCAAGGTAAAACCTAAAAAAAAAAAAAAGGCTCCAAGATGCTAACGAGTACTCTCTTGCTAAAGAGATGAGATCTGGGAAACCTGGGCTCATTACATTGTTGTCCCCTGCTCATTTCAGCAAGCAGCCTCCCATATCACCAGTGAGTGTCCCACTCCCACCCTGAGATGCCATTCTCCCATGACTTGTGAGAAATTTCAGCCTGAACCCAAGAAGCCAACTCCATAATCTTTGGAGCGGAGAAGTTACTAATCTGTTCTCATTACTGTTGTTCAAGCTTAAGTTAGTGGAATATTGCATGGAACTGGAGTCTACCTGATTTTCATATCAACTTAGCTGCATGAATAGAAACCTCAAATTCTACTGTAAAACCTTAGAAGAGTTGTTTCTCTTTGCATATAAACTTTTCAGATGTTTGAACAAAGAAATGCCCAGAGGAGTGGAAATACAAACAGAAGTTTCCCAAGGTGTCGGAAAGTTTAGATTTGCTTTGCTTTAAAATCTGAGACTAGATTCTGAGTTAGTTTTGAGTGTCTTCAAATACACATTTAATGTTACTATACATGAAATAGTTCTCAAAGACCGTTTTCTCTGATCCCTCAAATTTCTGAATGGTGTCTTTAAGTGCTCATTCCCTTATAATGTGCTGTTAGTTTAAATTTGTTCTGCTTGCTGCCAGATGTTCTGTTTTCTGAAACTTCTTTCACCTGCTTTTCATGGTGCAATATGATCTCAGATGGCATATTTTCTGTCTTGACTTAAGTGCTGTTATTCAGGGGTGCAATAGTTGATTTCTTGCTGCTACTTTGATTTTAGATCCATATTCTCACTGAAAATTATGTTATTTATAATGTAGCAATGGGGACACCTGCTCTAGACATATGAGAATGTTCTAGTGACATAACCAGCCACCAATAATAGAAACAGCACTCTGGGCCTTCATTTTAAACCATGCGATGCTTCCATGCAGTGCCAAGTCAAACATCATAATTCCACCCACTGAGAAATAACTATTCCCCTGGGAGGGAGCAAGTGTGAGAGAGAAAGATTCATGTTCATTTTGAGTACTAAATGACTTCTGAATATCCCTGTGTAATAGCACTTGGCTTTGGTGTCAGGTGTTTCTTCTGTATTGATGTTAGAATCCAAGACTAATAGGAAGAATTTTATTGTGTTGCTCTTCCATGGTTGAAAACAGAGTGGCATATATTTTGAAAGTGTTGGAGTTGTAAAATTTAAGGGAATTGCAACAGAAGTAGTTTCAGCCTGCTAGTTACAGAAATCCTTTTGGCATGACTTGATTTTTATTCACCATTTAAACCTTATAGCAGTGAGATTGTTGACTTACACAGAGACCACCATTGCAATTAATATCCCTGTAAAGGCTTCTGTGCCAAGCTGACCCTTACAGGGCCTGCAGTCATTTCACAATCTGTGCTGTGAGATATCAGGTGTGCAGAGTATTACATTTCTAATGGAAACAATGCTTTGCTGTCCTGAAACCTGTACTGAGACACTCTAATGTACGGATTTGTTATCTCTTGCTAACCTGATGCTGTCAATATCTGCGTCACCTCTGTACATCTATACCCTATTTGGAGACAGTCCATGATAAAGCTATGAAGCAGCTCTTTGATTTCCAACCCCCCTCCTTTTTTGTGTTGGTGTTATTTTTATATCCATGAAGACCAGTCTGATTTCTGAAGATCTTCATTAAGATCAAACAAACAGTTTCTCTCCTCAAAGAGCACAATGAAAGTAATCTTCTCCCAAGCAGCCATCATGGCTTGTCACAAATGGCTTGTCTGAGTTAGACTTAGGTTACAAGACTAATAAAAGACAATAGAATTTCCCCTGACATCTAACTTATCAACTCTTGGGCAGATTTGTTTTTCTCATAAAAACTTTGGAATTACTGTGTTGCTTTCTTCAGGAATAATTTTCCTACCTAAGTGTTATAGTTTTGCAACTAGCCGAATTTCCAGACTTTTGGAAAGCATCCTGACCACTCTTGAATTGCATACCATGTGCTATATATGGAAAGGTTCTGCAAATACTTGCAAATCTGCAAATATTTGTTGTTCAGAATCACTCAGCAATGTTTCAAGTGAGTAAAAGCCTCTGGAGCATACATAAAGGATGTTCTTCCTATGTCTTTGCTGTTTATTGTGGCTGTCACTGTGTGTTGGCATGGCAGTGTTTCTGTAGGATGACTAATTAAGTATGGCTAATAAAGATTGAGGAAAATATGATGAATTTACTGTGCTTCTGAAACAGTGTGAACTTAGGAATGTGTTAATTCTTTTTTTCCTCTGAAAAGAAATGTTTCAGACTTATGTAACTGTTAGGAGTTTGGGGAAGTGGTTAGCTGCCAGTGCCACAACTCGAGGGATGAATACAGTTGTTAGCTTCAGACACACGCCCTTTGCCATCACTCATATCAGAGTTCATACAGAGATTAGTATATACAAGGCAAGTAACAATAAATCCATAATAATTGTCTGACTCAAATGATTCTTCATGCATAGTCTTGCCATCGTTCATCTACCTGTAAATATTGTCATTCTCTAAAGTATACCTTCACTGAGACAAATGCCATAACAGAAACGTTGGAAAGCAGTAAAAAAAGTTTAAGAGGTTCTTAGACCTTTTTTCATCAGCAAAGAAAACTGCCAATCAAAAGGTTCTGTGTCTGCCAGTGGATTTCAGCTGGCAGCTAACTGTTTCCTCTCCATCATCTTCTGCTCTATGTGAAAATTTTGTGCATAGCAATTAACCTTTTTTTTAGCAGGCTGGTATCCTTCTAAACCCAGTTACAAGTGGGAAGTGAAACTGGCTTCTTCTCAAAAGACAGAGGTCCATTCCACCTGATGTTGCTACTCGCATATGGTAGAGATATGTGCCATGTAACCTCACTCTGACAAGCTACCTCAGGAAGCTTTAAGAAATCCAACCAAAATGTAGCAATAATTCCCCCAGACACACACAGAGCATCCTTGTGCGATGCCTTGTTCCTATAGAGGAATAAGACAGCGTTTAGGTGATCAGTGCTACATGATCCTAAATGATTGGTAATTAAACACTTCACCTAAACTACTTTAAAGAAGGGGATGTCACTTAGTAATAGATTTTCAGAAAGTGGAAGACTTGAAGCCATTTATTAATCCTCCCTTTCTTAATGATGACTGTTCTTTTGGGTAAAAAATAGAAGATTTTCCACTTAGCTTCAGATGTTTTCAGTGTCAAACAGAAAGCATTTAAAGGATATTTTGTCTTATTTCAAGAGGGCCAAAGCAGACATGATTCCAATGAAAATGAATGGCAACTGTGAATGCTTGTACCCATTTATGTTAGGTAATAACTAGATTTGTTGGTATCTAAAGGATACATATGACATTCTGTCAGCCTTGATATCAATGGGATTTTTGCTTTTGAGAGGAATGGGATCAGGATCCTCTAACCAAAAAAAACCCCAAACCTTTGTAAACCTTCATACACCATGTCTGAAATTGAAAGATGGATGATTAATTTGTCTTTTCTGCTAGAATTTTTAAGAAGTCAGTAAAATGCAATGCTACACATTGTAGACTATTGGTACTAAGATCCAGATTTTAAGTGCTTTCAAAGCTACTGGTGTAGCAACAGGAGAAGGTAAAATTTTAGGGAAAATCTCTTGAACCATGGAAATGTAATCACCATAGCAGATTTCTCTTGAAAACTATTTGGCACCTGCATCACAGTGTTTTTTCCTGTACTTTAGGCTTCTTCTTCATTCCTTTTTCCACAGGTTTTCTTTCCTGGAGTAGGTATTTTAAATGGGACTAGAATATGAGTAGTTTTGAGGATCTTAACAGCATTGGCATATGAAATCAAAACTAGCTATACTAGCTTCAGAAGAGTTTTTAAGTATCAGAAGTAGCATGTGTGCTATTGAGTAATAGTAACAGCTGTCAAAAGGGCTAATAAAAAGTAACCATCTGCATTTTCCTTAGGGATTGCACTTCCTACCTGTATTTTTACATATGAATAGTTGGTATGAAAAATAACAGGTATTTAAAACACCTGTATAAAGAAAGTTAAGTTGTATGGAATTTAGTTAGCTGAAAGATGGAAATAGGATCAACTTTCAATTGCAGACTGTGTCTCACAGGGAACCCACTGATTTGTCTTCATGGTCAGGAAAAATCTCATCAGAACCTACCTTTCACAATAATTTATAGAGGGTCCAAAACAAGGTCTTTTGAGCTGTCCTTGTTACAAGGGAGTGAAATGTTGAAGGATGACAGCCAACCTGCTAAAATATGCAAGAAGTATGCAAAGGAACATACTAGGGTCAGAACAGAAGTTATTAGGAAGTAAGACCACAGCAAGGGAAGAAAGATATCATTGAGACACAGGTCAAAGAGCTCTTAGGAGAAATGATCTTTGCAAATGAAAAGTTCAGGACGATACAGGGAGCCTGTTCCTAAATAGTCATTTAGTATCTCAGAATTGCATTATCTTCCCATTGTATCATTAGTTGATTGTAGCTACCTTTTTATAAGTAGGGAGGTCTTTATATGAAAATATTCCATGGCACAGACTTGTTGTATTCCTGCTGATAGTTTAATTTTACAATAGCAGCCTCTTGTTTTATTATTTTACTGTAATTTCACAAAGTGTTCTCTGATAACAAGACTTCTGCCATGGTATTAAATTGTGTCTCACCAAATTTGGGATTCTTTTAGTTTGTTGTTTCTTAGCTTTTCATTTCATTGACTGTCTCACTGTGGAAGTGAGTGTGCCCTGTACATTTTCTGCAGGAGTCTCTGTCATGTTTTGTAAATGCCCTGTTCCAGTTTGAAACTGGCAGAAGTTCTCAAAAGTCAAAATTCATACCAAACAGAGATGTACATGAGGACCATTTTGTTGGTGTAATAAAATAAAGATACTGCAATGTCAATAGTCTGTTCCTATAAGAACTGTCTGAATTAGGATTAGATTGGAATGTGCAACTAGTTTCTAGACCTGGATGTTTGGAATGATTTCCTTGTAGTCAGTTTAACAGACCAGTAAAGGATGTCCTGGGCATAGAAACATATTCAACTCACTTAATGCTAGAACAGCCCCACTTCTCTAGTTTTCATGCATAGACCATAAAAGAGAGAGCAGACTAGGGTTTTCTGACAGCTGAGTAAGCTTCAGCTGCTGGAACAGAGCAAGACGTTGTGAGACCTAAATTTATTGCCTAGATTGTAACAAACTGAAACACATTCTGGTCAAAAGCTACACTGTCAGTAGAATTAGTAAGGCAACTGTAAGCAAACTTCAGCTGCTACAGAGCTTAGAGAGGAAATTTTGCTTACCCTGTAAATATTGTGAAGTGTTTGATGCATGATGTGTTTGGCCACTGCAGAAGACAGGTTTCTGGACTTGACAGACAAAAGAAAGTACAATGTGACATCTGCTTTATGAGTACAGTGTAATCATCTTCTGTGTAAGAGGAAGAATCCATTTATTTTCTGGTTAACATGAATGATGATAAATCCCACAAATCTCTGGCTTCCATTCAATTCTTAAAGAAGCAGATATAGAGTAAGCAGCTAAGTAATAAAGATGTCCACCAGTCAGTTAGGACTTCTCAAGACAGAAGTTCAGAGGAGTCACCACATGTGAACGAAGATGACTTGTCAACAGAGAATGGTCTTTTCACTGAACTATTTTGTCAGCTTTTGGTGTAATAGGTGCAACATAAGGCTGCTGATGCTAGAGGACACTGTATAAATGCATACACTACTATTGTGGAGACTGGAGCTGAAAAAGCTGCATGTTTTTAATTTGGAGGGTAAGGGCTATGTGGTTGACAATGGGAAGGGGAGATCAAAGAAGTGTATGTCAGGTGGCCACAGAGGAACGTCAAAGTTATAGCAGGAACCGGTGCTTTTAATTTCCTGTGGTACTAGTAGAAAAGAGAGATTTTGAATTTTGCTTGCCAGAATTGTTGAAGAAATACCTAACAGCCGTTCTGTGAAAAAGAGATGCTGGATAAGTTGTTAATTTTAGAGGATTTCCTTAGCTGATGCATTAAACTACTGAGCTTCGTGAAGGTAGATTTCAGATAGATGCGCAAAGTGCTTCAGAATTCTGTGAGATGAAAGACTGTAAATCCACGAGATTAATTGATGCATTTCATGCTTTTAATTTCTGAAAATCCTCCTCATTCCTGATGAAGGGGTTTGCCATGGTTCATTATGTAACCACTGCCTTTGGGCTTCCCCCACAGACTTAAGAGTGCAGCAGTCTAAAATTAGTCTTAAAAGGTCATTACGAAAATATCGGTCTGCAACTTCATTTACTTGCTAAATGTATCTTAGTAGCTGAAAACAGTGTACATTTACATAGACAGAATTTACTGTACTTAAAATAAACTATTTAGACCATTTGCCTTTGAAAATAACCCTAAGAGCAGCATAGATGCTGCCAAAGTTTTCCTGGAACTGGTGTGCTGAAGTATCAAAGTAGCTGTCAACAGAGACGCTGCCTTCCCTCTGTCTGTGACTACTGTACTTCTCTGCTTTTACTTTTGTTTTGTTTTTCAGGTAGTTTATAATTAGTTCATTGAAAATGTAAAATCCATGTGGGAAAAACAGAGAAACCAATAACTATCTCCCCACTTTCCCCAGTCTGTGTGGGAAGGTGTTTCAAATGCCCTGGAAGAATGGAAAAAAATATGTTTAAATCGCTAGGTTCACAAAAATGTTTCTGTGACTTAAATTATCTTTGCAATTGCATGTGTGCTGAAAGTTACTTTACTAATTTAATTAGTAATTAGTCTGCTAATACTTCAGCTTTCCAGAATAGACATATTTAAGACAATTTTAATTAAAAATGGTTTATCTTAACCAGATTCAGATTTCCATGCTAATAAAATTTATACATATTGACGTTCCAAAAAATTATCTATCTAAGTTGCAAAATTAAATCCTTATGTATTTTTTTAGCATAATAAAGCTAAAGATTGGAAATGAAGTTAAAAAAGTAGTCATATATAACCACGAAGTTAAACGGATATGTCCACATTCAATACAGCAGAAGGAAACACAAATTCTGTCACTCAAAAAGGAGTATACCTTTATTTGGAGAAATGATTAAAGTGTACAAAGTAAAATAAAATTAAAATTGGTTACTCAGATTAAAAAAAAATTGATATTAATTTCTATTAAGATCCAGTCATTTATGTTGACTCAACGTCAGTCACTACTGTAAAATCCAAGTCAAGAGCTGGTTTGATTTCACATCGGAAGACTGTCAGCATTGCCTCTCCAATATTAAGTATGATGGGAAAATCACTTAACATTGTCATATTTTGGTATAAAAATACTCTGATAGAACAGCATATCTGGACTAATGGATATGAATTTATTAACTCTGAAAAACTGTATTTTGAAAGTCAAGGTCATTAAGAAATTGTCTGCAGTCTGGAAATGTACAGCTTCTACTGTGTATGTAAATGCCATGCAGGAAATGCTCTCTAGACATACCATCGGGAATGCACAATCCGTTGCTCTGAAGAGAGTAACTGCTGGGAGAATTGATGTGAATGTAGTTTCTTTTCTCAGTAGAAGGCTCCTGAAGAGAGCCTAACTTCAGGATTTAGCCTAACTTCAAGGAATTTGTTTTGTGGAAATATAATACATTACGCTATGCTACACTGAAAGGTTAGGGATTCATCACCTTAGGTGGAAGATGCATAGCTACTTGGCTGACAGGCATATGAATGTGTTGCCTTGACTGCCTTAATCTAGCTCTGATGATTCTTGTATTTCCTCATTCAGGGCTGAGCCTGAGAACTCTTTGTGGTGGCATCTCCAACATTCTCCACCAACTTTTCTCCTTTTTCTAGAATTAGGTAAGGGGTAGAATCCATTTAAGGAGATTTGGTCATTTAGATGTGAATTAAAATGCACCTATGTTAGAGTTAGGATCCAGACAAACTGTCTTTGATATGGTAATACATTTTTTTTCAACATTTATTCCATAGCCATTTATGGTGAAGGTAATGGAGAGAGACTGGCATAAAACTCATGCCAGCTTTGGCCGGCGATGTGAGATGCATAGGTAGATGTATAAAAGATCCTGACTCAAGTCATGATAAGCCAGTATTATGCAGATTTTAGTTTGGCTTTCTCTAAGAAGAAGGTTTATTTATCCATACTGACTTTATCTGGCTGCCTGTGACCCCTCATTAATTTTTAACCCCCGTGTCTGCTTTCAAATCCAGTCTGAAAGAATATGAATTTCTAACGTAAATGCCACAGTGCAAGTTCTGAAACTTGCAAGCCAGTGAAAGCAGAGAGACTCTGTAAGCTGAAGCTTGTACCTCTGCGAGTGTACAAGTCCATCGGCATGTTGCTGTGAGCACTGCAGCATACTTCCTTAGCTTAAATGCTCAAGCAGTCATTCCTCTGGTATCTGAAATCATTTTCCAGGGAGGTTTTGTAGTTCTGTGAACCAGGTTTGGAAAGTGCTGCTTAGAGATGGCATCATCTTTCTGAATACTGAACGGAAAATGGCTGGACTGCAGGTGACTGTTAGAGGTGACCAGTGGTCTCTTGTTTCAATGGAGAGAGTTTTCATGTAAGGTTAATGAAGAATTTCTGGAAGAAAGTAATTGATCTTTAAACATTTGAGTATAAAGGCATCATCACCTCATCGGGTTACTGGTAGATAGTAGCGGAAGATGAGGCAGCAGTGTGCCCAGGTGGCCACGAGAGCAAATGGCATCCTGGCCTGCATCAGGAGCAGTGTGGCCAGTAGGGCAAGGGAGGTTATTCTGCCCCTGTACTCAGCACTGGTCAGGCCACACCTTGAGTGCTGTGTCCAGTTCTGGGCTCCTCAATTCAAGAGAGATGTTGAGGTGCTGGAAGGTGTCCACAGGAGGGCGACAAAGCTGGTGAGGGGCCTGGAACACAAACCCTATGAGGAGAGGCTGAGGGAGCTGGGGGTGTGCAGCCTGGAGAAGAGGAGGCTCAGGGGGGACCTCAGTGCTGTCTACAACTACCTGAAGGGAGATTGTAGCCAGGTGGGGTTGGTCTCTTCTGCCAGACAACCAGCAACAGAACAAGGGGACACAGTCTCAAGTTGTGCCAGGGTAGGTCTAGGCTGGATGTTAGGAGGAAGTTGTTGGCAGAGAGAGTGCTTGGCATTGGAATGGGCTGCCCAGGGAGGTGGTGGAGGCACCATCCGTGGAGGTATTGTGTAAAAGCCTGGCTGAGGCACTTAGTGCCATGGTCTAGTTGACTGGCTAGGGCTGGGTGCTAGGTTGGACTGGCTGATCTTGGAGGCCTCTTCCAGTCTGGTTGATTCTGTGATTCTAAAGGTAGCATTTAAGGCAGTTAAAATTATCTTCCCTTGTCTGAATTTCTAGTTGAGGTATTATTTTTGTTAGAGTTGCTGTCGGCATGACTGGAGGAGCAGTTGCTGTGCTTCTAGAGCAGGCCCGCAGGGTGCTGGCGGGTTCAAGCAGCCAAGGCCCAGACGCACCCATCGAAGGCAGCGGCACAGTGCAGGCGGTGGTCACAGAGCTGACAGGCGCATGGAATGCTCGTGCGCTCTGCCAGCTTGAGACCACAGGGTTACAGCTCTTCTGAGGACTGGAAGATTCTTATTCAATCCATAGTTCTGCTGTCTCCTTAGCAACTCACAGCAAGGTCAGTTTGCTCTCCTTTCCTCCTGCTCCTGCCCTGTGTGTGTGGCGGGAGGGACATGGAAGCAGTAGGCCTCCAGAGCCTCAGTAGGCCTCTGTGGGTGGCAGAGGTGGGGGGGGGGGGGGCAAGATTGGATTCACTTTTTGAGTTTGGGGAAAAAATCCCAGGGGATTTGCCAGGGATGTGGTAATGGCTTTATAATGTCTATCTCTGTGTTTCTCTCTAAAGATGATTCTGGGGGGTTATTTCTCCAATGTCGATTGAGAGTGGAGTTTCTGTGGCTGGCTCTAAAAGCCACCACACGCAGCAGAACAGCAGCACTTGGACTTCACTGTGTGGGGCCTTGCATAGAATTGTGGCTTCATCTGCATGAAGCAATGAAAAGACAGAGCAGGTAGAAGGGGCCCTGGATTTAAGCACCCTGACAGGATTGCACTTAGGAGAGTTGTGTCCAGAGGTGACTGAAACACTGCAAGCTCCGTCTGGAGCTGGGGTAATTATGGCATTTGCTGTTGTGTTCCACGCATGTACTAGAAGCAGGTAATTAATGTGTAGATGTAATTGTGTGTGTGTGTTTGTGAAATCAAAACTACAAATGAGTCTGAGCAAAATAATGGCATCTTCATCCAGATTGCTCTAGTTGTTGGTGCATGTCATGAATAACAGGCACAAACTGGTGTCCATGCAAGTTAAGGCTTCAAGAGAGTTTGCAGGAATCAAGCAATCAGGCCTGGGCACGAGGGGAGACTGATCTACCCCAACGCACACCCTCTGGCTTCAGTTTTCTCTTTTTATACCCTAAGTTCTAAGAAAAGGTTGGGCTTTCTTTATCAGTGTTTAGGAATGTGAGATGTCTCTTCCACACAGGCCTCCTTTTATCCGGTGGTCCCTCTGGTAATTTTTGATGAAGTAAGGGGTCTTGTTTAAGTGTCCTCATGAACTTCAAAGTCTTGGTTCTTCTGTTTGCTCATGCAAAAAAAGTGGCACCAGGAGGAATGCATTTCCATTTAAACATGCAATAGACTATCTCTTCCACATGCCTCCCTCCTTCACCAATCTAATTACTCTTACCTTTGAGATGGTGGTGCACGCAGGAATGCAGTTTTATTCAAACCCCCCTTCCTCCTTGTCTGTGACCCCTTGCCACGAATTGATCAGATCAAACATATGATTCTATATATTTCTCACAGTGCATCTGTTTTCAGTTGTTTGATGAGAAAGGGTAAATGCATCTGTCAGTGTTTATTTGCCCCATACTTGGTTTCAGTTTTTTTTAGTAGAAGACTAAATTGAAACGTCTATAAAGAAAGTTATCCTAATCTGGAACCATATTAGAGGTTTACAATATGTACTGGACACAGCATCTCAAAACAAAACCAATGTTTGTTCTAAAACTGCTTCTGAACCCACATTTTTTTTTTTTTCATTGTTGAAATGTTTAAGAATTAGCTCTTACATCCTCATCAGAAAATCAAAGATGTTGTAGATCTAGAATTTGGAAGTGTTCTCCAGGTATCCCAGCCCCACAAAGAACTGCAATTTGAAACTTCTCCGATAAACTTGTGTTATTATTGTGGAGGTCCTCAAAGTTTCTGGTTTCAAATCAAGTTGGTGTCCAGTGAAAGCAATATTTTATGGCCAGAAAAGTTCCTGTTTTCGTTCTTTTTAAGTCCTCTCTTAATCATTACATACTTTACTAGCCTGACTTGAAAGTGACCCTTTTACCCTTACTTGGTGCCATGGTCTAGCCTTGAGCTCTGTGGTAAAGGGTTGGACTCAATGATCTATGAGGTCTCTTCCAACCTTGGTGATACTGTGATACCCAAATTAAATAGGAACCCAGAGGCTCAGAATTTTGCTTGACTGAAAACACATACATGTGTTGTGTTGGATCTGGCGAGGAAGACAGATCAGACATTCCCATCTCTTATTGCTCCCAGACACTAATTTTTGAGCAGCAGTTCATTATCTTTTCAGTTGCACTGATAGCACAGCTTTTGAAAGTAAACTGCAAGCCAGTAGTCTCCAAGATTGCTGGTTTTAGAAAAGCAACTAAGCAAAAACCCCCAATCCTCTACAATAAGAAAGAGTCTGACCTTAAATAAAGATAATTTCCACTCTGTAATGCAACCTGATGAACAGCAGTATTGGTAGAACAGAGGCTGAGAACAATGATGCAGGGATTGTTAGCTAGAGCTGGTAAGATCACAAATCACATTTTTCTGCATGTCTTGGGGGCTTTCTCCTCCAGGTTTGGTGCATTGTCTAAATCTGAAACTTTTCAAGTTAACTGGGAAGGCAATTTAAACTTAATGACAAGATAATTGTTCATTTTATGTAAACACAATGAAAGATTACAAAAATGTAGCAATAAGGTCAGTGGAAGCAGCTGGAAGCAGCTCATGGCAGAGAAATGAAGGAAATGGATTTTGAATACTCTTGGATTATGTGAAATCTCTACTAAAAGATGCTTATATAAGTCTGAGACATTCAAAAATAATTTCCTAAACTGTCTTTCTCAAGTGGGACTCATTTTTACCTGCCTGAAAGTTTAAAACTTCAAAACTATAACATTTTGTAGGACAAACCTAGAAGTTTAAAATTACTGAACTATGTTTGTTAGAAAAAAAAACCCTAAACTTTTTAAACTACAAACGCAACCCTAAAGCCATATGATAAGCCCTTCAGGGGAAAAAAAAACCAAAACCATAAAAAAAAAAAAAGAGAGAACTATTAATTTAAAATTAAACCCACAATTCTTTAGTTTATTAAACACACTTAACAGATGTTCCTTCATAGTGGTCAGGAAAACTAAAATGCAAGGAGGGTTTTATTGTTGCTTTATGTTATCCAACCTTGTATCATTGTTGGTATTTAAAAGTAGATGAACCTTTATTATATATAACTCATTATATTCTTACTGCAGTTCTGACTGGTATTGAAGGGTTTGTTGAACATGAGTTTCTAGCTTTGGTAGAAGGCTGAGTTCAACTTGCAGAAGATTAATGAGCAGATCTGATTGCAAACTCTGTAAACAAAGCTTGATAAGATCACTTTTGTTGCTGACAGTTACATTATTTGTTTTGTTTTGCTCAGGTCCTGGTAAAAAGTCCACTGAGGCCATTGCAAGAGCAGTATTGTAGGAAGGAAGACCTCACATTATGATGGTCTGGGATGCCATGGGTTCCACTTCTGATTTAGTTGCAGTTGTCCATTGTGATCTTGGGTAAGTCACTTGCCTTCTTTCTGTTTTAGCAGCAATTACAATTCTCTCTATCTCACAAGACAATTTAAACTAAATAGGAAGATGATGAGACACAGTTCTATATATGCAGTGACTTCATAGCGTGAGTGCTTGTTACTGTCCGTGTTGTAATCAGTTGTAAAAATGTTCTATTTCACTATCACTGTTTTGGGGATTATTGCCTGTGCTGTTTTCCTCAAGTGCCTCTTTCTCTCAGGGACATTTTAAAGAATATACAAAGTGGTCATTTACCTAGAACCTAGATTGCCAATCTTGACTTTGCTTTAAAAATTGTGTTCAAAGAGTACCCAGCTAAAACAGTAATCTGCTTCCTTTCCTCCATGAGAAGGTAAGTAAGAGATGGTAACAGCTATTGTTGGGCAGGGAAGTATCCCCGTGCCCTCACTTACACATCCTTTCTTTGCAACTGGAAGGTTGACTACCTATTCCTCCAATTTACTCCTCTGCAGGAGAGCTAGCTCTGTTCTAGCTACTCTTTCAGTCTGCTTACCCTGAAACCCAAAGGTTGAGGAGAGAAGGGGTTTCTGCAGTGAAGACTTTAAGGAAAGATCTTGAACTGCACTAGGAATCACTAGTTAAAGAGGAAAGGCTTGCTTACTTCCTCTAGGAAGGTGGAAGGTTTTTCATACACTAGTGTTTGACCAAACATCGCTGAACCTTACTTGTAGTGCATGAATGAATAGGCATGGAGATAACAGAAAAAAGTTGTTTTGACTTATAGAATTCTGGTTATAGATTTCTACTTAGAAGAGACCTTTTCCATGTTTTGATAGCTGTTGTTTTATTAATCTCTATCTATGGTGTGGTAAAAAACATCCTGGCTATTGTAGTTTATGTTCAAAAGCTGTCCAAACAGCTGCTTTTGTTGTGTTTATAGCCATATGCCACTTAAAGCTTGTTTGATCTCCTTAAATGACCCTAGTGTGCATTCTTATGCAATCCTATTTTAAAGAGATTTAGGTGCCTACAGCTGGAAACAGACTTGAACTGGGATTTTGCAGAACCATGTAACAATCTGACTTGCACCGAAATCACTGGCTGTCAGGCTGCTGTTAAATCCCTCTGGATTCCTTTCTATCCTCTTAGAAATCTGAGTGACCTTGAGAAGAACCTGCAGAGTCCTTATGTTATCCCAGGGAAAGCGAGAACTCCCACGGGGCTGCCTGTTGTGTGATAGTGCTGAAGTAAGAATGCTTGAAAAGTTGAACTTCATAGCTTGGTTGAGAGATCAGATGGAACAGAGAAGTGTTCACATAGCAACCAAATCACAGAAAAATTATAGATGTGGAGGTGAAGGTCATTAGCTATTTTTCTTTTATTTTATTTGACTGCTGCTCAGGCCTTGATAATGGTGACAACTTCTGAGCAGTTCTCAGAGACTAGATACAGTGTGTCCTGAGCAGTTCTCAGAGACTAGATACAGTGTGTCCTGAGCAGTTCTCAGAGACTAGATACAGTGTGTCCTGAGCAGTTCTCAGAGACTAGATACAGTGTGTCCTGCTACAGTTTGTACCATGACAAACAGGAGGACTCACAATGGTCTGCTCTGGAATTTAAATGTATAGGAACGGTTGTGTATTTCCTAAACCTGCCATGTTTGTGTCTTTGGAACGATAAATTGAGGCTATTTCAGAGTACAGTGGGAATCAAGATGTTAATTTAAAGCAAGGAGGCAATGATGGAGCAGGGAGACAGTAGCTCGTGGCTAAAAGGCTGATCACAAGTTAAACTAGCAAGCTCTATAAAATTACTTCTTTAGTAGTGAAAAGTGAATCTCTTGTAACTGAAAAGCAAGCCTGTTATGTAGCTTGAGTTAAAAATTTCCTCTATTTATGTTGTGACAACCTGTGTTCCTTTTGGCTACAGCCTCAAAGCTCTTAAGGATCAGTTGTAAGGGAAAACTCACTGAGGGACTTTGAGGCTACTGTAAGGCACTTTGACGAATTGTTGCTCACTCATGTTGTTCTGCTTTGCTGCAGCTTCAAGAAACCATCCCTTTTTCCAGCCTTATGCTTCTTTCTTTTTTATACTACGCTTTTAAGGTTCCTGTTGTAGTACTTCACTACTGAAAACTGGTTTTCTCCTGTCTTTTATATGGCACTACTCTGTGTGCTTGCTGTGCAGTTGAGGTGAATTTGAAAAGCACAGAGAGAGACGGGTTTGAAAATGGACTCCCAAACCTTAGTTCTACCTGGGCTGGAAGAGCAATTTGCATATGAACTCTGCCTCATTGCTTAAGTGCCTGTTAATCCATAGGCACCTCGTTTTTTTAGCTGTAAGGCTGCTTTAGTACATGTTCACGGTGTGGTGCTCTGCTGTGCAGAGCCTCAAGTCTGTCTGAAGTAATAGCACAAAATCTTGCAGATAGATGACTCCAGAAGCAATCTGACTGCATTAGCCTTGTCTTGGAATGAGCTAACACATGTCCATTTGTTCAAAGACCTGAGTTTAGCTATCTTCATTGAATAGGAGCAGCAAGAAAGGACTAGCATGCAACTGAAAAGTGCTTGTAGGAAAGTTGTTTTCTAGAGGGTGCCTTTTCTTTCACCAGTTACACTTAAACTGAAGGCCAGGATTAGTGTACCTGTATATAATATGCTGGGTTGCTTCTGCTGTGCAGAGTCCATCGGTATAATGCCTTTTGTGATAGTTCACTTCTGTTTGACTAGGCATTGACAACTGGAACCTGTCTCTGAAACAAGAGAGTTCTTGTGATTCCTTGTGTAATTTTGAAGTAAAAATGGAACTTTGCATCATCTCTAAGCTACAATCAAGTTAGGCTTATTTTATTAAGCAAGGTTATAGATGAGCTTGAAGTGTCCTTGAAGTGTTTTGTATGTGTGCTGTCTTAAGCCAGCTACAGAAATTTTTCAGTCTCAGATCATATGTGTGATTTCTAGAAAAAAAAAAAAAAGAATAAAAAGGGAAAAAGAACAAAGGGAAATAAATCTGTAGTAATAGTTTTGTATTTAAATTTTGTATGCAGCATCCAAAGGTGTCAGTTGTTCCTGGTTTTGATAGCTAAACAAGCACAAGAGCAATTGGAACCAGCTGACTGATACAATTGGAATGCTCTTCCCAAAAAAGGTGTGAGTTGAGGGGGATGATGAACAAAATACGTAGAAACAAGGAATATTTAGAACTTGGTTAAAATAGAAAAAGTGAATTGATTCTGTGTCTAAAAAATATTAGCCACAAGAGAAGAAAATGGGAATGGATAGCATCGTTTGGTTAGTTGTAGCTGGACTTATGATCAACTCCACAAAGTAATAGAATTACATTAAAGGATCTAATGCAGTTTACGTGTCTATCAAGAATAAGCATTGATGATTCTGCTGCAAAGTGGAAAAGATCAGTGGAGATGGATTTGTTCTGGTTTTGTCAATTACAACACTCTACATGCAAAGAACATGGTTGGATTTTTTGCCCATTTAGATGTTGGGCTTTGTTTTAGTGTTTCATTGAAATAAGCTGTCTCGACTTTAGGGTGCTATTCAGCCTGCAGAGATTTTTGCGCTTGTACTCTATTTATAGCTGGTATTTATTTTCAGCGGGGGAGATGTGTAGGCTTTGTATGGGGTGCTTGTAAATCTGTACCACATCTGCAGGTGTGGTCATTTTATCTATTAGCTCAATGCTGTTTTCAAGTTTCTCTGGGGATGAGTGATCTGCGAACTGCAATAACATAAAATGTTATATTGAAAGTAATGGTTTATAGTGTAGTGATTCCCATTTTCTAGTCCCCAAGCTCTGATTCCTCTGCAAGCAAAATCTTTCACAGGTATAATCATCAGTTCATTGACAAACTTAAGAATGTGGTTAATTTTAAACATGTGAATAGTTCCCTAGATATGTCATTAAAAGGGTACCAATAGTAGAACTTCACATTTCATACAGTATTTAGCAAATACAGGCAAAGGATACAGGTGTACTGAAGTCAGAGGTTTTTTCCAAAGTGTCATTTTTAGTTCATGGTGTATTAAAGGCATCAGTGTAAGAATGAAAGCATGTACACAATGGCAGCAGGCTTAGCCTTAAAGTTTATAGCATTTATAAGGAAATGTGAGTCCTGAGGGCATTTTGAAGGACTGTATCACTCTATTGTATATTACTATATTTAATCCCTTGATTATCACAGGTTTATATAAAGATATCTAATGCAGTAACTGGAAAAAAAAAGTTATGGAAGCAAAAAAAGGACAGATTCACTAAAATATCTGCATTTACACTCTATATCCAATGCCTTGATGTATAAAATCTCTAGAATAAAGCAATTTGCAAGCCATAATCATTACATCAGAGGCTGAACTGAAAATTTTCTGTGGACATCAAACTCTGAAATAAAACAATGAAAGAACATTGCTAAAAAGGAATGTATACTAAAAAAACAAGAACCTGCAGTATGATGGGTTCCATGGCTTTAGATTATTTAAATAGAAGAAATCTATAGAAGATACCTAGGAAAATGTTGTAATTTATTGTTGTTATTATAAAAATACAGTTGCTAGTTATCCTAACTTTTGCACTAAAGAATTCCTTCTTGTGATGTGATTTCTGCTACTGGAAGAAATTTTCCTAAAAATGGCCTTATCTTTATTTGGTGGAAAATTTACCTCCAGTAGACTGACTTGGTTGGTTCTGAAATTACATTTCCCCTTCTGTTTGCAGCCTTGGCTCCTGACTGCTAACACTGTCTGTTTTTTGTAGCTCTTAGCTTAGTTATAAAAAGAAAATATTCATCTGCTAGACAACTGTCTTTTCTACCAAAGTAAAAAGTTCCTTTCAAGTTTCTGTGTTAGTGCAACAGCTTTCTAAGAAGAGCTGAAATTGATCATGTAATAAATAATTTTAATCAAAATTTTCTAACTAATAGAAACATTACCTGGTATCCTACGTGACTCAGAGCTTTGAACTTTACACCAGCATATCTTCACTCCCACATTTTACAGCTGAGATTTGCAGACACGATGGCACTGTGTTCTGGGATAGGAAAGCTAATATAAGTTTAAAAGGCTATGAAAGCACAAATGGAGGCACTAAGACATATATACGAAAAGCAGAAATACATAACTATTCCTGTTGAGAACTATGCTGACCATGCCTAGCTGTCATAAATTCCTTTAAGGTTGGTCACCTAATCAGTGTATTTATACTCCAACACTAGAAGAGATCACACTACTAGGACATCTGATAAATAAACTGGGCCATCTGCCTAAAAGTTGATGGAACAACACAGAACACAAAATGAATGAAACCAAACAAAAAAGTTTATAATCTCTGCAATTTCAGCACAGATAGTTTCTCATTTATATAAAAATGTAATTAGAGCAAGTGTGTTGTCATTGGAAAGACCAATTTCCACACTTCTGCACTCTTGCACTCCTAATGGAAAAGAAAACAGAGTGAGTGTTGCCTCTAACACCTGTGCCTCTAGGTCCAAGATCTAAAGCAAATGATGGAGAAGAAATAGGGCTGGGAAGAATCATCCTTCTCCCTCCATCACACACAATCTTGCAACCAACTCAAGCTGAGTTAATTTTAATGAAAAAAGGGAGTTAATCCTTGCATGCAATATTACATTGAACTAGGTGTTAATTTTCCTTCTTTCTTCAGCAAACAGTCATGAAGGAGAAATAAATGAGTATTCAGATACTAAGTCCAGTACCAGAAAATTAGTCTGTGTTAAACTGGCTTTCCCTTCATTGAAGTAACTTCCCATTCAAAGAGAATTCTTATTATATCAGACAAAGATGTATTCCAAGTTCATCCTGCTAACTGTTGTAGTCTGAACTAGATGATTTTCCGTACTAAAGTGAAGGGTGTTTTAGTAATGTACTCATTTAATGTGTTCCTGTACTATCTTCATGAAACTACAAACTGGCTTGCATTCTGTGCAGTTCCTCAGTTGTGCTTGTCCAAGGTGGATTGTGTGTGTCTGCTGCATGGGTGGTATGCTATAAATTTTGGTTCTCTCTTTCTTTAAATCTGAAGTGGATGTTAGATGAATCCCAGACCTGCCCTGTAATAAAACACATAAAAGTGTCCCTGGAGAATGATATTTAGGGTAGGTGTTGCCAAAGTACAGATTACTCTTCCAGAACCTTTCTAGCATATCCTGGCTGTGCCTTCAAGGAGAGCATTGTTAGAAGAATTACAGAATGTTGGAGGTTGGAAGGGACATCCAGAGATCGAGTCCAAAGCCCTTGCCAAAAGCAGGATCACCTAGGGTAATCTGAACAGGAATGCATCCAGGCGGGTGCTATGTCTCTGGATAGCTGAGAGATCCCTCATGTTTTGGGAATTCTCTGCAACTGTAAGGCACATAATCCAACAGGTTTTTGATATTTTCACATCTTTGGTAGTTGATCTCAGATAATTCAGTGAGCCAGATTTCCTCTATAGACTTGGATGTCACTCCTTGCTAGGACAGTGGGGACAGCAGGTGAAAACACAGTTCCAGTCTACTTTATATGTAATAGATCTAGTTAATTTTGATCAAGAGACAGAATGAGATGTCATTTCAAAGAATTTAGTATGACTTAGAAGAAAGAGTTTGGTAGGCACAAAATTTAAGCAATGTGATCAGCTCACAAATTCTTCTGCTATTAATACAGTTCTGATTTTTTTTTTGCGCTACTTGAGAGTGTTTTTCTTCAAAGCAAATTATGTAGTGTCCTTTCCAAACTTTCCTGTGTAAGAAGTCTGATTTTTGTACTGATGTATATTTATATATATACACATTTTACCATATATATTTGGATTATTTTCCTGCACATGCAATCACTTAAATTAAAATAACAGGTAACTTCTACTCGAATTGCAAAATCAGTTCCCTCATCTTAAAGCTGTAAACAGTCCTGTTGAGTGCAAGCACACTGAAAACATGTAAAATTTGCTTTTGTGCTTGCCACAGAAAATATGTTTTAAAATTAGACTGGAGTGTTTTATAACTATGATTGTGAACTATGGTGTGAAAATCATGGCAGGGTCATCTCAAGTCCTTTTATTCTTAATATTTGTCATGTTTTTGTTTTGCACTGAAGCAGTGGTCATTGTCTCTTAGATGCAGAAGGAGTGTATTTTTAAAGAGTTGTATTTTCTTTCTCTCCTCTTGCAAACTGTTTTGTCTGCCTGTGACTATTTTTTAAACCGTGCACAGTCCAGATATTCCAGATTTCAGACGTCCAAAATTCCATTAGTGATCCCTGGCTTTTAAATAAGTGGCAATTCTGGTAATGTTAAAGTATGTCTAATACAGAGCTCAATCCGCAAACGCCAGTCAAGCAGCTGGCATTTAGGCAGACATTGATCAAAAGATGCTACTCCTGATTTTGTGAGGTCTGCCAAGATGAAAATATTTCTTTCAGTCTGGCTTTGCCATTAAGGCACTTCTGTCTCTCTCTCTCGAGTTAAGCCAGATCTCTTTCATGCTAGCATTCAAGCATGTTTTAGCCAGAGAAAACAGGCTCCCTAAAGCCATCAGAATAATGGGGTGATTTTGAAATCTCCTCTGGGTTCAATAAAAGGCAGTAGTTTGGGTGAAATTTCTCTGATAGGACTTTCTGTTAATGCTTATCTAGATAATGCATCTTCCAAATGTTCTGGATAAAGTGTTTGTGATATTAAGAAGACTTTGTCATAGAACTCCACAGATGGTTTTTCTACATCTTTTTTATTATGAGCTGGAGTTGGTATTTCACAGCTACGTTGAAGGGTATTTTGTATTCTTTCTGAATATAGCTATAGTCATATTGAGGTCCCCAGGGAAATGAAGGGAGAGTAGACTTTTAGAAGACAAGCTTGTTGAAATGAATGCAGTGGTTGCTGCTGACTGCCAGTGGAGTTATCATGGTACAAATTCTTCTTATCCTCTTTAATATGATATCTCCTCAATAACATGGGTTTTGAATGCCTGGTGGCATCAAAAGAAATGGTGTATCGCAGTGCTCCAGTTGCAGATTAAATGTGTATTTTTGATTGATTTGTATCTTTGGAAAGCTAAAGGAAAAAATTATTTTCCATGGATGCAAGTAACCATAGCTCCATTGATTTTTGTTGTAACTTTAAAGATCGCAGTCATCTTAGGGCCTGACCTTCTAGTCAAAGGCTAACTACTAAAGCAGACTCACTTCAAATATGTTGCAAAATGGAATTTAGTTTTGGCTTACTCCTTCCAATTTCTAGTTCATATGGAAACACACAGAAGGAACATTGTAAAAATTGTTGTTATTATTTAAATGCAGCCTGATACTTGAGCTCCTGCATGGAACTTTGATTGGCAGAATTAAAAGCAAATTAGGTAAACTTTCTGATAAGCATTTAAGTGTTCTAGTAATTATCTCAGTTGAGAGATCTACAAGCTGTCTCATATTATTGTAAGTATTAATTTACTAATTTAAACTGAAGTGAAACACTTCTGATACATGTGGACATTCTTTTTTTTCCCCAAAAACCAGTATTTTAAATTACATCTTCTTCTTCCATGAGTGGCCAGGAATATGTTATCCATAAAGGAGACAGCTGACTTAATATACCTAAATTGTTAGTTTGGGTGCATTTATTTGTAGTTTTGCAAGTAGAGTTGCAGTTAAGTACTCTGCGATGCTGGTTGCAGGGCAATACCGGAGGGCCTGACTATCTAGAGAATAGAAAGCTAACAGCTTTAACTGTTCTTCTCTTACTGTACAATATGCAGCCCAGCTCTCTGCAGTTGTGTGTGGCTAGCTGGCTGCCTACTCAATTCATGTTATCTGATGAGCCTGGGTAATCATGGCACGTGTTTTTTTACTCTCGTCCTGCCTGGAATTTCCTGATTTGTAATTTACTCTTTGAGCTGAGTACCAGGTAGGTGGTATTTTTCAAACCATGCTTGATTCTACTCTTGTTTTCATTCCTCTGGCAAGACATGCAACACAGGGCCATGACAGCATTTTCATATCTTCCTAGTTCTCACATATGCTTGCTTACAGTCATGTAGGTATGAGCCAAGAATCAGAATCAATTGATGTGTTGGAGGTAGCAGATGACTGTGTTCTGCTGTATTGTCTCAGTTAGAGGGTTGGAAACACTTTCAGAGATATCATCTGCATTTTATTAAAGATTGTGTCAAACAGACCTGACTTCTCTGTCATTTTCAATTACACAAACTGTTACTCTTCAAGTTTTTTGAGTACAAAATGCTCTTGAGCAACTATTTCAAGAGAAAGGGAGCATGTCTTAGAAAAGCATCAGAAAACTAGTGCATAAGTTTGTGTGCATGTATGTGTACCTGTGTCCCTGTCAGTGGGACTTACAGTGGAGGTTCCAACAAGTAATGTTTCATCTAAACCATTTTTTTTTTCATTGTTTATTATTACCTATATTTGATTTCTGTGGCTGATCAGCTCTAGGATTCACTAACAATGCACATTTTACTAATCACCTATACCTGCTAAGTACAAACTCTTGTTTTCTTTCTGCACTGGTTTGCTTTACATGTCACAGCTTTAGAAACTCAGCATTCAGAAACACACACAAGGCCTTGACACTGTTGACAGTTCTTATAAAAAGGCTATGAACAGTTCTGTTGGTGGGCCTAGACCCAGGTACAGCATTTTGCAACAGTGCTGGATATAGCTTTGAAAATGCCTGGCTTTAATTAAACTCTCAAAACCTTCAAAGTGCTCTCCAATTTCTGTCTCTTTCAACTTGTCAGCAGATCACAAATCCATTTCCAAGCTGTTTGATCTTCCAGAATCCACAGAAGACATTGCAGCAATCAGCCATCCCTGTAATGCTGTTCTATCTGATGTGTTCTCTGCATTGGATGCTACTGTGTATGCAGTGGTATAGTGCGAGGTGATGCAACAAACAGCTCCACTTGCTTCACTTTACACTATCTGTGGGTGAAGACTTAAAATTTCTATCAGAACATGCATTTGGCTATCTCAGGGTCACTTCAGTGACTTTATGGAGGAACTCAGAATTATTTGTGGCTATATGCAGAGAAAACCTTATTATTCCCTCTGTAGGGAATTCTAGCACTATCTAGATTTTTTTTTTTCCCCCCAAGCTTTGGGAATCTTACCAGAACTGAAATTCTCTGATTAAAGGTTTAACTGTTCAATGTGTGATTGTTCAATTTGTTCTTGCAAAAATCCACAGCAATAGAACGTCTCCATACTGAGTGTTTGAATGGTGGTGATTTCCCCTTAGGGAAAGAAACAAGACAGGGGATCACCAATCTGAAATTACTTTTAAGGGTTATGTTCCCCATAACTAGAGAAAAACTGTGAGGAAAAAATGGGGAGACCAGCACCCATAATAAGTGGACTGTGTATTTCTTTGCAGTAGGATTGTTGCTATTTCACTATGTTCTGTAAATGGCTCCTCTAAGGAGCTGGCTTGCAACTGCGTCTGTTCCCCCATCCCCTGTTGTCAAAATGATAACATGAAATACATCTGAATGACCTGATTTCTTAGGACAAGTTGACCTGTTTAACTGTTCAGTCTTTTGCCATAAGCTTCAAGTGCCAGTTTTCTAGGGATCTTTTTGGAAATATGTAGAAAGCATATTCTATAGATGCAGTCAATGTAAGGGGAAGAAACATCACTGAATCCTGGTGTTACGAATTTAGTCCTAAAGAATAGAGGCATCTGGAGCTTTGTAGTCTTCTTTGCTGTGTTCAGCATGGAGGAAATCTTTACAGTTATGAAAAAACTTAAACTGGGACAGATCTTCTGCTGATATAGATTGTCCTTACTCATTCATCTTTAGTATGCTAATGATCTTATTACACTTGAACCTCTATGAAAATATTTCCATTATATCATGAAACATTTTTCAGATCGATGTGAGCCCTGTTTGCTGTAACAGCAAATACTGCATTATCTCAAGCAGCTTAAGATAGTCACACACATATACAACCTCCAAAAAAAATGAAATTTTGAATATGTAAGAAGATAATTTATCTTAAAAATTTTGGTCAACACTGAATAATCTGAAGTGCTGCTGTTGTGGTCTCTTGTTTCCATACATATCTAGAAAACATTCAGGTGCTCCTGAAATGAAAATATAAAATCTTTGACTGTGAGTAGCTGAAAATGTTTTATGAAAGTTGATTTTATACTAAAATGTGTCTTTCTGCAAGCAAATAGCCTTTAAGAGCCAAATATTAGTACAAAAGCTTTATTAATGTTTTCTATCGTGGGCTTTATGTGACAGGGATATGGAAAGCACAGGCAGCATTTAAAACCAGCAACTTATATTTTATTTTCATGTGCTTTTTTATTCAGGTTCTTGTTCAATCTGTTGTCTTGCAGTAGTCTCCCTCTAAGACATCTCTGACTTCATAATTTCAGATTTTTGCTTAAATGGATTCAGATTTTGCTGTCAGAGAGATGAAGATGGTGACAATATTATACTGGATAATCAAATTATCGCTCGAAGCAATAAACACATACAAATATTTTCTTTAATGATAGATTTACAATGAACTACAAAATTGAACATCAGACAAACCGCTTTGAATCAATTACCCTTATTAATGCTTGAATTTTTACTGATGTAGGTATTCTCAGCCTGTTTTGTGCTCTTGGATTTGTGGGATGGAAAGCCATTCCTCATGCATGCAACTAAGATAAATCATTTGGAAAGACAAAACTTCTTCAATATTTTGTCTTGAAAACTGCAGAATCACCTTCTATCCAAAGCACTGAAATATATAAAATGTCAGAATTAAGCATAGTATTTAACTTTCCTTGATGGCATAATCACTTTATTTCTGGAGTCTGTTTGCTTCAGTCTGTCTTGAAACTGGCCCCATGTGCTACCTCAGGCCTGTTATGCATGTTATGGTAACTCATAGAGTTATGTCTGGGGTAGACTGACAGTTAATACTACCTGCTTCTTCAATAACTCTATTTGTATGGATTCCCTTAGCAGAATGAATGCTTTAACTGATAGGACAGTGAAACAACACAGGAATGCTTTTCTGTGACTAAATAGAAACTGCAGAAAATTAAGTGATTTTTCTTTTTTTAGACAGAAAACAGGCAACACTGGCACAGTGCTGCTCATGGATGCCTTAATCTTCTGGAAATGATTTTATATTGTTTAATCGGTTCTAATGATGGACGTTTGCTGTGCATCTTAATGTCAGTACATGCTAGTTGCTTCTGAATGGGAGAGACATTTGTGTTTTAGCCATTCTGCCAGTTAGTGAAGTGCCTCCATTGGGATTTTTTTCTGGTTGGTTGGGTTTGGTGAAAATTTTAGAAAGCAAGGGGAATATGTGGCACAGGTAACTTTTCTTGATGTTCAGGTATCAGACCCTACAGCATTCATTGCCTGAGTGAAGCTATAAATATGGAAAACTGATGGCACCTCCTTTATAGCTTTCAGCATAGTACTTCTTTGCAAACTAGCATTATTTCTATTCCTTTACAGTGATTTTAAGTATCAATATAGTAATGATTTCTATCCTCCACAGGAAAAATCTCAGATTATGTTTATTGTCAGATAAACTTGTGCACCTCCCCAGTTACAGCAATTCATGGTCGTTGCACCACCTACACTTTATTCCTTGATTTTGTTACTAGTGGTTCTCACGGTTTTGTAATAGCTAAGGCATGGGTCCCTTGATATCCAAGTTCTGTGCTGTGATATGCATTGAAGGAAATTTTGAATTCAATGCAGTTTCAAAAAGAGGGTGATGTAAGCACTGAGGTGGCTACACCTATTTTCAAACAGTGCTTGACCAAAGAAGAGATCACTTTAATCCCACTGGGCATATAAGCAGATGCTCAGCTTTACGCTTCCCAAGCAGGACGTGATTATCTATACTGAAGTTCACAAGAATTTCATCCATTTAGGCTCTCACAAAGAAGCATTCAGCACACACCATATTTTAATGAAGTTTCATGAAATTCTTAATGGAATCACAGCAACAGAATAGTAATCACAGAATCAAAGAATGCTAAGGGCTGGAAGGAACCTCAAAAGATCATCTAGTCCAACCCCCTGCAGAGTGGGATCACCTATACCAAAATGGCATGACTCTAGTACTATTTCCCCAATGAATAGTATAGATTGTTTTGTCTCTTCTACATACTTCCTTATTTCTGAGTGCCATGTTATATCTTTCTCCTAAACAAATATTTCATACAAGCAGTAAGCCTGCAATCTATTGCATTGTACTTCTGATACGGACTGAGAATACGGTGGAACTGAGGTCCCCTTTGAGTTTCTGCTATCCAGTGTATCAGTCAGGTATTAAGTGCATGTGAATATATAGGTCATTCAGTATTAATTAACTGCATTTCAAAAGCAACCTGTAACATTTCAAAGAAGCCTACTTACTCTCAGGTGTAAAATTACTTTTTTCAATATGCATGCTTGACCTCAGTATGCTGTGTTATTTAGTTTTGGGGTGTTTTTTTTGGTTTTTGGGAGTGTTTTAGATGATTGTTTATGAACTTAGTAATTAGTGAACTATTACATGAGATTTAAATTTTCATGCCCTCCTGTCCTTTATATTGTGCAGTGTAAGGGAGAGCAAAGGTATGAGGGTGGTAACGTAACAGCAGTAACCAAGATGTTAAGTCATTCTATCTATTTAGGATGGTGACAATTTCACACACTCAACTGTCAGTACAAGACAAAATATGGCCATGAGAAGTTTAAATTTTTGATGAGTGGTTTTGCAAGTTTTATCTCCTAATTAGTACAGGCTTACAACTCAGTACTGAATGCATCTGAATAAATTAATTCTTTTTATAGAAAAGCTTTTTTTTTTTTGTTTCTTAATGAAATAGTTACCAGAAAACCTGCACCAGTAATGTAGGTTTAAATTGCATCATGCTACCATATCATTGTGAGACACTTTCAACAGAAGGATCAGGTTTATATTTTGTGCCATTATTCCTAGAATAATACAAACCTTGATTAGATTTCCATCTCCTGGCAACAGGTCAGAAAGTCAGGATGGTGCATATCCACCTTCTTATTTCTGATGTTAATTTCTGGCGTTATGGATCTTCTGAGATGAAAATCCTAGGCAGAGCTGTCATTTGATTTCTAAGTTTGTGTCAGGGATGTGTGTGATCTAACATGACGTCAGTAGGTATCGCCAGACTTAATATAAAAACTGCCACATTGTCATAGTGTACTCGAAGCACACTGTATTGACAGGTTCCTATTGCTGTTCATTGAGGTAATTACTTCATTTTAGCATAGCAGAATCCAGGAACCAGTGGAATCAGATCTGAGATAACCAAGCAGCCCCTAAGAATGCAGTGAGGTCATTGTAGGAAGGACTATGTTGTTAACTGAGTTCACTCACTAATGAAACTGTCTTGATCAAAATCTGTTGCCCTATGAGTTTTGTCTGTTTTGGGTAGGGGAACCACACAAGCCTGTTTTGGCATTTGATAACTGTGTTCAAGGTAAGTTTAAAGTTACATGTTGAGCCTCTTTTGATTTCAACACTCTAAGATTCTGAGCTGCCAGCAGCAGACAGCACTGCCTGGTACCACTATATCCAAAGACACATCTGGACCCATATGCTTTGAGAAGGGAGAAGTGGGAAAGATTGGAATTCTCCAGTGGGAAAAACTTTTGTTGGAAATGTTCTCATTTTACTGTCATCTATGTCAGTATTCCTTAACAGAGAATACAAAAGACGCTAGGAACAAGAGTTGTTTCTGGATATTTTTCCTGGGATGTTACTGAGCCAATTATTTGTAGAGAACATTTGTGGATCCAAGCTCAGATTTTAAATTGACCTTTTCCCAAAATCAAAGTCTGACATCGTGGTTCAAGCCTGTTGCTCTAAGAAAGTTAGATCCTGCTTTTTCCTGGCCACTTCTGATGCTTGGAGGCACTAATGCAGTAATAACTTGATAGAGTAGGAAATGGTCTTATTAAGCACTGTCTTGTTCTAGCAAACCATACCCCTGTTGATCTAATGTTAGGCCAGCTGTTAATAATTTTACAAGCAGAGCATGAAATAGCAGCTTGATACCTGCTAAAGGGCAGCTACAACACTGCATAAGAACATTTAAATGTGCTACCCATAGTGAGCAGGTGTTAATGCTATTTCAAGGAGTGTCAGTGAGGAGTCTTTGATATCGTGATTGGGATACTTGCTATTACATCCATAGCGACGGCTCCAATTGGCAAGATTAAAAAGGCAAAATTAAAAAAGGAATTATTTCATGCCCTAAAGTGCAGATAACAGCAGTTACATCTCTGCTATGTGGCTCAGCTTGGCAGTAGGGTTCTTTCTTACAGGTTTTCATGGTCTGCACAGTTCTTAAATTCTCTTTCTGTTTCACTTAGCATCCTCCCTTACATCTTCGTAGCTAACCTGGATTCTTTCCTGGGTGTTTTAATGTGATATTTGTTTGAATATGAGGTTAGGAATAAGAAATATATGTTTACAGGAAATAAAGCCACCAAGCAGACAATGTTGTGAGGCACTTTGAGTCTAAATGTGTAAATATCAGTTTAATTTCCATCATTTAACAAATAAGTAACTGAGGTGCAACAAGGTGAAGTTTTCCAAAGCTACTCAGAGCTTCTGAATCCAAGTGTTCTAAGGAATTGTGCTGGCAGCCCCACCCAAACAAAGAGAAATTACTTTAGCAGATTAAAATGGTTGGGTGGTAACTACAGCTAGACCACGTATTTCAGTTGAAGTTATTTAAAATCACAGAATCAACCATGTATGGACATCTTGATTTTGGGTCCCTAACCTAAACATATCCACAACAGTGGAGTAATCAGCACCCTGTACTCATGCTGTGAGGATAGGATGCACATTAATGGGAACTAACTAGGGAAGACTGAGGTAATGAGGAGACGCTGGAGAAAGCGGCTTCAGAAACCTCAAACAGAAACCTCACTGTGGCTGAGTTTATATTGTTATTTGTTCCACTGAAGGAGCTGATGAAGTTGCTAATTGAAACTCATACCAAAGCAATGGCTCAGACAGTGGATTTGGTGTATGGAGTTACTACTTCGACTTTTGGCCTTATCATCACTGTGCCACTCATCTCAATACTTTCATGGTCCTTCTGCTGGCAAGGCACCACCTCCAGCAGTAGACAGTAGGGCACACTGAACTTCGGGATTTTGAATCTCCTTTGAGTACTGATAGGCATAAAGGTAATTTTACAACTGATGGTTTCTACACTTGTGAAGGGTTATTTGTTTATGATATTAAGAGCTGTAAGAGACCTAATTTTTTCTTACAGAAGGGATTATTGCTCTTCCAGTGCCTTGCAGTCATAGCTGCAATCACCACAGATGTCTGAGTGGGATCATCTTTGTTATGAGGAGGTGTTAGAGGCAGTAACTGTAAGGACATTTTTCCTGAGGGAAAATCAGCCTCTGCAGCTGATTGCCTCATTGGTACCGAGTGGGCTGAATTTTCGTTGTCTGGTCACATGTAAGTCTATTACAGATCTAGAAAGGGACTGAAGGATGCTTCATAGCTGATGAACCTTACAGGTAGCTGGCCATTTGACTTACTTTCTGTGGGCTTATTATTTTAATGCTATTTGTATTTGATTGAATTTCATTGTAGTTATTGGCTAATTGATTTAGCTGGGATGCTTAGTGGATCCCTGAAGAGGCATTGTGATTAGCTTACATCCAAATAGATTATTTTCTCTTCCTCATTATTTATATTTGTAGTGAAACCAATAAATATGCATAATTTCCACATTTCTGTGTAGTAATAGTGTAAAATACACAAGAAACTTGAAAAATCATGCATGGCTTCGTAGCCTGTAATATATAATCACCTTTGCAGATCAGTTTTTTGCTGATTTTTTTTTTTAAGCCTGCAAGCTGAAATTGGTACTGTCTCAGGCAGTGACATTAATGTTTTTTTGTCAATGAGACAGAACCTTTCTAGTGTTTTATGTCATTAAATAAGCAGTGTGATGCATATTTTAAAACACTAATCTTTGCATGCAAGCATCAGGTTAAAATAATTCACATGGCAAAATTATGGATAAAAATACCCCTGGGAAGCATAACATATTCCCTAAGCAGTGAAAATCTGATATAATAAGAAACATTCCATTTTAAAACCAATTTTTATTTAGTTAAGCTAGAAAGTTTTTCTGACTGCCTTTCAAAAGAAAGATTATTTCTGCCCAATCTGTAGATGGAGCAAAGGAATATTTTTCTGCTTAGAGTGACACTTAAGTTTGCCATGGTTGCTTTCAGTTGCTGTTGGAATTTTGCCTAACAGGTCATATCCTGCAATATCTCCCTCTGTATTCTTCAATGAAGCAAAAGATACAGTATGTGAAAAGAAGACCTCCTTTGCATTGTGTGACCTGAAGTGAGCAAATAATTACATCTTAACAGAATCTAGAATATTCTGTTTAAAGTTTGACACATTTTCTAAACAAATATGGAAAGCAATATTTTGCCTAAGACAAAATTGCAGGCAATAAAATGAGCCATTAGTTCAAACTTTCATTCTAAAACATTGGAGACATTTTCCAAAGCACATTTAAGGGTCTTGAAATAAGATAAGCATTTTGATTTATCCAAACTTGCCTTTTTTTTTTTTTTGTTAAAATGCAGTGTATTTTGTGAAAAACAAATAAACAACAGCAACAGAATTGTGGGATAGGACTTTGGGTTTGATGGAGCTAAGTTTTCTGCCCAAACATAGAAGTATTTTTTAATACTCTTTCAAAGCATTTTAATAAATGCAAATTTAACTCTAAAACATTTACTGAGGCAAGAAATTTGATGTAATAGATTTCAGATATGACTGGAAAGTTAAGCTCATGCTTTAAAAAAGGTGATCGTGGAACTCTCTATGCCAGGATTATTGACTTTTTCTCTCAACTCTTGTTCAGGTGTTCAGATCAGCACTGTAAGGCTAAGGGACATAAAACAACAGAAAAACATGTTTATTCAAAGGCCCTCTGTGCTAAAAATCACAAGAAATTGTGACAGGACTCAGTTCTAGGCTCTACAACCACAGCATGTGCTGTACTGGGTCATGCAAAGCAGCTACTTGGAACTGGTGGTGTATCTCTACAGTGTATCCTCACCAGTCCACATGCAGTCTGTATGGTAGTCATGTGCCTTGTTGTGTCTCTAGAAGAGATGCTGGGATAGAATTGATAGAGATCCAGCTGCTCTTTGCCTTCTAATTGAAGTCTCCTTATCTTACTTGCTGTATCCTTGTGAAGGAACTTGCCATGTTTCAGCTCTTCTAGAATAGTAGAGTGATTTCTAGTCCTCAGGGCTGTAGCTCTAGCAGCTTACAACAGTTCAGATTTAGCAGGAAATGTAAAGCAGGGCAGTTGTCCCTAGGAACCCCTGTGAGCTAAGAAACTGTGAATAAAATTGGTTGGATGACAATAAAGAGGATGGGTTGCCAAGAGCTTGAGCTAATGACATGGACTGTGAGAAAATATGATCATTTATTTACAGTAGGTTTACTATTATATATTGATCTCTGCTAGGTTTCAACTGCTTTTCTCTATTGAATTTTTCTCTAAATGCCATTTAAATAGACTTTTTTTCTTAATCCCATATTCTTCTGTTAAATTATTTTATTTTCCAGTTCCAGCTTTAGTTTGGGGTGGGTTTTGAGGGGACTTTTTAGATACTCTATTGTGCTAGTTTGAAGCTAGCTAGATTACAGGCTGTGAAATACAAACCAGAGTGATGTCTACTTCACTTAGAGGCTTGCTGAGAGGTGTAAGAACAAGAATTCAAACATAGATAAAGCACTTCTTCTGCTTGGAAGCTCAGGGCTGCATTTCTCTCTCTAGCCTCTTTGCTGTCTCTCTGATTAATCCACTTTGCTTCCTAACCCCCTGGCTGAACCTCCATTCTTTCTTGGGACTGGGGTAAGGTTGAGAGGGGTGGGAGAAGGTAAAAGGGCAGTTTGGAGCCCCTCCTGGGGACTCAGGTTCCTGGGAGGGCTGTTGTGTTTCTGTATTACCTTTTTACCTTGTATATTTCTGTATGAGCTTCATTCAAATTTCCAGAGCTGGCTGAGTCTAGTCTGGGTGATGTCCAAAGTGTGGGGGGGAGGGCAGGAACACCCAAACCACTACACATATTCTTGATGTTTTCCTTACTTTAAGAAAATATTTACACATCATGGCTTGTTCATTTGCAAGCATTAGCTCTGTTCTATATCTGTGTTTTACTTTATGCATTATTATATTTCAATGCAGGAGCCTGTGTAATTGGCTTATTTATGCCAAGTCTTCTCTGATTTCTTTAGTTTTATTTATACTCTTTACTTGTTCCCAAACATACCTATTCTCTTCTACATAAATATTCACCGTTCCAGTAGTCAAAGAATACCACTCTGGGTACAGCAATATGTTTAATAAGTCTACAGGAATTTAGTTCATTTTTTAATAAGTAAGATTTCTATCCCCTTTTCTCCTGTTATGGCATGTCTAGAACTCCAGTAATACCTTGGGAATGATGGACAAGATAAGCCTTCTTGTCACCTACCACTCTATACGTATGAGCATGTGTGGCATGACAGAAGAGCTGAAATATTTGACCTATTGTACCATTAGTAACACTTTTTGTTACTAATGTTTGTGTAGGGCACCACATCCAGGAGTTATCAACTGCATTGAAAGAATGACAATCAGATGACCAAACGATGGTCAACTAAGAACCTTGAAATAGACCTGCCCATGTCTTTTCCTTGGGTAAGCCTATCAGATAGAATATAAGGCTTTTAAATTCAAAAGTCCAGATTTTACTGTACTTAAAAAGGTGATAGATAAAACTAAAAAAGCCTTGAAATGGAGAGATGAGACAAAATAGAGGCTTCATAAACCAGTTTCATCCTGCCTACTGGGTGTTTATCTGTATCCTTACTTCTAGGCTTGGTTTCAATCACCTCAAGCTACATTTATGTTTACAGGTACTGTAGGACATAGAAGTGTTTTTTGTAGAGCAAATTATTTGATACTAAGGCAGTGACATGAACCCACACATGTTTCAGAGGGGTGTTCTGATCTTAATCTAGTCCTACTGATGGAATGACTAGTAGATGCCAGAGCACATTAAGGGTGCTCCTGTAAAACATTTTCCAGGTTAATTTCACCTTAAAAAAAATCCTACTTACCTGTTTCAAATCAGCTCCATGAAGTGAAACAATGCATGGTACATGTGGAAAAGCAGGAAATTAGCTTTTAAAAAAATCCCTTTTCAGCTAGCAAAATATTTCTGTAGATACACTTTGGGGATTTTCTGAATAGCTGTCTCTCCAATTCCCCTTGCTGTCCTCTAATGCATTATTGTATGCTCCCTGGGATTCCCATAAACATTTCATCAGAGCCTCTGTGCCTTGTAGTGATTCTTTTGTTCTCTTCCCCTTCCACTCCTCACAGGTTGTTTCAGCTTTCCAAGCCTGAGCAGACTGTTTTCTTTTTCCCGGAAGACAGCATTCTCCCTCTCAAGTGCTTCATCTGACCAAGTATATATGTCTTTTTAAAGGACATATATAGATATATAATGACAAAGAAATGAAGCAAGTATTATCTGTAATAATCTTGCAGCATAGTTTAATCCAAAGACATGACCTATTTAGCTGTATGGAAATAATTTGGCTAGCAATGTTGTGCATGACATTAGAATTAGTGTAAGCACAGCAAAGGCAGAAAGGCCAGTGGTAACTCTGAATGTCGGGTCTGTGATGTGGGGCCATAAAGCTTAATGAAAGCAATAGAAAGACATTTCTCTTATATGTTTACTTGTTTGGTTTTTTTCCTGTTGATAAGTCATCTGTCAACTGGATGTGTTTCAACAAATTTGTTGGTTGCAATTACTCAGCAGATGTTTGTTAATATATTTGAGGCACAGAATTGCTGACAAACTGTTTTCTGTGAATAGCCCTGTTAGTGTTGGCTGTTCATTGTTTATATTTGCAGTTTGAATTGTTTTGACAGCATGCACATTCCTCTGGTTGAATATAGTTGTTTGTAGGACCAGGTTTCCTCATTGGCATTCGTTCAAGTTTAATTTTATGTGAAAATAGTTTTAACTTCATTATGATTGTCATTCTCCTTCACCTGAAGGAACTTGGCTTAAGTTGTCACAGAAGGTAACTCAAATGCAAATGTGGTTAGAAACAGCTTAGTCCTTACAGGTAAGGGTTTGCAGGTTTTTTGGTCAGCTCATCTTTTCACTTATGTGAAGATGCAATTTTTGGTGTGTCTTTCATTTAAAAGGTTTGTGTGTTATACTGCTTTTTTATGCTGATGAACTGTAGTGGTCAGTAACTGACGTTTCTGTTTTGGACACTCTTTGTTCAAAATAATACTTTCCATTTGTCTGAGATAGGACTGTGGAGATGCACTGAGCACTGAAGTCAAAATGGGTCAAATGTGCATAGAAAATATTTGCTGTGTGAATAGTTTTGGTTCTTGTTTTCTCCAGAGCTTGTGGTTAATGAATTCACAAATACTTAAAATTAATTGAACTGAGCTGCTTTTGGAAAATGGAAATTTTATTTCAAAGCAAACAAGCAGCCTTTCTGATTGTTGCAATAAGTATGCAAATTATTTTTAGAGTTCAGTTTTGCCAAAGTCAGGTTTCCAAAAACGTTGACTCTTGTGTGTAAAAGTCTGTGCACCTTGTTTTAGAATACTATCACTAAGCCTGTTAAGTGTTTCTTTATTTGAGTTCACTGTTTTGACTTCTCAAGTTTGACTGCTCAGTTTCCATTCCTGATGTCGTTCCTTGCAAAGAGAGATAGAAATGTCCTCATATTTCAGGGGAAAATGAGGTTCCCACGTAAGGGCTTAGTATCAGATGTTGAAAATTGCTGGAGCTGAAAATGCTGTGTACCACTTGTGAGGTCCACTTCAGACACATTTCAGAGAGAGAAGGCTCAAAACTTTGCACAGAAAACTTTTCACAGCAACCTCTTTTCACACTTTCATCAGGGTTTCAGCTGATAAACATAATTCTTTCCAGTTTCTTCTTTCCTCACTGGATGAATCCACATTTCTTTCCATCCCATAACTAATAAATTGAACTATAATATTAACCATTTCCTGCTTCCTAGATGTATCTTCTGTTTATTTCTGCTAGGAAGTCATTGAGAATTAAGATTCTTCAATCCAGAAAATGAACCCTAGACAGCTGAACAGAAATTAAGAGTATCATGGACACAGAGCTATTGTCTGCCTCAAGGACAAAATATTTCAGTGGTTTATTTTCCTGTGGCTTGGTTTGTTTGTTTGTTGTAAGGTTGGATTTTTAAACATAGTAGCTTATGTCCATTGCTATTTCAGGGATTTCTTGAAAAATACCATATGTATACTTATATATAATGCCAGTAAAGAGCCATATCAACCTATTAATGAAAAAGCTGTAATCCTAAATTTACTGGAATCTTCCAGCTTTTTGGCTGGCAGTTAAACCTATTATGTAAACAATACACTTCATTGAGTTATGTTTTATAGATGGAGAGAATATTAGAAATCAATCACAATGCAGACTGAAAATTAAGTCTTGTGGTTAAGCACCTCTGAGTGATACTATTTGAAAAGTTGACTACAAATAAATATGTCAATTGCTATGGAGCCTACATCTGAAATAGAAAGATGATTATTCATTTTACGTCTCTGAGAATGAGAATGTCTTCAGAGCTTCGGAGTATGTTGTGTGTGGTAAGAGGGACAAAAGAGTGGACTGTAATTGACAGACAAGCTGTAATAAGATACTGCACACAAATTCTAAGAGAAGTAAGTTTAAAAGAGGTCAAGAGGCTCAAGTTTCCCTCTATTTAAATCAAATGGAATAACGATGAATAAGGAAACACTACTAAAATGTCAAGTAAATGCTCACATCGGATTGATTCTGCTGAGATTGAGTGACTTACCTTAACCTTACCCTAGGTGGTCATCCAGGCAATAAATGAGGTGACCATTGTTGTGGTAGGCCTGATAGGCTTATACATGTCCTGGCTTGCCCAGGCATGTTTTTCTGCTTTCTCTCTTTCTGTTTTGGGGAGAACCGTGGGAAAGAGGACAAAGAACCTGGAGCCACTGAGTCTAAGGACTCTGGCCTGCCCAGACTTGTTTACATCCTGTAGTAGACAAGGTACACATGCTTAGTTTGTGCCTGCCTTGCGCAAGGCCTATGCTTTTCCCAAATTTGGATAAAGCAAGCCTATAGTTTCACCTGATATGGTCAAACTTGGCCAAACTTTTTTCCATGGCTGTGCAAAGAACTGATTGTAATTAAAATTAGTGGTCAGGGCTGGTGAGAGTTCTGAATATATTAATTACCCCTCCATAACAATTGTACAGCAATTGCCCAACACAGTTGCTTTAATTTGGGTCACATAATTATCATAAACTCACAGCAGTGTTTTCAATGTTGACCCAGCAGCAAATTCTGTTTGCCACAGAAAACAATTCCTAACTAGCAAGCATTTAGCATAAACCAACAAGTCACGGCTGAGAGCTGGTTTTATGTTGGGTTATTATTTGTGTATTTTAAAGCCTCTCTTCTCTGAAATTTTTCTCAGTCTAATTCTTCTGAAGTCAGCAGAATTGTTTTAGATTGAGTCGGAAGAAAAATGAATCTGGCCCACCAGATACTGCAAGTAGTTAAAATAAACTCTTTCTCTGACAGTGGTTTCAGATAACCAGATGTTTATTATTATTATTAAAGTCGCCATCTTGCTTAAAGAACTGAGGACTGCTTTTCCTTTGGCCACACTGCCAAAGGTTTACTTTGAGGGAGAGCACACCTTTACTTACTGTTCCCTGCTGCAGTAACAGGGGTATTGGATTAAGCCCTAGTGTGATTTCCAAATGCAAAACAGGCAAGAGAAGAGTCTCCTTCTTTTGCAGTCCCTGTTTACATCTCTGCAAAGGAACAAGAGCAGATAAAATGACAACATGTCCTCAAGGAAATTTGTCCCAATTTCCATTGTATAATGATTAATTTAATTCTCTGCATGAGTCTAAATACACTGCTCTTAAATGAAAAGACCAGCCCTGGAAATCTGCTGAGACACCAATATTATCACAGTAATAACAATTCTCCTTTCTTCTTCTTCAAATTTATCCAGAACTCTTCTGAGACTTTGTAACACAGAGATTCCTTGACTGTACCCCTTAAGAAAACTGTCTGGTCACCACTGAACTTCATCATAGTTTTAAGTTTCTGAAGTGACCAAGCTTTTATGTCTGCCTTACTCGAATCAAAGTCTTGATGCAAGTCAGTACCATAAATATCAAAGTTTCGCATCGTACTTTAAGAGTTTAGAGTTAATTCAGTACTAATACATGCATCTTTATCTCTGAATTTCCATTGAGTTATGCATTAATTTCTGTAGCTATCTTTATTCCATGACATACAACTGGCATGATAAAATACCTCTTTTGAGTCAATCTCTTCAAGTGAAATAAACTCATGTACTCCAGTGAAATAAGACCATTCCTCACTGGTGTTTGGACTGCATGTTTCTCCTGAGTAGAAGCAAAATGGAAAAGGAAAGAAGGCTAATTTTGCTTTATAAACCATCCAGAGTTTTCAGATTTGTATTTAGTTCTACTATGTTATTTTTCCCATGCTTAAATAAGCTGAACACTAAGTGTTCACATGGGTGGCAATAAAACCTTTAGGAAGCATTTCTAATAAAAGAACAGTAGCTTGTGAAATGTGCTGCGGTGACGTGCAGTGAGTGTAGTGGTTCACCTTGAACACTTCTTTTATTGAACACTTTGGGGCAAGAATGTCTTATTGTGTGTAAAAGCTTCTCATGTATGGTATGGAGACCTTATGTGCTCTTTCCTTCCTGCCCTTTTACTCCTCCTCTTTTTATTCAAGGATGCAGCTGCCAGACATAGAGCTGTGCTCCTGTACAGTCTTCCTTGGAGGCCTTGTGAAATCAAGTTGCTTGCTGTGTGCCAGCATAGCTTTTATTCCTCCGAAGACAGAGCTATGAGCCTGCATCCAGCTCCAAGAAAGCAGGCAGGCTATGATGGGGGGAAAAAAAATCCATTTTATTCACTGCACTGTTTCATCTTTTTAAGTAGTTGGCATCTGCAGCTGGTTGTGGCAGGGAAAACCTACAAACATCGCACTTGATGTTAATAAATGTGTTTGCCATTAAGTGGCTGTTGTAATGCTTTGCTTGTTTGCCTTTCTGTGTGCACTTTCATCCTTCACTGTAACACTACTGCTGCCTTGTAATTTGTCTCAGATGTTTACATTGCTGGTTGCAGGTATACAAACCTCTTAGATCAAGCAACTGCTCAGACGCTTGATGCAAGGATCTGTTTAGGGTCTTTCCTATTCTGTCTGCCAAATTCAGACACAGCCTTGTTACGTGGAATACAAACTGCCTTCTAGTCATAGGCTACATTTCACTGCTCCTTGACTCTGGAGTCAATGGTACAAACCATTAAGGAGTTTATGTGAGATCTTCAGTGCAGCCACTGATTTTACCAGAGTCTAACAATGTCTCCTGTGGCAGCTTTCTATCTCTCCAGAACAGCTGGAGCAGCTATTCCTAGAATCCTCTGAGTGAAGTCCATATTTCAAATAAGTGAAAGAGGATCATCTAACAGTGTTCTCAGTGGAATGGCAGCCATTATCTCCTCCTGAGCATGCCTGCTAGAAAGAAAGAAGGCATTTCAGAGCAGCACATCTGCAGTTCTTTCAGCTGTTGGTGAGATGGTTTCACATAGACGGAAGGGACACTTCTCCTCCCTTCTGAAAACTACCCTCTCTTCTTTCTCCTCCATGCAAAATGTGACAACTTGATAACATTCAGATCCTGACTAATGAATGTGCTTGCAGCTATTTGGACCCAATCTGTACATAGAAGGGGAGGCATGCTGCTCTCTGGCAGCTTTGGGAGCCTGTTTTCAGCAAAACATACAAATGTATGCTTGACTCTATGTGACTCTAGTGAGACTTACGCATGTCATTCCTGTGATGATGCTGTACTGAACTGAGAGGAGTATGTAGAAGCCTGAATACACTGATACCTATGAGACAAGGGGAGAAGAAATGAGGGGAAAATTCTCCTTCCTTTGTTCCTCTTACAGCTGGGCAAAGGTTTTACACTGTGAATTAACAAAAGGAGAGATGGGAAAATGAGAGTCCTTTAAAAATAAGCGTTCATACAGGCTCACAAATTTGGTTCTGTATGTAGTAGAAGGTATTATAACAGAAAAGCACAAGTAGGAGCTAATGTCCTTTCTCATAAAAGAACATAAAACAATATGTTATGGTATTTCCTTTGGTTGCCATCAGTAGTGATAAGTTTAGGGTTTTGTGGATGTCCTCTAGCTTGCAGCAACATGGTTATAAGAAGTAAGAGCAGCTCCGTGGTTGCAAAGCAGCATGACCAAGGTAACTGAAATTAAATCCCCTGCAGTGGAAAATGAGCACTTTCTGGCATTCCAGCCTATAAACTATCCTAGCTTCCTGTGTATGATAATTTCCCTGCTATATGCTATTCTGGGCTGAGATAAGATGCGCTATTTTCAAAGGAATAAGCAGCTTTGCATTGCCCCCATGTGCATTCTGCTCTGGTAGTCTGTCTCCAGCTAAGTCACTTGCTTTTACATCAGGTGGTTTTCTCCAAGGTCCAGGGGATAGAGTGAGAGAGACCTAAGGATTAATAGTTCGGCAGCATAGAAATATAACAAGATGTGAACTTCTTAGAGCCATGCAAAACAGGAGTATAAAAAGAGAGTAGTAATAGGAGAAACTAAGGCAGAGACTACATGATATTGTAAAGGTCTGGGGGCAAATCTATAGGCTAATGGGAATTCAGAAAGCAAGGTAAGGAGGGAAGGATCTAGCCTTGCCTTATATATAGTTTCTCTTAATATGAAGAATAAGACTGATTCCTCAAAGCTGCTTGTCTGCCTTGCACCAGAGAACAAACCTACAGCAAGAGATCCCTCTAATGAGTAGAAATGTGTGCTCCCAAACCACCACAGAGACCTGTTTGTCTCTCCCCAGCTTTAGGATTCCTTGTAAAGCAATTCTTTATGGCACTGAGACAGAGGGGTGACAGCTATGTCCAACCTGCAACAGTAGCAAAGGGCCAGAGGTGGACTGGAAATGAGGGATGTGTCAAGGGTGCCAAAGACTAGCGTCCTCAAAAGAACAGGGTCATTAGTTGCTTCTGTTTTGTCTTTTCACCAAGGTAAACCTGAATTAAGCTCTCTGTTGATGTTGTTTTCATTTGCACTGATACATTCTTCCAGGTGTTACAGGCAGTTTAGCTTTACTGCCTGTCACCTCTGCTGTCTTGGAGCTATGGCATGAAAATGTACTTGTTCTTCAAGCTTGTCCAGAGATCTGTGGACTACAGCTGAATGATTAGAATGATCCTGGCATGTTCTGAGGGAGGGGAAAGCAGAATCTTCTTGGTGCTTTGAGCAGGCTTTGCCATTGCAGGTGTTGGGACTGAGAATTTTCAGTTCTAATTCAGTGTTTCAAGACATGTGAATGGTGGTAAGGGTATGTTTTATAATGTGTAATTATCTCTTTTTAGCAGTGAGCACCTCAATGTTGTTTTGATTGTGATACCTCCACATCTCCTGATTAAATCAAAGCTAGGTTAGATCATTAGGATTAAGGATGTAAATTAATTGTAATTATATCAGAGCAAGCCAAATTAGTGAGTCATCAGTAATATAAGCAATGATAAATGGCATCTAATTCTGTATAATAATTAATTGGGTCCTTCCACTAAATAAGACCCGACACATTGGTCCTTCGTCAGTCCTCTAAAGGCTAGTTAGCCTTGGGCACTTCTGACATGAAACAATTACAAAGGTTCTAAAAGCAGAAAACCAACATGTTTTCCCCAGTTTTCATTTTGAGCTCTGACACCCTGCATTTTATATGCTTCTACTAGTTTTCTTTTAATTAGGCCTACCCCTCTTGTGTTTCTCTTCTTGTCTGTGTCTGTCATCCTTGATAGCTGATTGCGAAAACTGTGCTGCCCAGAGAGCTCTGAAAGAAAGAGTCCAACAAGCTGGAAAGAACAACCAGAAAATGACTAGTACTGGTCATTTGACTGGATTGACCCCTCAGAGGAGGGCTGATTTCTGAAGCAATTACAAAGTTGGGTAAATAAGGGTAAAATGGAAACATTTTTCTAGCGGGAAGTAAACATCAAGTCAGCAAGAAATTACTTTAAGGAACCTCCAGATACAAACTAAGGAATGCAACATTTCAGCTGGTTGTCAAGCAGTCCCCTCTTTCCCTCTCCTCTTCATGGGGAGATACATGAAAATTTGAGTGGAGCCACCTTTTGAAACCAATCTAGGAAGTCTGAGAGTACTTGAACAGTGTTTACTGTAATTCTGGATGCTGTTGCACTGTAAATAACACATGCCACAGATATTTCTAAATTATTTTCTTGTTATGTCACAACTCAATTGCAACATTTAATATTGTTGCTACACTTAGTATCTGTGTTTGGATATGAAACCCAGAGTTCTATCCTTCCTGGGAGGTTATGCTCAGAAGTTTACCAGGGCAGCCCAAACTGAGAAGCAGAGTTGTTATCTGTGCAGTTTTTCACTGTATGTACTATTAACCATTTACAAATAGCAAGAAATGTGTTCTTACTCTGAGGACTGCATCATTTTTCTCTCTGAGTGCATCTGTGTTTGGAGACTCCAGTAGAGTGATGTCACAGGGTGAACTCAGAACTCTGGGCAGAGCCTCCTGCCTCCCTGCTATCCTCTGGTGAAGATCACAGTTTCTTCTGCTTGCTTGCCGGAGTGTGTGTCTCTGACTGAGACAAGGCTTAAGAGGAAACTAGACCTGTAATGCAGAGATTCAACTAACGTAGGAAGGAGGATCTGGAATCACAGAGCCTGTAGGGAAGAGTGTCTGGAAACCAGTGCATGATGTGATATGTCTGAGAGAAGCCAAAAGAGCAGATTTGTAACAAGTACTGTGGAGTGCAGCACGCTCTCTACCAGGTCTGCAAAGACACAGGTTTTAGGCAGTCATTTTCCAAACAATTGGAATGGTTGAAGTAATTGTTTCCAACCTACAGCATGCTTTACTCTAGCAGTCGTTTGAGCTGAGTTTATCCTTTGCATCTGCATGCACTGAGACAGATCAGGGAGCACTCACACATTTTCTTCTAGCTAAACCGCAAAAGAAAGGTAAAAAAACACCTGACTTAAACTGAGAGGAAATCAGGACAGAAAATTCAGCTGTGGAGGACACTTGAATGTGCCTTTATGTACATTTTAAAATGAGGTGCAGTGTAAAGTAGACTTAACACACTGTACAAAGTTAACAATCTATGACTTCATGGGTCAGGGGCTGTGTTCTGCAGATGTAAAACTAAAGGCCAACCTGCTTCTGCATGGGTCTCTATTGCCATATGTGTATCTGAAAGTGCTGTCTCTAAAGATAAAAGCAGTGCCTCTGACTTGTAATACAAGTTACACAGCAGTTGATTCATGTCAATTACATTCTTCCACAGAAGTTTTTCCTTATCTTTCAAAACAGTTAACTTTTATGGAAAAATAGTACTGAAAAAGCATTTCCAATAATAATATATCTCTTTTCCAGTATCACACATTTCATATTCAATATCTGTATTTAAAGCTAACATTGAGCTGGTTTTATTTTAAGATATGTCAGATATGTTTTATCTTTTTTCTCAAATTATTTCACAGAATCACAGTATTTGGTTTGGAAGTGATCTCTAGAGATCTAGTCCAACTCCTCTACCAGAGCAAGCTCACCTAGAACAGGCTGCACAGTGTGGATGGCGTCCAGTCGGGTTTTATATGACTCCAGAAATGGAGACTCCACCGCCTCTCTGGGCAGCCTGTTCCAGTGGTCTACTGCCCTCAAGGTAAAGAAGTTCCCTCTCATGTTTAGGTCGAGCTTCCTGTGTTCAAGTTTGTGCCCATTACCTCTTGTCCTTTTCTGGGCACGACTGAAAAAGACTGGCCTCATCCTCCTGACACCCACCCTTTAAGTATTTCTAGGCTTTGAGGAGTTTTCCCCTCAGTTTTTCCTTCTGTAGGCTAGTCAAGTCCCTCAGCCTTTCTTCATCAGATTTTCTAGTCTCCTAATCATCTCCTAGCCTAATGTCATTGTGCTTTTTACAGCTCTATGGAGAACTCTATTTGATGTTCAGTTATGCTAGAGCAAGGTAGAATTTCTTTATAATACATTTGCCTAATTGCTAGATGTCATGAAATCAGGTATCTGGGGTAAGATCATCTCCTGTTTGTCCTACACAATTTGTTGCTAAGATTGCTTGCTCCTGAATTCTTCCTACTTTTAAATCCTGCCGGTGCTACTTCTGCATGAGCTAGAGCTCATTTTTGTCAATAAAAGCCAGTGACATTCATAGCCCTGTAATCAATTACTTGGCTATTTGGCCAAAGATCTGTTGTACAGTAAACATTTATGCACTCAGAGTGCCTCAAGGCCTGCATAATCATTTGGCATACACCATTTGGCCCACAAGTGTAGCGTGGCCTTGCTCACAAAATACATTCATGACAGCAATTGGTAGCAGCATGTTCACAGGGTAATGGAAACAGTATATTTAGTGCTGGGTATGACAGAATGGGTGAGTAGCCTGAGAATCTTTTAACCAAAACGTTTTCTACTGCAATCTAGGTTCCTATGCAAACGTACCTGAAAGAATAGCTGTAGAAGTACATGCTGACACACATACATCTGCACTGGGAAGTACATTTTTATGCCTTTTTGGATTGAAAAGAAATAATAAATTACGACATCTAAAGAGATCGTTAAAATTTGTATTGAATGAAACACTGAATGACCTGTGCTAAAATCTGAGAGAACTTATAGCATACATTTGGGAAATATAATATGAAAGGGATAAAAAGATTCAGCTGTGTTGCAGAACACAAGGGTGGAAGGAAAGTAGGGGAAAAAAATGTTCCATTTATAAGTCAGATCTGTTGGTGCTCTCTCTTCTTGCTAACTGCCTTCTTCACATCCAGCGCTATGCTGTCACAGGAGCTATGTGCAAAACACCTGTCTCCATGAAGCAAGATCTCAAAATGCAAAACAAAAATCTCTTGCTTTTTAAAATTCATCTCTTGATTTTGTGTCACTTGAATATTTTTATGCCTTCATGTTTATTTATATTTATTGACATGTGGGATTACCAATATTGCTTTCAACAGTCACAAAAGAAGAAGAGCAAACAAATTAGACATAGAAAATTACAAGAAATTCATAAAGTAGACAGTTTCCCTAATTTAGATGTGGACAAGTGAAAATTGAGATCAGATCTCCAGAGATGAATTAGTAAGGTAGTCATGGGTAATTTGATCATAAATGCATTCTCACGGGGAAGGATCATTCTTATTGAAACCAACTGCAAAACTTTTATCAGGGTTTCTGACTCTTATTTGATAAAGCAGACCTGAGCTGATACCCTCTGCAGCTGATGTCCACTGAGCGGCAGTGAAACTGTGTCTGCAGCGTGCCATTCCTTGGGGCTGGTGCAGTGTAGAATCAGGGGCAGCAGTGATTAGAAAGGGTTGGTTGGGACAGGCTATCTGTACCAGGCATGATCCCTTATGTCTGCTAAACTTCTGTGCTTTTTAGGTAAACTTTTATGCTTTTCATAAATTGGTTTAGGAAGGCAGATGAACAGCTTTTTGCACTGGAATCAGAAAAACCCAAAGGTCTCTTAGAACAACTCGATTGATACATAGAAGAATCAGAAATCTAAATGAATCCTTAACTTACCTCTGTCATCTTGGGAATGCTTGGCTCTCAGCTGCATCTTAATGGTTCAAATAAAGTACATGCTTCACTTCATGTTTTGAAGAATTATTTTCTTTTGAGAGAGCTTCTTTTTAAGGCCAGGTAGGAATTCAACTGAATCTGAAGCACAAGAGGTGGTTTCACAGACTGATGGTGGGAGGAGGTATAAAACATTTGATTGCTTGGTGAGGATTTTTAACAGATTAAATAATTCTGCTAATAGGACACAGGACATAAACTGTTGGATACTGAGAAAAAAACCTAAAGGTCTGAAAGACAGATTTTTAAAGGTAGACTATTTTCAAAGGCCAGGTTTCTAGGAGGGTTGTGAATACAGCACTCTGAGAACTAAGTTGTGAATGACTGACATAAAGTCAAAAGCATAGGCTCAGAACCTCTTCTCTACCACAGTTCAGATGTCTTGTTCTCCCTAGACATGCACAATGAAACTACTGCTTCTACTTATACATAGAACTTTCTTTGTCTTTCTCAGAATCAAACTATTAAAGGTCAATCTTAGGGTTAACCAGTTCATCCTCAGAACTGTGCTGCTCTCCACCTAAGCCTGTTTGTTAGAAGCACCGAATGAAACAAATGTGCACACCTAGTCATGAATTCCAGGCGAAAGAGGGAAGTTATGTTCCCTTGCAGTCAAAAAGACGCTGGAAGGAAGAGATTATAGGTGTACCCTTTAATATTAAAAGAGTGAGTTAAAACCACTGTGTGAAATGGTTGAGGAATTGGTCTTTCTGTGGTCTGAGGAGGTTGTATGTGTTTTGAGTAGGTATGGTGAAACAGATTGAGCAAGAAAATCTGATTTGTGATTTTTTTTTTCTGGGACTTAGGAGATTCGGTAGTCTCCTTGACAGTGGCTGTGACTTGGACAGTACCATCAAAAATATTATTTCTTTGCCTTCCCAAGGTTTTCATGAAAAGTTGGTAGGTTTGAAATGTGTTTGTCACTATGGTTAGATTGGGATTGGGGTTTTTTTATAAAATTCATTTTTCTTAGAGAAGCAACTGGCAACCTGCCCTTAAATGAGATTTTTGTGCACTTCTACTGTTGATTTTTGCAGACAGCATGTGTGTATGTGTTTACACTCTGAATACCACACCTAGAACCTTTACAAATCTCTCCTTCAAAGTGACAAAATTGTTTTGAGAAAGAGGACTTCAATTCCTCTAAGTGAACCTGTTCTGTCAAGATGATGTCCAGAGGCCCCTTCCAACTCCTATCATACTGCGATTCTGTGATTCCTGGTCAGATAAATGAATGTAAATCCTGGGATTTACAGCACATAAACACATTCTGCTTTAGCTTTGCTTAATTTTTTTCTTCCTCTAATGGCACTTTCTCTTTACACTAGGCTTAAGCACTTCTATTTCATCATGAATACTTTCGTGGTATGGGGAAAAGAATACTCAAATGTCATTAGTTGCAGAACCTAAAGAAATAATCTCTAACTTGATAATGATTCTGCAAATAAGGTAGAGCCACTTCATGTTAGTAATATGCCCCCAGTACAGGGGTGAATAAAAGCTTGAGTTTACTGTGGTTCAGTGTACTTTATTCCAGTGTTAAATACCTGTGTTCCTGGTGGTAGAAGCCTGTTTCTTCACAGAGAGAGTGATTGGCATTTGAAAGGGCTGCCCAGGGAGGTGATGGAGTCACTGCCCCTGGAGGTGTTCAAGAAAAGCCTGGATGAGGCACTCAGTGCCATGGTCTAGATGAGTGGCTAGGGCTGGGTGCTAGGTTGGACTAGATGATCTTGGTGGTCTCTTCCAACCTGGTTGATTCTATGATTCTATGATTCTGTGGAGTGCTTAGTTGCCAGTTACAGTTGAAACATGATGTGCAGTACTATTAAAACAAAATAAAGTATTTCTGAGTTGCACATATTTCCTTAAATTGCACTACCTAAAAAAAAAAAAAACCACCTCTCTTTGGTTCAACACACGTTTATTTTATATATAAACAAAGAGAGATACTACATTAATGCAAATAAGTATATATAAGACTACCTTACACTTATCTTCACATTGAATCATCATTTATCTGGTTATCTTAAAATATTTTGTAACTCTAAGTACATTTCACACCATCTGAGACGTTTAGAACACACTTTACATAAGCTTGGGTAAAGGGACTTGTGTAGTAGCAAAACAGAACCCTCCAGTCCTCACTCGATATCTGCTCTAGCCATTAAAATATTTTTGCTTGGTGGAAATTTTATTCCACAAGACAATAATACGTGTGAAAACTTGAAATGCTAAGTGTTCCAAATAAAGGAATAAAATAATATTTAATAGTTGTGGTGTTGGAAGAGATGAATCATGGTTTGCAGACACTGTATTGTTGAGCTTTTTTTTCCTCTCATTACTAACATTCTCTTGGGAAGAGCTTGTCTCATACATATTCAGATGTAGCACATCCCACATGGTCCTTCAATTTAAACTGCATTTTTCTTCTTTCCACAGCATACTTGTTTTGTAATAATCATGCATGATAACAATTCTTAGAATTATCTCTGACAAATTGTGATTACAAACAGAAGTGAAAGCTGCAGGGACATGTCTTATATATTGCTTCAATCTTTCATTTTCTAAGTAAGGTATTCCTCCTAAAGGGTAGTAGAACCTAATCCAGTGGGAGTCTTTTGTTCCCTGCTGGAAAAGGAATTTGAGCTGGTTTTTGTTACTATGTGCTGTATAACTTGTAAGATATAGTGTAAGAAAAAGGGAATCCCACAGAAAACCCTTTTGGTTGAGTTTTTGTTTCATGAACTGTGTGAATGAGAGATGGAAAGAGAAGCATTCAAAGTGGGGTAAGATGTTCACATATTGAAAGAGCTGAGATAGACTTCAGGAAATCTGCTGTCTGTTCCTGCTTCCTCTTACTGTCAGCTTGAGCAAGTGACTTCACCTGTGCATGCCTCCGATGCTAGTGTATGAAATGGAAATAGCCACGTCGTTTGTCATCTTGCCTGGTTTGTGTCTGAGCTTACAGGGAAGAAATACTTAGGCTACACTTCTTCTGAGGAGAGACTTCAGTAGGGTCCTAATCTCAGCCAGGTATTTTGAGTATTTCTCGTTGTGACAAAAGTAGCAAAAACACTCCAGACTTCTGCAGAGCTACACATTGTGTGTCATAGCTGACTATGTTACACTGTTGTAAGGCAATCAGCAGGCATTGTAGTTAGATTTGGAGTCTGCATGATAATCCTGATATGTTTGATGCTTAATTTCTTTGCATTGTAACCTATGACTTTACCTTATTTGTGACTAGGTGGAATCAGAGTGCTGTGTCCTATGTAGATGCACACAACATTATTGTGCTCCCCAACTAGTTTTCCCCCAGGTTAGGTACTTCCAGCAATCTCCTTGCTTCTCTTTATGATAAGGCACATAGCTGGCATTAGCATTAATGAGAACTGCATGCACACTTGGGGAGAGAATCCATGCCTCTGGGCATATTTAATTGCTATCAGACCAGGACTTCTTCCACGTAATGTAAGGTATGCATAGAACATGTTAATAAAACTGAGAGAAAAAGGACTTTAGGAAGGCATGTGTGTTGCTCTGTGGGGAAGCTCTGCCGGCACAGAGAGACACAGAGATGGCAGACAGGAGGAAATGTCAGATTTGAGGGGTGCATTTGCTATAGTATGGCTGTAACTGATAGTTTGGGATTTCTTTTCTAGTGTACAATCAAGACATGCTGCTGAGAACGATTAGCTGTAGAAGCAAGATGCTAACTTTTTTCTTTAAATCCCCTTTCCTTCCTGCATGAGGCTTGGAGGTTGCTGTGCTGCCTCTTGCTCTGACTTTCCGGTGACCTTGCATTAAGTTGTAGTGAAGAGGAATAAACTCAGTGAAGGGAAGATTAAAAGGCATATAATTATATTTGAGGAAGTGGAAAGAGAGCTAGGAAAGTGCAGAAGGGTCTAGTGCCTGTACTCCAGTCCTAATTCTGACTTCCTCTGTAACTGCTTTGATTCCCATTAGGATCTACTCTTCAAAATAAAGCAAAAAAAAAAAAAAACCTTTAATTTTTCTGTCCCACAAAGTACAGTGTAACTTTTCCAAAATAAGGTCTGAATGTAAGCATATAATGCACAGCAAAAACTCAAGCAGGTCAGTGACTTCATGTACAGAAAGAGAAGGCTTCTTTGGAAATGCACACTCATTTGTCCAAAACACTTTTCTGTTTAAAAGGCAGAGTTTTGGACTAGAGTTGGTTAGACAGTTCTTATGGATGGTTACATTATAGGACCTATATACTCAGGAATGAGTGTACACTGATGTATTGTGCCATACTATATTCCTTCTGATGCCATACCAAGTTATGGAATTCACTAGATCAGTGGATTCAAGGTTCTACAATAAAGTTGAACACAGAGAAATTAATATAACTTACAGGCTGGATGTGAGGAGGAAGTTCTTCACAGAGAGAGTGATTTCCCATTGGAATGGGCTGCCCAGGGAGGTGGTGGAGTCACCATCCCTGGAGGTGTTCAAGAAAAGCCTGGCTGAGGCACTTAGTGCCATGGTCTAGATGACTGGCTAGGGCTGGGTGCTAGGTTGGACTGGATGATCTTGGAGGTGTCTTCCAACCTGGTTGGTTCTATGATTCTTTCTCTGGAATGCCTCTCACATCACAGAAACAAAGCTATCCTATACCTTTGAGCCATACCGAGTGTTTTAGTCCCACTATACTGTACCAGGTTTCTGTACAAGTAGGAAGAGGAAGGCACAATTGTGGCTTCTCCACAAAACTGTGACTCGCAGCCACTCTGAAAGCTGTAGGGCCAATGACTAGAAGAAACCTTTTGAAAGCTGTAATTTATACCATTTATGTTTAATGCACAGTTAATCTATGAAGTGAAGGAAAATGAAGGCAATTTAGATGTATCTGTCCATAAAATAGGTCACCAAAGAGCTGTTTTAATATGACACTAGTAAGAGCAGGGTCACAATGAAATAATGCTGGAATGTGATCAAATGAATGTGTATAATTTCATGTAAACAGTGACAGTGGAATTTCACGAGGAACTACATCAGATCAGCAATGCACCAGTTTCCAGGCCATTTAATGAATACACAGTATTTAATACTGGCAATGGAAGTCTGTATATGCCTGTAGATGATTTCTAATTAAAGAATAGGAGGTTCAGCTGAAGAGCAGGGCTAAGCAATGTGCATTCAAAGCATTAGGAGTAGCCTACTCATTTAGTGATGCATTATTATGCTCTTTCTTTTGGCTATCTCTTTAGTTTTCTGAAGTTAAGTACGTTACATATGGGAAACAGATTGAAGTACATTAATTGCCTTATTCATCACATCATTAAAATTATAGGTCTTGCTGCAGACTAGCTGCAACATCTTATTGTGTTTCTGGTACATATCATTAATAAAAGCGCTCCTGCTAGTGGTATGCAAAATAGCTGTACAGTGATTTGGGGCTCACTTATGCAACATATTGCTACAAACTATTGTAATACCCCTGGCACTCACTTAAACTCATTGGGCTAGTGATGGAATTAATGAGGCCGGTGCTGCTGCAGTATGCTGAGCACGCTCAGCTCCTTGGCTGCTCTTTGTCTGCAGCGAGGCTCTCGTCTTTCAGAACTGGCTGCCGCTCTGTCTCCAGGGCTGAGCCTAGGATCAGATAATGAACAGCGTATCAGTGCAATGGAGGGGGTAGGTGGTGATGGGAGAAGACTTATTATTCCTTCACTCTCAAACAAAACAAAATCATTGAACTGTCAGGGTCATTAAGGACCCTGGGGTTGTCATGGAAACGACCTTTGGGGGTTTATGGCTGTTAATGCATGAGTGACTATCTGTATTATATGTGTGTGGAAGGGGTCACCGTTTTCTTGGTGGCTTCTAAAAAAAGCTGGGTTGGATGGCTAATGCTCAGAAAGGAATCTCTGTGCTCTGTGGTATGACTAACTATTTTGAATGTGGCAGACTTTGAAGGGGCAGGTGGGAATGAAAAGCCTTACTGACAAATATTTAGACAGAACCATAATTACACTTGAATTATGTTTCTGTAGCAATTCAACTTTATTTCCAAGTTTCAGGAAATAAACTCAAATTCCCTCCTTTTAGAACATGTAGAAAACACCCTGAAAGCAAATAATGTTGCTTCAGATTGTTTCAGTATAACAATGCAGAGCAATATTTAGGAACTGGCAGTAAATTTTAGAGCTGTCACAGCTAGAGATAAAAATAATCTTAGCCTACACAACTAATAACATCTTCCTCCTTCTGATACAGACTTTCTATACGACCTTGGACATTTCATTTAACTGATGATTCCATTAAAGACAATGCAAACTATCAATTGACTTCCAATTTGTAATAACAGTGTCACTGAAAATGACGGAGATTTGATTTTGAGAATATGGTTTTAAGGCTATAATTACCAAAAGGAGAGGCTACAGTAAAAGTACACCAAAGATTAGCTTTGCCTTATTTTTTACAATCTCAACTGGAAGTCATCCTTGCATTTTGCTTTATCAGCTGCTCTCTACTGGCTGATTAACAATTATATGGTTATGCTTCAGTTTTCAGTAGGAAGTTCAGCACTTGCCTCTACATAAAGAGATAAAAGAGGGGGGATGGGAAGACAAAGAAGCAGCAAAGCAAGGATGATATTAATGATTCCATTTAAAAGCAGTGAGGAAATACCAACCACCTAGAAGCCAGAAATACTAAGGATGAAAAACATCAGTAGCAGTTCTTTTAAAGTCACTTTTCAGAATTGTGAGGCACTTAGTATCTATTCAGTATGAGTCTTCAGATCGTTATTTGTCGCTGAAAATCGCGGCCAGAGTCAGGCTACCAACACCAGTGCAGTTAAAAGTCATGCTCCCGTTTGTTGCAGTGATACAGTGACTTATATGATCACTTGGAAGAGGCATGCACAGCTAACTTACTTCAGGATTGGTAGACACATAAGGCACAGATAGGCTAAGGCTGTGTGTGAGGTACAGATAGGGTAAGGCTTAACAGAAACATTTATGGGTTAGCCTCTTGCGGCGAGCAGATCCTGCCCTCTTGCAGCTGGACGTGGGGGGTTGTTTCATCACCTTAGTTCCTGCCTCCAGGATGGGCTCAAGGACGCTCTTCGCAGCACGGGTTGCTCATGTCGAATAGATCGTGTCCTCTGTCAGCAAGAAATCCATCCACAGTTATTCCAGTTAAAAAAAAGGAAGTAGAAGTTTATGTAACCTGTGTTGTAGAGGATGAAAACTAAGTTTGACCATACTCAATCCAGTATCCCTGGTTTCACACATATATTTTGTTTTGGTCTTTCAGTTGGCTCTGCAAAATCACCTCATCTTTCTTGACTTTCACTTTTCCTCTGTAAAGCAAAAACATTCACACTTTTGCATTTCATACATACCTTATAGTAAAGATCTTAAGCTACTCATAAATATTCCTGACACTGCAGTCAATAGCAGGCTGCCAGCTACAGGTGTATCTTCCCTCCTCTTTGTGCAGCCTTGGAAGTTCCTTAGAGTGGTTGGGCACAGCAAACACAGCAACAAGATTGCTGAAAGGTGTGTATTGGTGCACTTGGTGTATTGAAAAAATATGATTTCCCCTATGTTGCATTCATTACACCTCCTCTTTAACTGATTAAGAAGATAAAATAATGTCACTGAATCTATTTGAGCTGCTGTTAAACCAGAGCAGTTTAAAAAAAAAAAAAAAAAAAAAAAAGGAACTGTTTGGCTTTTTCATGTTTATAATTCTGATGAAAATATTGAAGTAAGAGCACAAAACAAGTTTGAAGAGTCTTACTAGACTGTCATTCCCCAGACTGTAGGGATCTCTGTATGTCAACGTCTAATGTGGGATTAGAGGCTTTCTGGCCCAAATTCTCTTCAGTGTTATCTTGCAATTAATTTTATGTCTTCCTGTACTGAAAGAAAAATAAATTGTGAAAGCTCAGGACTGAATTTAGTCAAGGTGTATTAAATTTGCTTAAATGCAAAGCTTTGCATTAGCCTACATTCCCTTGAACTGGCAGAAATGCACACCAGAAGATTGTAGGCTTTAAGAACTGCTGATTTGACATGCCAGCCACTTGTGACGCTGGTCATACTCTCCTCTTCCTATTTTCTGTGCCCTCCTTGGGTTTTGTCTTTGTCTTTTTCTGCCTTTCCTGCTCCTCTGAACATTCCTTGCATCTGCTTCTCCAGGATCTCATCGTTGTCACCGCAACCCCCAGACAGCTACAAATTTGGAAAGTTAGATAATTAGGATAGGTTACTTTGCTGCTCTCTAAACTGACAATAGTACATTAGCTAAGAAATGTATATCTAACACCTTATTGTGCTTGGTTTGTTTTGTCTCATATTATCCCGCCAATCATTTTGATATCAAGACTAACAGCATGTTGGGGGGAGGTGGTTAAATCTAAAAGATATAGTAAATATCAGGTTGTTTGTTGATCAAATACATTTCCTGCCAAAGACCAGTTTCCAAAATAACTTTTTTTTTGTGCTATGTGGACTGAAGAAAAGTTTTATATACTTAATTTTTGTTAGACAACTATCTTTTTAACACTTCCAAGATCATTACAAATCACTTAGAATCTAGAATCCTTCCTAGCATATTTTATTTATTATCTGTTATAAATGTGGTTGTATAAATAAACAGAGATACAGAGTAAGAGAAACACTCCCTTGGCCACTCTCTACAAGTTGTTACATATTTCAATGCACTGATTTTCTGCACCCTCTTCCTGTTGTTTTGGTTAATGTGGTGCATTTCAACAGGTGAATAATTCAGATCATAACATATTGTTTATTTTCCTTCATCTCTATTCTTTGCACTCACATTTCAGTTTCAGCAAGAGCTTCATGAAGGATGAAATTCGAATCAGGAGAAATTTGTTAGATTCACAACTACTGCCAATGTAAGCTGAGCTAGCTCCAGTGTTTTCTCCTAAACTGTGCTCATTTACACCAGTTCAGAATCTTCTTTGCTATGACACTTTGACAGCAGCCTAAAGGAAGTTTAACAGAGGAATACCATGCAAACCAACCAGGATCAAAAAAGTTGATGTTGTTAATTTTCTCCTGTTGTAATTACACCAAGTTCTGAATCACCCTTAGGTTTGTTCAGTGCCAGGGAATCTGAACTTACATAAAATCTGACATAACTTATATGACATGAACAGCAATTCATGAATTAATTGAGAAGCAGAGTGTTTTTCAAAAGTCACATCATGAACAGCATCAAGAATGTAGTAAAAAAAAAAATGCCTCTTCAGCCCATTGAGGCTCATTTCTTTTAGTACTATTTTCTTTAAAGGGGTACTGATTGTATTTTGAAGGACACAAGAGAACCTTGGGTTCCCTACTTCTGCACCATTTCTTGGTCAGGTAGTATCTGAGACATTAGTCCTTCTGGGATAAATAATTCCAGTGTCAGGTATGAAATGATTCCTTTCCATTTTACCCGCTGTTATAAAATGTGTGCTTAGTTATCTCTTAGCAACATCCATAATCTTAAAATCAGAAATATTTCTGTTAATACAGTCCTCTTGATCCTGCCTCAGCTTTCAGATTATAGGGGTTAAGTACTATAAATGATCTGTATTGTCATTGCTTCTGTTCGTACAGTCAACCAAGTCATCACTGTTCTCTCTGAACCTTCTCACATGTTATAATATCTACTTTTGTACAGCTGGCTTGAATGGTTCACTGGTAATCTGAGCAGAGTTCCTGGTCTGTTTCCTCACCTTTGAATAATGAGGATATTTAGCACTGTTAAGAAAATGTTTGTGTTTTGCATTTCAAATGTTACTGTGCCAACATGCACTATAGGGGAAATCTGCCTCACTCATACACAGTCAATGTCAACAGTCTTTCAAATAAACTCTTCGTGAGGGCAGAGAGATGAAATTCAAACATCCCAATCTATAGGCAGGTCACAACTGAGCTATAACAAAGGATCTTGACATCTGTTATTTCATTCCTGAGGGCGGAAAAAAAGGTTGGGGCCACTCTGCTTCTGGGCTTATCCCTAGGATTTCTTCTCTAAGTCTCCTTCCTACTGCTTCTACTGTGCCAGTTTACTCAGGTCTGAAATGAAGTTTCAGCATGCAGCATAAAGTGTGAATTTACATAGTTTGCCAGATCACAATATCTTAGGCTGCTCTGTTGTCTGCACAAGCTAATGGGAAGGACCTTTGTTTTCATATGAGCACTCTGTACCTGCTTTGACAGAAAACACCACTCTTAACAACTGAGAGTAAATGCACATTTATTTTTGTTGAACACTCGAGGCTGTGGCAGAGAGTCAGATTTTTCTGCCCCCTGAAAAGCAGAGCGTGTCCATTTCAAAATTAGCTATCACTTTTTAAAGCGAATTTTGACTTTTAAATTTTTTAATTTGGATTGAAAATGCTTACTGAGAAGCATGTGACAAAAATAGTATATTTTTCAATTAAAATATTGTGGGGCTGGTTGGTTGTTTTCTTCAAAAATCCCTTTGAAAAAACGTGATGTACCGAAACCCTGTGAAGTAATGGTTGAAACATGATGTCATGTTCAACAGAGAAGTTACCAGTTCTGCAGTGGAATATACACTTGCAAGTATTTGTTAATTTGAGTGACTTTTAAACTAAACTATATCAGATCAACAAGTCCACACTGAAAACCAGGAGTAATTTCTTCATCTAAGTGAGTAACAGTTTAAACACAGAGGCTAGGTTGTACGGGTTATCTGGTATAAACTATTCCCTCCACTGTAGGCAGGCACTGTGCATGTGCACAGTGCAGCACATGAGGCAGCAGAAGATTAAGTATCTGTTTTAGTCAGAGGAATTTCTGAGTGTGCTTGGAAGACTTGGGAGCAAAGGAGAGAGAAGGCACTTAAATTAGCTTAATTGAGCTGTATAGCCACATCACACAGGTGAATAATTATTTCATCTCTTTGAGTGACCCATACCTCAGAAAAGGCCAGGGCTATCTGCCTGAAACAATGGGTCAACTCTCACTTATCCCTGGACACTGCAATGTTTTTATCTTCTTTTTCAAAGTCATTCACAGAAATTCTAAATGCTATTTTAGTTCAGATGCCCAAGGCATCCTGATGCCTACCTCTTCACTCTATAACACGAATGTTTGCTTTCATGTTATTTCCTCCAGTACACTACCTATTTCTTACCGAGATTTTTATCTATACTCAGCTCTCCATTCCCAGATTTCTCTAATAGCTTGTTTGAAGACAAGGGAAATGTGGTAGTTCTAATCTTTCTGGCCTTCAGTACAGCATGTGATACAGTGCCACATGGGAAATTATTGGTCAAGGCAAGATGGGGATTAGTGCAAGAAGTGTGAAGTGGATAAGGAACTGGCTAAAAAGAACTGACCAAGTATTGTGCTGAAAGGGAAAGGAAATCCACAGGCAGGTAGGTCCTCAAGGACCACTCTTAGGATTAATCTTGGTATTTTCATTAATGACTTGTGCACAGAAAATAGACATGAGCTAATAACAGTTGATAAGGTCAAGATAAGAGTAGCATTGCCTACAAGCAGGAGGACAAGAATATCACAATAGAACTGGATGCTGGTCTGTATTAATAGGGGTGAGATGTAATTTAATGATCAAATCAAAAAGCAAGAATTCTTACTATAATTGAGAAGCTATACAAGTGGAAACTATGGGAGAAAGAAAAATTGTGAGCCTTTTAGTGGATCACAGTTGAACAATGAATCACCAGTAAAATACAGCTGTGGAAAATGTGTGATCTGAGGGTGTGTCTAGTCGAACAAATTATATGGGCAAACACTGATAGCATTGCAGTAAGTTTGGGTAAGATTTCTTTTAGAATGGTGAAGTACCTTGATCTCTTAAGCAAGAAAGATCATAGAATCAGTCAGAGTTGCAATAGACCACAAGGATCATTTATTTCCAACCCCCCTGCCGTGGGCAGGGCCACCTCACACTAGATCAGGCTGTCTAGAGCCTCATAAACATCTCCAGGGATGGGGCTTCCACCACTTCCCTGGACAACCCATTCCAGGGTCTCACCACCCTCAGGTGAAGAACTTCTTCCTAACAGCCAGTCTGAATCTACTCATTTCTGGCTTTGTTCCATTCCCCCTAGTCCTATCACTACCTGACATACTAAGAAGTTCATTTATAAATTGTAATGAAGACTGAAAGTGGTTGTGAGATGTTAAAACAAACGTAAGATTAATAAAAATGTATCTAAACATCTGTCCTCATTCAGTGGCTGCCACAATGGTTTGTGAGGTCTTAAAGAGTGGTAAGAATTGATAAGAGCCTTGAATGTCTTTAGGCAGGAAGAACTGGTCCAGGAAGCAATAATCTGAATGGACAGAGGTTTGGAGCTGTTACAGTGGCAGGTTTTTAAGGAATTTAATATAGTGCTTGCTCTTATGCTAAACCAGCCTATCTTCCAAAGTGCTTTTGCTTTCCCTCTGCAGTCATAGCATCTTTCACCTTTGTCCTCACAAATATGTGGGAGATTTCTACTGAAATATATTTGCATTGATGTAATTATTTAGAAATCTCCTCTGCATTCTGTTGTGAAGAATATAAAAGGGACTGGCCATGAGAACAGGGACTAAAGGCAGAGTCTCATGGATTAATCCTTTTCCTCTTCTCCATGAGGATAACAGATGGACGCTTTTCTTCAGACTCACTTGCTGTTTTGAATCCAAGCAGCAGGGTGATACTTCTGGCAGCAGTCCAGTCAGTAGCAGCAGGTCAGCTGTAAGGGGGAAACAGGGCACTCTCCCTTACTGCACATAGATGGCCATGTGTGTTCCAACCTAAAGCAGCCCTGCTGTGTATGACAAAGCATGGAACCCCCTGAAGCCCAGGTCTCAGGAGGAGAACAAAAATAAAATCCCTGTCTTTATGAATACCTTTGCTAAGTGCAAGAGGACTGAAAAGGCAGGGAAAGTATGAAAGGAGGAGGCTACAGAAATATCCTGTTTAATCCATTCTTCTGGGCAGTTCAGAGAAAACTGTGTGACCCAGGTGAGAAATAAGTTTTGTGAGGGTGTCTGTTATTGGTGCCTGATCTGACCAATCACTTAATGCAGGGTGCTGCTGTTTGAAAAACCTGTGCACTGATGCTATTTTTCATGTTGTATTTTCTTTCAAAGACTCAGAAAGGATGCCCAGGCACTTGCAGTATATAAATGACTGGGTTTAATCGAGTTAATGGAAGCAGCAGTGGTATGATCAGAGTAATTTTTTATCAAAATTATATCATCTCCTATATTATCTAAGAAAAAATTTAGATCAGGCTGTACTTTTTCTGATATCCAGGCTAACCCACCCACAGATTGTTTGACACAATATTGCAAGATAATATACTGTAGGATCTTAAGGATCACATCAGTCTTAAACTGCATAGAGTAGGACTTTAATGTGCATAAAATTCAGTAATACGTTCTTATTCATGTGACTTTGTTGGTGGAAATGTGAAAGACATGCCTCTGAGCCAGGGCACCACACCATCAATACGAAACACCATACGATGAAGTCAGAACTTCCCTGAGATACAGTAAGAACAAAGGTGCCAGATGTGTAGCTTCTTGGCAATGTTTTAAAGTCTGTATTAAAGGCTGGAGTTAAAGGCAAAATTTGATGTTAATTCCATCAATCTCAGAAAAAAAGATTTCTGGATAGTTTCCCCTTTGTATGGCTTTTTTTTTTTTTTTAAAAAGATTTAAGTAAATAAAAGCATTTAACATAAAACAATTTATGTAATTACTTTGTAAGGGCTGACTGTTGTTCTCTTGGGGCAGTTAATATAGGTTTCAAGCCTTAAGGAGATAAAACACATACTTGGTTTTACATACGTGAGCAAACTGAAAACAAACAGAAATATCAAACACCTCAGATGAATACATTTCTTCAGGGCTTGAGATTTGGTCATCTGCAACAAAAAGGTCCCCTTCTGGGAGCTAAGTTGAAACTTCCAGTTAGGTGTGGAGCCCTTAAGCTTGCATTATTAATGTAGTTTCTAAAGAAAAATGGAGTTGGTGGCAAGTTTGTATACAGAGCAAATTATCATGCTAGCTCTCTTACCAAATCTCTTCTCTAAGAACATTATTTTCTACTTTTGTGAGGCTCAAAATAATATAAGCTTCAAGTAAGTAGGAAATAGAATTTATGAGTAGGAATAAAGTGAATTGCTTGATACAAACACTGCTTTATTAAAAAAGATTCTAAATAAGTAATTAAACTGTGTTTTATTTTTTGTTTTGAAATGTATTGTAAGAGGTCCTGGCAGGCTGGCTGTATTGAAATCTGATGCTTTAATACATGCCACCCTTAGTAGAGTTGCAATGAGCAGTTCTGAGTAGACAGGAAGAGGGCTGTGTTGGAAGATTAGTGAGACAAGGATGCTGAAAGGTACATTGCTTCACGCTTCTGCAGTGCTCCTGAGTGCAGGTGTGGTTTGAAACTGTACAACAGTGCAAAGCCTTTACAGGGTAACAAAGGTCATGATGGTAAAATAATCCAGTAACAGAGAGACTGCAAAAGACCACAGTGCCAGCAAACAGATGACAGGTTCATGTGTGATTTACATGGAGTATTAATTGATTAACCCTGAGAGGCCTATGGGTGATTACCGTGCTGATGAATAATTTCTCATGCTGTTATGTGGGCCCTTCCTTTCCTCGTGCATGCTCCCAAGTGCTCTGAGCATTATCCCTGTGATGTTCTTCCTACAGCCTAAAGACATCTCTCTCTGGGTTTTTTTTTTCTTCCCTCTTCTGCTGTTGGCTTACATGGTCCAGTCTGCCTGTGGACTTGCTTTTTGAAAGGGCAGTAGAGGTGAAAGCCAGAAGTGATGTGGCCAAGCCTGGTCACAGATCATACCACTGTGGCCTCTTTTACCTGTGCCCATGAAAATTGGAAAACAGGTGGAGAACAGGTCTCCTGGTTTTGTTCTCTTGACAAGCATCAGCAACCGACTCGGAAGAGAGTACAAAAACCACAGCAGCTTATTCGTGTAGGCAATACTGAGGGTCTGAACAGATGCTATTTCATTGCACCAGCTACATTTAGGCTGACTCTGGCACCTGTGTCTTTTTTTCTCTTTCAAAACACTAATTAAAAGTTAGTCTTTTCCATGAAATTTGGAGAAACATTACAAGGGAATTGATTTTCAAGTTCCCAAAAATAAAGTTGATTGAGAGATTTCCACTTAGTATTTCTTGCTTCACAGCTTGACTTTATAATGTCTGGTGTGACAAAATGAGAAAATATTTGAGAAATGAAGGTATTATTATAGAAATAAACAGTGATTGTTTTTCTTTGGTTAATGTTTCCTTTAATTTCCTAAAGTATGCTGGATTGTGTGTTAATGTAACCAGATACTCAGTACATTCCAGGTCTTGTTATTGTAACTAATGATTTGCCCTGAAATTTGCTCCCAGTATGTAATAGTACTTACGTATATGGGTGGCTTAGAGCTAATTACCACACAGTTCTTTTTATTAGGACTGTAAAGATTAGTAGCCCACACAAATTTATGAAGAAAAATACACATTTACAAGCACATTGATCTGATTAAGCCTGAGAACCATCGTTTTGAGCATAAATAGAGGTAAATCTGTAAATGAGTACACGTGGAAAAAGAGTGATTTGTAAAGGAATGTCTGCTGTTGGTTTTCTTTGTGAAAAGGCAGATGTTTTTCACTTGAGAGTTTTATGTAGCTTTATTTGGAGTTTGATTTTTTATGAGGTAATACTCATCCTGAGAAGAGTCAAGGTCATCAGATGTGCTGGTTTGAGGCTAACTGGAATATTTTTACTGAGACAAGTTGAATCCTTAGCTGTGAGAAGAAAGACAAAGACAACAGTACCCTCTATCACTCATTCTTCTGCTGAGCAACTCAACCAGTCAAACTATTGATAAGACACTCACCTCTCACACACTGCTCAGCCCTCAGTACTGCTCCTTCTCTCAGGTGGTCTGTGTGTGGTTGCCTCTGCATTAACTCTATCTGACCCAACTCTTTATTTCCCCTAACCTTCTTCTTGTCTTTTTCACGTCTCACCTCAGATCTCTCTGGATCTAGCATGTGAGATATACAGGGGTTGATCTGGTTATTTCTGGAGAGAGGGGGGAGGTGGTTTGAGTCAGGAGCCTCCTGGCAGTCTGATTGCTGGGAGGGGTATTGTGTTTCTCTATTACTTTTAACTTGTGTATAGCTGCATCTATTTGTACTATATTGTAAATATCTCCTTGTATATTGTGCTAAGCTCTAAATATAGCTTCATTCCTTAGATTCCTGTCAGCTGAGTCTAGTCTGGGTGATTTCATTGGGGTGGGTGTGTAAATTCCAAACCATCTCAGCAGATTTGAAGATCAGGTGTGTTTATGTGCCTATGCATGTTTGTGTTGCTCCCATCTTCAGTATAAATTGCATGGTTGTAATGCACTCTGAAGATTATTGTATCATACCTATCTACATACATGGCAAGACCATAATAAGATAGTTCCATTCTTCGAGGTCTCTTCCAACCTGGTTGATTCTATGATTCTATGATTTTTTTTTTCCAAAATCAGGTATATTGCAAACTCCCTTGGTGGGATAATAGCTTGCCAGGTGAAGTAGATCTCCTAAACTTGTAAGTTGATCTATTTTGAAGGAACTTTCCCCCCTGTCTCTAAAAGCTACTGTAGTATACATGTGAATTCTAAATACATTAAGAAAAGAAATGCTTAAATTCTAGCATATTTTAATCACAGAATCACAGAATGTCAGGAGCTGGAAGGGACCTCAAAAGTTCATCTTATCCAACCTCCCTGCCAGAGCAGAATCACCTCTACCAGATCACAGAGGAACACGTCCAGGAGGGTTTTGGTTATCTCCAGAGAGGGAGACTCCACAAGTCCCCTGGGCAGCCTGTTGCAGTGTTCTGTCACACTCACGCTGAAAAAATTCCTCCTGATTACATGAACCGTCCAATGCCTCAGTATGTTCTTGGAGATGGTCAATTTTATTTTTTATATTAAATGAAGCCTTTTAATGGTTTCTGCAGGAATCATCCATGGAAGCACCCGAGGAAGACATTGTGGACTCAAATTTTTTGTGTGTCTTCCGTTCTTTGTTCTTTACAGATAGTATATTTAAGTTATTGTGTGAAAAACAATGCAGTAGATAGCAGGACTCGAGTGTATTTTTTTTTATATGTCACATTTAACTGGGATTAGGTGAAATGTGCTACACATTTGCAGAAATACTGTGCTGATATATATTGCACACAGCTGCACACATAAGTTGTGCACGGTGGTAGACTTATACATTAAAAAACAAGCCCTGACATGAGAAATTACAACATGAAGTGAACAATTACAGTGTTTTTATTATAATTATTGTTTCTTTATACTGTAATCCTTTATTCCTTGTCTCAAATTCTGACTTATTCAACCGCTTTTGGTGTCCTTTGTTGAGCAGAATTCACTCAAGTGTTTTTTTATCATTGTAGTTTGTGCTTCTGTTTCTGTTTCAGACTTTATTTTGTATATTTTATGTACACAGAGAGCTTTCCTTTCTAGAATCCTTTAAAACAGTTCAATGTCTGTCTATGAACCCAGATTATTTCTTTGGTCATTTGGAGGAAGTAAGCCAGTTTCAATTAGAATAAGGACTAGGATGTTTGAAATGATTTCCATATATTTTATAGGTGGTATTCTCATTCCTTTTCCCACCCCTGCAGACTAAGTAAGAGGACCAAATATCCATATGTAGGAAATAGGATAAGTGCCTTAGTGAGAGCTGTGGGGCTCAGCCAGTGCTGTCTCACAGGCTGGACTGTCTGCGTCGCCTTCTACATTGCTGAATCTCAGTTTACTCATTTAAACATGTTTAGAGTGCTCATATACAGAATAAAAATCATTTGCTGACTGGGATTTTGTACATCAGCCCTTGGCTCATTTCCTAGTGTTTGGAAACTTCCTTGCTTTCTGTGGATGATTAACTAGGCCTACCTTAGAGGCTGCATGCTAGTGACAGGATACTGACGCTGGCGTTGTCCAAAGATGCTAACTGCTAAAACACATGCATGGTTTGGCTGTGCACTAAGCTGTAGTAAATTCCAGAAGGTATTCCGTGCCAGCTGTTAAAGTCACCTTGGTAGTGCTCAATACAGTCTCTTGTTCTTAAGGATTTATTCAGCTTTAAGGCCTGGAAATTTCTTGTCTAGCGTCAGAAACTACAGCAGTTCTCTCTACTGAGGCTGTCTGGAGATTCAGACAAATACTATGTGATGATCTGCCTATGTTGCCAAGCTGTTGTTCTCGCTGAAACCCAGAGTGACAGGAGCCCGTGAAAGTAGCTGAGATTTCCATCTCCTCAAGTGGACCAGAAACCTGACTAGCCAGCACTTAGCTGTGGATTTATGTGAAATTCTGACTGTGAGAATATACATGAGGCAAAGAGAGACCAGAAAAAGATCAGTAGTGCAGAAGGTATAACTGTTAGGCGGGAGAGAAAAGATGACTGTAGCAAACAAGTCAGATGTGTTTCTTATATTTCAGTCCCTGTGGTCATAGTTGCAAGTAGTTTTTTGTTATTTTGAATACCTAGATTCAGTTGTATAAATATTTGATTTATCTTCACGTGTTCCGTCTGGGGAAAGTGCCCAAACAATCGCTCTTCCTAGTAATAGTGTTAGGATAAATCCTCAGGAATGCTGAACATCTGCATCTTTCTTGGGAGAGCAACTGAGACTGCAGGTGTTCAGCACAATAAAGGCTTCTGGATGACTTAGACTGCATCCAGGCCTTAACACTTTTACCTTGTCGGGATTCAAAGATGTGGTTTTCCCCTGAGCCCTGGAGAGAATGATTTTGTAACATGGGATATATTGGCACTTCAGTTCCCAGGAAAATAAGCTGCATGTACTTATATCACCTACTGGTTGCAGCATCACCAGGCATCTTTCATCTCTTTACCTCATCAAGTTAGGATGGAACCTGAGGAACTCTTCACATTCAGGAGTGATTTTTTTTTCCCCTCAGGAGGACATTTAAGATAATTAGAAGTACTTTACCTGAGGAAGCAGCACAATGGCACTGAACAGAAGTGCTTGATGAGTCATATTATTTACTGTCAAATAGAGGCAGCCTATGCTTTTTATTTCTGTTTTGAAAAGCTGCATTCTGGGAGGTACCATCCAGTAATTGGGCACATGTGTAAACAAAGCATATATCCAGCTTGAGTTACTTGCACGACAGCAGCAGAAAGATTATCATCATAACATCTTTCACAGAATATTTCACATCAGCCACAGCTGTATTTCTCAATCTTTATTATATCTATTATGCAAACACAGAAGATTTTTTGAGTCAGCAGAAACTCAGTAAGCTGATGTATATTGTTTGGGCTGCCTTGCAAATCACTTGCCCTAATCGCCTAAGAGTTGATTAAAGTGGAGCTTGATTGGTTAATTTGCTTTCAGACTTGGAGAACCCATGAAATTGATTATTAAAGTAGTTATTAAGATATGTGGTATGCCACTCGTTCTTAGGATTTAGCTGTATCCTAAAAACAAACAAGAATTTATGGATCATTATTTAAAAAAGCCAACCAAAACTAAAACAAAACAAAAAAAAACTCCCAAGTGCTTCCCTCCTGTTTGTCTACTCTGCTTTTAAAATAAGCAAATTTTCATTAATATCCCTATTTCATAGAATCACAGAATCAACCAGGTTGGAAGAGACCTCCAAGCTCATCCAGTCCAACCTAGCACCCAGCCCTATCCAATCAACTAGACCATGGCACTAAGTGCCTCATCCAGGCTTTGCTTGAACACCTCCAGGGACGGTGCCTCCACCACATGCAGGCATGTGACTTCTTTTTATAGTTGCTGTCTGCATCTTCCTTCTGTTGATTAATTCCTCTGTACAATGCCTTGAGGAGTTAGTGTGTGAACTATCCCATCTAATAGATCTTGCTTGAGCGTGTCCAGAGAAGGGCGACGAGGCTGGGGAGAGGCCTTGAGCACAGCCCTACGAGGAGAGGCTGAGAGAGCTGGGATTGGTTAGCCTGGAGAAGAGGAGGCTCAGGGGTGACCTTATTGCTGTCTACAACTACCTGAGGGGTGGTTGTGGCCAGGAGGAGGTTGCTCTCTTCTCTCAGGTGGCCAGCGCCAGAACGAGAGGACACAGCCTCAGGCTGCTCCAGGGGAGATTTAGGCTGGAGGTGAGGAGAAAGTTCTTCACTGAGAGAGTCATTGGACACTGGAATGGGCTGCCCGGGGAGGTGGTGGAGTTGCCGTCCCTGGAGCTGTTCAAGGCAGGATTGGACGTGGCACTTGGTGCCATGGTCTGGCCTTGAGCTGTGTGGTAAAGGGTTGGACTTGATGATCTGTGAGGTCTTTTCCAACCGTGTTGATACTGTGATACTGTGATCTGCTAAGTGCATTTATGAAGACATCTTCAGGCAACAGTATCATCATACACTATAGTTAGAGAAGGTATTGTCTTGGGTCCTGTCCTTACTGGTAAACAACTATGTCTGTGTATTTCCTAGTGTCTGATATTTTCTAGTGCCTAATTTCTGCCTGATATTTGGGGGGGGGGGGGGGGGAGTGCCAATAACTGCTATACTAAAGTTGTACACAAAAAAAAAAATGTTTGCATGCTTTACATCTGCTCATTTCTTTCTTGGGTAAACAGAGTGCCCTTTAGAAGGGTATTTTTTTTTCAAATTTTCATGAATTATTCAAAAGCTTTGAGAGGGGAAAAAACATAAAAAAAGGCTGCATGCAAATTCCTGGTCTTTTAGCTGACTTTTTGCAAACACTGCTGTCTTCCAAGAGCTGGGAATTCTCAGAAACCCAGTTTGTACAGATTAAATTCAAGCTAAGTAACCTGCATGGAGTGGTGATTTGCTACCTGTATCTTTAAGGAAGTATAGCAGTACATTTTCATTCTGAACAGGCACCATCCCTACTGCTGTATACTGCATTTTCCAGCCAGATTCCACTCTGCCAATTGATTAGAGACTTTTCATGTTGCTAAAGGACAGTGAATTGCTGCAGATCAAATTCTAGCAACAAACAGAAGTGACCTCCTCTACTTACTGGGAGGAATTCGAAAAAGAAAAAGCATACAGAATCATTGAATGGATTAGGTTGGAAGGGACCTCAAAGATCATCCAGTTTCAACCTTCTGCCATAAGCAGGGACACCTCCCACTAGAACAGGTCACTCCAGACCTCATCCAACCTGTCTTTGCACACTTCCAGGGAGGAAGCGTTCATAACCTCCCTGGGAAACCTGTTCCAGTGTCTCACCACCCTCACTGTAAGGAAGCCTTTCCTAACAGCTAGTTTGAATCTCCTCTCTTCAAGTTTAAACCCATTACCCCTCATCCTGTTATTACAAAAGCTTGTAAATAGTTCCTCCCCAGCCTTCCTGTAGACCCCCTTCAAATACTGGAAGGCCACTATAAGGTCTCCTCAAAGCATTCTCTTCTCCATGCTGAAGAGCCTCAGCTCTTGTAACCTGTCTTCATAGCAGAGGTGCTCCAGCCCTCTGATCATCTTCTTGTCCCTCCTTTAGACTCACTCCGACAGTTCGATTTCCTTCTTGTCTTGGGGGCTCCAGAACTACACCAAATAGCACCCAGAGACCATCCAGAGGTGCCATCTGGAACTGTCATTGCTGTTGTAGCAAATAGCATCCAGAGACCATTTGGATGCCATCACCTTTCTGCTTCATGCAGAGAGCACTTGTAGGTCTTGGAGAATCATTCAGGCACTACCATTGCAGCCTTTATTGAGATTTTTGAACTGTAAGTAAGTAATCAGCACGACAAAATACATATTCTCAGTATCTCCTAGGATAAAGAAATGCAGGACAAGGGCTTTGGGAAAAAAAACCTTCAATTTCTCATCTCTTCCATGTATTTTAATGATATTTTTATTCACATTATTTAATAACACCTTGTGTTCTGATATATTTTTGAACAATGGTTCAAAGCCACATTTTTCCCCTAGTGCACATTTGATGTGCACCTGTAGCAGATCTCTCATATTACCTTTCTCTAAATGGATTCTGATCACCAAAAATGCTCTGAGGACTGAAAGAGTGGCTGCCAGGAGGAATGAGACTCCTTTTTTATAAGGAGTCACATGAAAAAGGCAAGATTAATGGGTACAAATTACTCCTGGGGACGTTCTGATTGTGCTCCAGAAGAAAAAAATTCACCATAAGAGCAGTTAGACATTTGAATAATCTCATGAGGGAAGTAGTGAATTCCTCCACATTGGCCAATTTTAAGACTCAACTTGACAGGCTGCAGGGCCATCTCATTTAAACTATATTTTGACCTAGAAAGGTTGGACCAGATGATTTTTGGGTTCTCTTCCAACCTGGCATTCTGTGATCCTGTGATCATGCATATGTGCTACATATATACATACAGCTGTACTACTTCTGTGACTTGTAAGAAGTCAGTCTTTTACCCAAGGTTCTTTCCACTGCTGTTTGCTGTGCTTCCATTGTATAGACAATGTGGTTTCCACCCAGAAAGAAGGAATCTCAAGTAGATAAATGCTACACCTGAAAGAAATGTGTGAGGAGTCACTTACACAATTGCAAAATGAGGTATATGTAGTTCTTGGAGACTGTACAGCACCAGTGTACTATCAGTATTTCTAAGCCAGTTTCATAACTTTCTCATTTCAAAACCTGACTTTTGAAAAGTTTGGGGTTTTTGGAAAATGAATATTTTAGAGTTAAAGTTTTAACAACAGAAAAAACCCAACCAACAACAAAACAAGAAAAAAAAAATCAGCCTACAGCTATTATTTCTGGTAGCTTTTATATAACCAATAAAAACGGTCTGCTGACTTCCAAACGCACTCTAATTGAGTGGCATGAACTTTAATTAATTAAATGGTTGCTTTTATTTTTAGCTGAATTAAGATATTAAATCTGTTTCTTTTTCAAGAAAATGAAACCAAATGGTGTGCTACAAAACACTAACATTCAAGACATTATTAGACATGACTTGGTGAAAGTTTCCCATCGCTGTTAAATGCTCAAGCAGTAGCTGCTCCCAAACAGGCTGTTATAACAGATGCACTGCAAACAAAAGGAGATGTAGGTTGCAGAATAGCCTGTATTCATAGAATCAACCAGGTTGGAAGAGACCTCCAAGATCATCCAGTCCAACCTATCACCCAGCCCTAGCCAGTCAGCTAGACCATGTCACTAAGTGCCTCATCCAGGCTTTTCCTGAACACCTCCAGGCACAGTGACTCCACCACCTCCCTGGGCAGCCCATTCCAATGCCAGTCACACTCTCTGTCAAGAGCTTCCTCCTAACATCCAGCCTATACTTCCCCCAGCACAGCTTGAGACTGTCTCCCCTTGTTCTGTTGCTGCTTGCCTGGCAGAAGAGACCAACCCCCACCTGCCTACAGCCTCCCTTCAGGTAGTTGTATTTACACTAGCTGGTCCCAAAATAATATGGGTCTTACTCAGAGGCTCAGAATGTCCTCTTGGATTTACTTAGTACAATGTCCCCCAAATTTTAGTGGTATTTACTTCTCAGGCTTTACTGGATTCTTTAGCTGCATTGCACTTCTTAAATTCCAGCTTCCTGTGCTAACTTCTCCCCATTTCCCACTCACACTTATATGCCCCAAGTTCCTTTTCAAATGAAGGTACAATTCTGCAAAAATGTATACACATATTCTAATCAGTTAGCCATGATTAATTTAGTTCTATGAACCAGTAGTTAATCTAATGATACTATGACTGAAAAATCATTTTGCATGAAGATTTTCTCACTTTGAGTATATTTTCACTGGAATTAATTGAATCTTTCCCCACTGCTCCAGGATATTATTCTGAAATATGAGAAATTACTGGACCTGCCTTTTTGGTAGCGATTGTGTAATGTGCAGTCAAAGAAGGCAAAATGCCATTAAATTTAGTGGCTGACTTTATTTGTCTTTCCCAGTGTCTTTCCAGAAGGAGGATGCTAGATATTTTGTGTCTCCATTTTGATATTGCTTTCAATATTTCTTGTTTTTGTGACCTAGCTGCTATCTGTTCCTCTTGGATGAGGAACTGTAGTTCTGTGCACCACTTCCTTGCATTCTGCTTTCCAGCTGTGTGAAGCATAGACACTTGTTCTAATCTCCAATGGGTTATAGACATCTGATTTCAAGTTAACGTCTACTTACAGTACAGAAGTCAGTAATATATGCATGTGTGCTGACCTAACATGACCTCACTACAGTCAGAACAGCTTTTAATGGCCAGTGGGACCTTGCAGGTTATGTTTCTGTCTTCACTGGTATGTAAAAGCCAGTCCTATCATGATTGTTCATGGCCATGCAGCTGATTACATTTTTCTGCAATCAGTGCCATTTGGGGTATGTATTATCAATTCTGTGCCCTGAGGCATAGGACAGAGACCTGTTTCTCAGGCAGCTGTGGATTAAAAAAAAAAAAAAAAGATTTTTGTGAAGGTCTCTGGAAGTATGAAAGAAGTATTATTGATCACATCTCTAGAATACAAGAGTAATGATCAGACGTGATATAAAGCCTTGCAAGGACTTACCAGTGGAAAGTAGGTTTGCGTCAAATCCTGCCTTCTCCTTTTTGTATACCAAGAGTGAAATTGAGCCCATGTAGCATTGTTTTTGAACAGAGCTCTTGCTAGAGATGTGTGCATAAAGGCATTGGAAGAAAGTTGGTCTGTATGCACTTAGCACCATTCATATTCCCTAATATTCCCCCAAACCATTACATAAGCATGTAACTCTCGTCTTGTTAAATCTTTGGATTTGTGTCCAGATTTCTTTATGGGGTTTTATTTGTTACTGGGGTTTCCCCCCAGAGTGAATTAAAACAAACAAACAAACAAAAGTCAATTGTTTGGTATCAGGGTAGCCTGAAGGGGGCCTCTTCTCCCAGGCAACCAGCAATAGAACAAGGGGACACAGTCTCAAGTTGTGCCAGGGTAGGTATAGGCTGGATGTTAGGAAGAAGTTCTTCACAGAAAGAGTGATTTCCCATTGGAATGGGCTGCCCAGGGAGGTGGTGGAGGCACCGTCCCTGGGGGTCTTCAAGAAAAGCCTGGATGAGGCACTTAGTGCCATGGTCTAGTTGATTGGTTAGGGCTGGGTGATAGGTTGGACTGGATGATCTTGGAGGTCTCTTCCAACCTGGTTGATTCTATGATTCTATGATTCTACAAGAAAGCCAGGAGGGGACTTTTTACACGAGTTTCTATTGATAGGACAAGAGGGAATTGTGTTATATTTAGGGAGAGTAGATTTGGACTAGATATTAGGAAGAAATTATTTATAGCAAGGGTGGTGAGACATTGGCACAGCTTGCCCAGGGAGGTCATGGATGTACCCTCCCTGGAGGTGTTCAAGGCCAGGTTAGATGAGGCCTTGAGCAGCCTGGTCTAGTGGAAGGTGTCCCTGCCCAGAGTAGGGGGTTGGACCTGCATGATCTTCAAGGTCCCTTCCAACCTAAATCATTCTATAAATCTATGAAACCTCATTCTTTGCATGAAAAAGCCATATGCAAGCTTGGATATAAAAATAAGAGCTTGTTGAATTATATATTAAACTTTTGGGACTACCTGCTGCTTCATGTTTGAAATGTCTTATTCATCTGCTGTGAATTGTCATTTAGAAGGGCATGTATATTTCACAGGTCATTTAGGGTCCGAACTTCAGATTATTAAAAGTAGTCATAATAAGTAGACATTTCTGTGTCTGCTTTGTCACCATCTAAGAGAACAAGGGCCAGACTACTGAAAAGTGGAAAAAATATTAACTGTGAATGGAAAACAATGATAAAGTTAGTGAAGATGTATTTTGGCAGTATTTTTTTAATTTACAAGCAATATTTTTACTGCAAATGATTGCCATTTTCAAAAATGCTATGCATGAAATTAAAGGTTAAATCCAGAGCTGCAGAATTAGCATCAAAGTCTGATAAACAGGTTTAACATTGTTTCAGAAATGCCACGTGTTCTTCTTTTGAGTGTGTCTGAATAGACATACAAGGCATTAAAAAAGAGCATGTTTAGCTAAATCTTTCCTGCAACCATGTTCACCAGGTTGTTAAAATTGTCAGCTTAGTTCTGACTTTGTATTAAATGTATGTTTATAAATGGTCTCTAAAGTGCTAGCAAAATTCTTATAGAGGTTTTGATAAGCAATTGTTTTATATGTTTATGAAGTCAAACAGCTTCAACAGATGGTGGAAAAAACAACTCTTAAACATATGCCTTACTTTGTTGCTCTTGAAGTATGATTCTGTGGTTAATCTAGTTCTTTAAATACCATGCTGAGTTGAAGAATAATTGAAGGGCTGCACAAGACTCATGTCACAAAGATCAGAAGAGAAAAAAAAATTCTCCAGAACTGGTAGATTGCTCCTCCCAATCAGAGCATTATTTGTTCTGGCTGCTTTTAACCTGTATCCCAAGTGACTGACAGGCATCTTCTACAGGAAAAGAATAAAGTGCATCCACTGAGCTAGATTCTTCTTAACAGAGGGCACCAAACTGGGGCTGTCTACTGGGGTCTTCAAGAAAAGCCTGGATGAGGCACTTAGTGCCATGGTCTAGTTGATTGGATAGGGCTGGGTGATAGGTTGGACTGGATGATCTTGGAGGTCTCTTCCAACCTGGTTGATTCTATGATTCTATGAATTGATGATCTGGAGCCAGAAAATAATGTTGTCATCTTCTTACAGTCTTAAACAAAGAGCTCTGCTAAAGCAGGAGGCTAATACAAATAATTTTTGTGATGTTGGAAAAAACATGTCCCGTGTACCTAGATAGCAGCTATTCCTTTGGTCCAATACTTAAGGCTTTCAGTGGTTTTAATCCTCTGTTGCCATCTTATATACCTGGTTAGCAACCAGCTCCTCTTCACTTTTTGTCATACCCAATAACATTCACTTCTTTTCAGCTGCCATGGGCAACTTCTGAGGCTCTTTTTGTCGCTGCTTCATGTCAGAATTGTAATGGTTTGTGCCCAAAGAATGCTGTTCTCCTAGGACACGCTGCCAGAGAATATTAGCACCCAAAATAGTCCTGGAAGGGTTTGAGAATACATATTCATGCTTTTCAGACTCCTAAGCTTCTTTTGGGGTTGCTGGTTCAGGTGAAAAGTTGCTTTCATGTACTGTCCAACAGTGATTAATCACTTCCAGTAAACCAGCAATAACCAATAATGGATATGCTTTGTAGAGAAGTTTTGGATATGTTTTATGGATAAGGTTTATCCCAGCAGATCATTATTTTGACTACTGTATTACAAAAAAATCAAACCCAAAACCAGAAGAAATAAGGAAAATTCCGTTTAAGAGCAAATCTGACCCCATTTTCTGGATGACACTTAAGATCTCTGACAAATACCACAACAAGATGACAGGATGCTGCCTCTTAAAGCACACCTAGCTGTTGCCTCTCCATTTATAACAGAGTTTTCACCAAAAGTTAGCACATGTGATGTTAAAAACACATCTTGACAACCCTCAATTTCCCTCCTGCTTTGTAGGAAGCTACAATGCAGCAACTTTAATTGATTCTGTCAAGACTGTGAGAAATGAATGGAATTTCCTTTAGGCATTTGCAAGAAGACAATGTTACTTCTGAAGTATATCTATTTATTTTCTTTTTTTTCTTTTCTCATCCATATTTGCTTTTGGACCAGTAAATCAGTGTGGCACATCTCTACTACTACAAACCTCTTAGGACTCGCATTTTTTCAAATCACATAGCAAAATTGGGTTTGGAGAGACCAAGTATGACCCATTAATAAAACAGTTGTTGAAACTGAGGCACAAGTTCACCTCTCCTGCACATAAATACACAAGCCCAAGCACACAGACACATAACCATACTGTACACTTCCAAAGTCACCATGTCATTCCATATTATCCCTGTCTTCTTGTACTCAGTCTACCAAAGTCTGCAGGTCTTGCTTGTACTACAGCTGCTTTGTGTAGATGCACTGTGTCATTCCAGGAAGACTTTTACCTGTACTCCCATCAAACCAGCAGTAAGTTCCTTCCTTAATGGTGTCTCAAATACTGAGTTAATCACAAGATAACAGGATGTCAGGGTTTGGAAGGGACCCAAAGAGATCATCAAATCCAACCCCACTGCCAGAGCAGGACCATAATATAGCTCAGGTCACAGCGGAATGCACCCAGCTGGGCCTTGAAAGTCTCTAGAGAAGGAGACTCCGCAACATCTCTGGGGAGCCTGTTCCAGTGCTCTGTGACCCTTACAGTAAAGAAGTTCCCTCTTGTGTTGAGGTGGAAGCTCCTGTGCTGCAGCTTACATCCATTGCTCCTTGCCCTATCACTTCCCTCCTGGCACCCAGCCCTCAGATATTTATAGACATTTATCAAATCCCCTCTCAGTTTTCTCTTCTCCAGACTAAAAAGTCCCAGGTCCTTCAGACTCTCCTCCTAAGGCAGTGCTCCAGACCCCTAATCATCCTCGTAGCCCTCTGCTGGATGTTCTCCATCAGATCCCTGTCCTTCTTGAAATGGGGAGCCCAAAACTGAACACAGTACTCAAGATGGGGTCTCACCAGGCCAGAATAGAGGGGGAGATCCTCCCTTGATCTGCTGATTAATAGTGACAGTCACCAGAGGTAAAGAGACTCAGCCTCTTTGGTCAGAAATTTGACTCTGGGAATTTTTTTGGAACTTTCTCTGTTCTCTCTTCCCTATGGAGAGATCTTATTCCTTTGGAGACAGATCAGAAAGTCTCCTACTGCTCAGCAAGTCTCAGGGGAGACAGCTCACGGCATCTTTAACATTCACTTTTTTTAAGGGATGGAAAGAGCCCCATCTACTCCTCCCACCTTGTGATGGTTTGGGGGTTACCCCGCCCCCCCACACTTTTGTATTTGCCCCAGCTAACTCAGACGGACCCTGGGAATATAGATGAAGCAATTTATTTACAGCTAGCAGAATTTACAAGCAGCTATTTACACTATATACAGTTATATACAATTATATACAATTATATACAAAGGATAAACAATACAAAAGCACAACTCCCCTCCCAGAAACCAAGGTCCCCAGGAGGGGCTTTCAAACCACCCCAACACCTCCCCCCCGGCCCTCTCAACCTTACCCCAGTTCTCAGGAAGAAGAGAGGTGCAGCCAAGAGGTTAGGGAGCAGGGTTAATAGGAGCAGGGTTAATGAGATGTGACCAGGTCTAAGGCAAAAGCAAGAGAGAGAAACAAAAATGGAGAAAAAGTCTTTCTTCTTCCCAGAGTTCTCAGCGTAACTGTGAGAGAAGTTGACATCAATTGTTTTTCATTTCACTGCCCGTTATCTAGTTCTGTTACCAAAACATCCCAGCTTGCTTCAAACTAGCACAATCCACCCCTTGTCTACTTCGCTCAGAGTATCGCTGAGAATTATCCAATCTAATCTAAACCAATATTTACACTAAAACAATATATACAAGTTCAGTTCACACTTCAATCAGATGTAGGTGATTCAAAAGCTCAGAACAGGGACTCCCAGGTGATGTTGGGTTCGTGCTCACGTACTGTAGATTCTATCGTAGATTCTCTCAGTGTTGGGCGCCGATGTTACCTAGAACAGAAAACTCCTAACAACTTGAATTTAAACTCTCTCAGCTAAGGTTAAATTTCTCTGTGGAATACACTGGATTTCACCATTCTCCTGCATTACCCAGTATGTATGACCAGGACCTTCAGCAGAAACCACCCCTCGGACAGGTTTCCCTTCGCCCAAAGGAGAAAATACCCAAACAGTTTTCCCTAACAGATTCTTCTCATGTATAACAGGAACTTTATCACCGTCTACTGTTTGGACCAAATCTGATTGTGCAGGTCCTGCTCTGTTTACTGAACCTCTACTATTTACCAACCAGGTAGCTTCTGCTAAATGTTTGTCCCAGTTTTTCAGAGTTCTACCCCCCATGGCTTTTAGGGTGGTTTTCAGCAAACCGTTGTAGCGCTCAACCTTCCCTGAAGCTGGTGCATAGTAGGGTATGTGATAGATCCATTCAATACCATGCTCTTTGGCCCAGTTTTTCACAAGATTGTTCTTGAAATGAGTACCATTGTCTGACTCAATTCTCTCTGGAGTTCCATGTCTCCACAAGATTTGTCTCTCCAAACCAACAATAGTGTTACGTGCAGTAGCATGTGGAACTGGATAGGTTTCCAACCATCCAGTGCTGGCTTCTACCATCGTCAGCACATACTGCTTGCCAGAACGAGATCGAGGTAAAGTGATGTAGTCAATCTGCCAGGCTTCACCATACTTATACTTTGACCATCTCTCACCATACCATAAGGGCTTGATTCGCTTAGCCTGCTTAATAGCAGCACAAATGTCACAGTCATAGATGACTTGGGTGATAGCGTCCATGGACAAGTCAATTGACCTATCACGAGCCCATCGGTATGTTCCATCTCTGCCTTGATGTCCAGATGAGTCATGGGCCCACCGAGCTAAGAACAGCTCACCTCGGTGTTTCCAATCAAGGTCAATGTCAAGTTCAGAGTTGGTATCAACTTGAGCAATCTTAGCAGCTTGATCTGCCTTCTGATTATGTTGATGTTCCTCAGTGGCTCTGCTCTTAGGCATGTGTGCATCTACGTGCCGCACCTTCACTGGAGTTTTCTCCAGCCGTGCATCAATGTCCTGCCATAGATCAGCACACCAAATAGGCTTTCCTTTCCTCTGCCAACCATTCTTCTTCCAGTCCTTCAGCCAACCCCACAGAGCATTGGCTACCATCCACGAGTCGGTGTAGAGGTAAAGGATAGGCCAATTCTCACGTTCAGCCACATCAAGAGCAAGTTGAACAGCTTTTACCTCAGCGAACTGACTGGATTCTCCTTCGCCATCTTTCGTTTCGGTAACTCTCCTGGTTGGACTCCAAACTGCTGACTTCCATATTCGCTTGTTCCCAACAAGACGACAGGAACCATCTGTGAACAAAGCATAGTTCTTTTCCTGATCAGAGAGATCACCATAGGGAGGAGCTTCCTCAGCACGAGATATTTTCTCCTCTGGAGGTTTGGAACAGTCTGTGCCTTCCGGCCAGTTGGTGATCACCTCCACTAGACCAGGTCGGTCAAGATTACCTATTCGTGCTCGTTGAGTTATCAAAGCCATCCATTTAGACCAGGTTGCATCTGTGGCATGATGAGGTGATGAACCTTTGCCTTTGAACATCCAGTTAAGAACTGGCAGTCTAGGAGCTAAAAGCAATTGTGACTCAGTTCCAATCACTTCAGAAGCTGCTTTCACTCCCTCATAGGCTGCTAGAATCTCTTTCTCAGTTGCAGTGTAATTTGTCTCTGAATCTCTGTAACAACGTCCCCAGAAACCAAGTGGACGACCACGTGTCTCATTTGGAGCTCTCTGCCAAAGACTCCAAGTTGGACCATTGTCACTGGCAGCCGTGTACAGAATGTTCTTAATGTCCGGACCAGATCTCACAGGTCCTAAGCCCACTGCATGGACTATTTCTCGTTTGATTTGATCAAAGGCTGCTTGTTGTTCAGGTCCCCACTCAAAATTGTTTCTCTTACGAGTCACATCATGCAGAGGTTTGACAATCTGACTGAAACCAGGAATGTGTAGTCTCCAAAATCCCACCAAACCAAGAAAAGAAAGTGTGTCCTTCTTACTGGTGGGAACAGCCATGGTAGAGACTTTGTTGATCACATCCTGAGGAATGTAACGTCGACCATCCTGCCACCGCACTCCCAGAAACTGAATTTCTTTGGCAGGTCCTTTGACCTTGTCTCTCTTAATGGCAAAACCTGCTTGCAACAGAATGTCAATGATTTTGTTACCTTTCTCGAAGACTTCCTCAGCAGTTTGGCCCCACACAATGATGTCGTCGATGTACTGGATGTGCTCTGGAGCTTTACCTTTCTCCAGTGCATTGTGGATGACTGAGTGACAGATGGTTGAGCTGTGTTTCCACCCCTGAGGCAAACGATTGAACTGGTACTGGATTCCTCTCCAGGTGAATGCAAACTGAGGCCTGCACTCCTTTGCTATGGGAATAGAGAAGAAAGCATTAGCAATGTCTATGGTTGCATACCATTTAGCCTCCTTCGATTCCAGCTCGTACTGGAGTTCCAGCATGTCCGGCACAGCTGCACTCATGGGTGGTGTCACCTCGTTGAGGGCACGAAAGTCAACTGTCAGTCTCCAGTCGCCCGTAGGTTTGCGCACAGGCCAGATGGGACTGTTGAAAGGTGAATGAGCTTTCTCGATGACAGCCTGACTCTCCAATTGATGAATCAGCTGATGAATGGGCAACAAAGAGTCACGGTTAGTTCTGTACTGCCTATGATGAACAGTTTGAGTTGCAATTGGCACTTCCAGGTCCTCTATGTCATGATGTCCCACAACTGCAGATTCATCAGAAAGTTCAGGTCTAACAGACAATTTCAATTTATCATCCTCAATCTCTACAGATGCTATTCCAAAAGCCCATTTATGACCCTTAGGATCTTTGAAACAACCTTGTCTCAAAAAGTCAATTCCCAGAATGCAAGGCGCATCAGGACCAGTTACAATAGTATGTGTCTTCCACTCTTTACCAGTTAAACTGATCTCAGCCTTTACCTTAGTTAACTCTTGAGATCCACCAGTGATTCCAAAAATAGAAATGGACTCTGTCCCTTTGCAATTAGATGGCAATAAAGTACACTGAGCACCTGTGTCAACCAAAGCCCTGTATTTCCGAACTCTTGAACTGCCAGGCCACCTAATGAATACATTCCAATAGATTCGGTTCTCTCCACTATCCCTTTCCTCCTCCTGGCTGGAGGCAGGGCACCCCTAATGCTGAACATGGCATGTGGGGTGTACACAATGATTGGTGTTGTTGTGAGAGGAACTGCAACTGTTGGAACAATTGCAGTTGCTCTCGGGAGCTGAAGAAGTGACAGCTACCTTTCGGGCATTACTGCCTCTGTTTCTGCCACTCTGCAGATCCCTGACTCTCTTTGAAAGAGCTGAAGTAGGTTTACCATCCCATTTGTTCATGTTCTCACCATATTTGTCACGCAGAAGTATCCACAGTGACGCACGTGATTGCTGCTGTCTGGGTGGAATTTGTCTCCTCCTGGGCTGGAATTGCCTTGCAGGAGGTGGGCGTCTGTTCCTGACTGCAGAAACATGCACCCATTCAGATGATGCAGGAATGGTATCCTTTACCAGATTGGAAATTGAGGTTGTAAGGTCCTCCTTCAGTTCTTTCATGGTATTCTCAAAACCATCTTTCATACTCTTTATTTCAGAAGTCATAGTTTTTATGGCACAGATTATACCAGAATGTGACAAGCTGTCCTCTATCTGCCTGAGCTGGTCAGTGAATTCACCAACAGTGAAAGATCTTCCATTGTCACTCCTTGCTAGAAATTTACTGGCCAAGATGTTAGCATAGGATGAAGGAGCAAGCTTAATCAGCTTCTTCATGAGACCTGTTCCCAAAGGAATATCGTCAGGCTCATGAGTGCCATGATCTCCATAAAGCACTTCCTTCACAGCAAACTCCTTCAGAAGCTTAATTCCCTGCTCAACGGTGTTCCACTTCTTGGCAGCCCATGGCAAATCATCTCGGGAAGGATATCTCATAGCCACAGCCAACAAAAGGCGTGTCCACAAGCTAACCCTACCAAGAGGACTTGCTAGGTGTTTGTCCACTCCACTCTCCTTAGTGAGTGGTCCCAGCTGCTTGGCAGACTTGTCTCCTACCTGCAGAGCATTAGCACCAATGCCACGGCATCTCACTAGCCAGCTTAAGATTGGCTCACCTGATTCTCTTGTGTATTCCTTCCTAACTTCCCTGACCTCTCTGAGTGGATCCTTTGAGCCTTGGATGTCATCTTCCTCCTCTTCTTCCTGTTGTTCTGGTGGTGCCGGGCCTAACACAATCTTCCTCGTAGCATTCCTAAACTCATGGGAACCATCCTCTCTCCTGGCAGCTAACCTCACAGCGCTCCTCTCACTTGAGTATTGTTGTCTCAGCACATCTACAAGGTCTCGCAGACTAACTGCCTCCTCTTCCTCCTCTTGCTGCTGACCACCAGACGTCCCCTGTCTTACATCCTCCTGCGAACCACTCTTTGTTTTAGCTTTTGCCTTAGCAGGTGCCAGAAGGGCCTGAGCAGCAACAGACTTGGATGTGTCTGCTGGAGGATTTGAATTTTTAGGAGTCTGACTTGGAGGGTTTGAATCCTTAGGGGTCTGACCTGGAGCTTGTGAGTTCAAATCTGCCTTGCTTTTAACAGGAGGATTTTGGTTCTGGTCTGCTGGCTGGGGGTTCGAATTGGCTGAGCTGGTGTCATTAGGATTTGGACTGACTGGGCTAGCGTTACCAGCACTAGTAGTATTATTAACATTAGTGGGATTATTTGCCTGTCCTCCTGGGATGCCTGCCAACCCTGACTTGTTTTCATTTTTGCTAGGAACATTCTGATTTTGGGTATTTGCCTGTGCTCCTGAGGCTCCTGCTGAACTCTGCGGCTTGTTTTGGTTATCCTTATCATTGTTTACGTTAGTGGCGGGAACGCTGGCTGTGTTCCCAGAACCTACAGAGGAGGGTGGAGAGGCTGGCATGGGGGAAGCCGATAACTGTGTTCCCTTGTTTTGCTGTGAAAGAGACTGCTTCTGAGACACAGAAATTTTCCTAGCTCTTACAGAAGCTGGTTTTGAATTTTTCACACATAATGCCAAAATTAATATGAATATTAAAATCATGAGGCAAATATTAAAAATTGTGAGAAGAAAAACAGTTTTACACGAGCATGTACCTATACAAACAGTTGGAATTCCTGTCTTAGGCTGAATAACTCTCATTAGAGCCATATTTAAAGCAGAATTTCCATTGATTGTCACATTATTGACCAGAGCTCCAGTAATGTCCTTGGTAATATTCTCAGAGATATTAAAACCAGCATAACCAAGAATAAAATCACCCCAGCTCCAGAACATATCTGAAACCTTAGCTTTAGCCTTATTATAAGCCAGATCAATGAAATAAGCAACAATTTGAGCTTTTATCCAATTAAATGCCAAGTAAACAAAACCAGACCAGAGCAATGCACCAACCAAATACAATAGCTGCTTGATTAGCTTCATCTTAATTCCCAGAGCTAATTTCCACTCACTGAAATATCTAGCCCCACGTTGGGAAAGCCAATTAAAAAATGTGATGGTTTGGGGGTTACCCCGCCCCCCCACACTTTTGTATTTGCCCCAGCTAACTCAGACGGACCCTGGGAATATAGATGAAGCAATTTATTTACAGCTAGCAGAATTTACAAGCAGCTATTTACACTATATACAGTTATATACAATTATATACAATTATATACAAAGGATAAACAATACAAAAGCACAACTCCCCTCCCAGAAACCAAGGTCCCCAGGAGGGGCTTTCAAACCACCCCAACACCTCCCCCCCGGCCCTCTCAACCTTACCCCAGTTCTCAGGAAGAAGAGAGGTGCAGCCAAGAGGTTAGGGAGCAGGGTTAATAGGAGCAGGGTTAATGAGATGTGACCAGGTCTAAGGCAAAAGCAAGAGAGAGAAACAAAAATGGAGAAAAAGTCTTTCTTCTTCCCAGAGTTCTCAGCGTAACTGTGAGAGAAGTTGACATCAATTGTTTTTCATTTCACTGCCCGTTATCTAGTTCTGTTACCAAAACATCCCAGCTTGCTTCAAACTAGCACACACCTCCAGATCTCTCCCTCCCTTCTGCCCCTTGCCCCGAGCAATGAAAGCTGGATTTGGCACTGGGCAGAGGCCAGCTCATGTCCCATCTTTCACATCCTGAGCAGCAAACTGCTCCTTTCAGCAAAGCAGTTAAACACATGCTTACATCCTATTGACTTTCTAGCACTCAAACATATGCTTAACAGCTTGGCTGAATTGGGGTAGACTTAAGCAAATGATTAAGTGCTTCTCTGTATCAGATGTCAAAGGAAGGGGGAATATTTGCCAGCTCTGCTTTTAATCTTCCGTCTTACCATTCAGTTTTCATAGACAATTCTGGGCCAAGTAACCTGTCTTTGAAATACTGTATCTCTTGCAGGTGTATATATGTTTTTGTCTGGTTAACCAGCATGAAGTACAGTACATGAGACAGGCTGCTTCTCGCTTTCCTCCTCCTGGCACATTTCTCAGGCTGCTTCCATTGAGTTACTTTTTCATATATTGATTCTGGAAGAAAGTATTGACCGCTCGTTTCAATACTGCCCAGCATAGCTAGATGTAGCAATTTACCTCTCCAAAGGCAGAAATGAGCAAACTCCCACCGAGACAGCCATCCATTGATTAACATCAAATACTCACAGCCTTTAATGTCATTCTGTACCTAGACTCCTATATTATTAGGCAGTGTCTGGTTCAGAAAACACAGGGATATAAATCCAATTCCATTTTTACCCCCTCCCAAGAGAAGGAGATTCAGAGGTACAACACAATCCAACCAAAGCATAAATCTGCAACTGAAGCTTAGGAGCACATATCAGGCAGCAATTTTCTGGTGCAAGCTGTTGAATTGTTTTCCACTGCTCTCTTTCTTTTTCTCCATCGCCATGCAAGTAGCTGGCTGTTCAGTAACACAACCTCCTTTTTACACCTAAACAAAAACTTCATAGCCTGTGCTTTGTTCCCTGCTGAGTATAGCCATCGTAAGGGCATTTCTTTTCTTGCACTGACATGCCGATGGAACTAGAGATCCTTTAGGTAAGGGCTAAGCTTTGATACTTTTTTAGAGCAGTTTGAGACATTTTGGCTGTTCTGATTTGATGTGCAGTAATTTGCCACTCTTAATCAGCAGAGACAGACACTAATGAACTGGTGTCAAATTCCCTAGCTCTAAAGCAGGTATTGCATAGCAGTGTTTGTGCTGTCTGTTAATGAAATACTTCACGTTTCTAAATAGCAAAGCTTTTTAATTGTGGCTGGGACCTGATTTGCTTTTTTCTTTCTGAAATATTTGATACAGTTGGACCTTTCCTGAACTTCTGCCTTTACCAGTGTTAAGATCAACTTTTCTAGAAAGCACCTATACACATGGGGTTATTTTTACCATGAAGAGCTTGGCAGCTTCAAATTTCACATGGCTTCTACAGAGACAAGAAGCTACAGCTGGTAGCACATGAGGCTGGGTTGCATTAGCCTTTAAAACTGGGGAAACTGTTTGTGTTTTCTTCAAGACTAAGATTAATACAATGAATATATATAGCTTTGAACACTTTTTGGAAGTCTTGGGTTTAGTCCATTCACTCTCCTTGGGGGTGATGTGATTTCATTATATAAATACTTCCCAGGAGTAAACAGCATGGAGACAAAAGAGCTAACGAAAGTAAGTCTGCCATGAATTAAAACAGGTTGGAAATTTGAAGAGGCTTTTACTACGTAAGAGAAAGATCTTGGAATAGCTTTCTAGATGGAATAAAACTGATTAGATGTCTAATAAACTGTGTCAGAGGTTAATACCATGGTGAAAAGTGTAATATGAAATGGGTGCTAGTATTCCAGAGAAACAGGATTTGATGGCCCAGGAAGCCATTTTTGTGTGCTTCATGTCTAGCATATATGATACTGGAATGATGCTCAGGCAGCATAGCTTGCAGTCATTGTTAGTTATAGAGGAAGTTAAAATGTCTCTAATTTGATTAATAGGTGCTGAGTTGTCATGCACTGTATATAAATGAGATATGAAATACAGATTAAAAAACAAACACACAAACAAAACATTGCATACCTATACCATTCTATCCTAGTCTTGTGTTTCACTGCATACAGGCACAGAAATTTTGCTTGGACGCAGTAAATGGCAAAATCTAAACCTACAGCTTCACTGGTTACGTAACTCTGCCAGTCAAAGGAAGAGGAGAGTCAGTGGGAGGAGCAGGCCAAGCAACCCTGCAGCATGACTGCAGCATGGGTAATGATGTGTGTGATGGGTAATGGCCACTATGTCTGTGCATCTCTGGCTGATTATCCAGCCTTCTAATGGCCTACAGAGGTTCCCGTGGACAAGCATTATGAGAAGTATATGCAGTCTGCAGTGCATGGTGGGAAAACGGTCATGAGGTGGTTGGAGCCCACCTTGGCATATACAAAGATGTGAGGAGGGTAAGGCATTCCTCCTGCTGCTCTTGTGCCATGACCAAATGAATAAACCAAAGGGCTCTGCATCGTACATCTCGTCTCAGCTGCTGGCTTCCTAATCCAATTTTGCTTTCCCTAATACTAAATAGGCTGGTCTGCTTAATTGACACATAACCCCACACAGTCAAAAAGTTTAATGGAGCAATGGATGTAGGCAAAGGTAGCCTCTAGGTTGCTGGTTTGATTCAGTATCACTTTGTCCTTAACTCTTCTGAGTTCTGTGGATTTCAATAGCTTATTTCTTCTCCAAATGTGGGCAGTAGGGACACTTCATTGTTACATATTTAAGTGATTTCTGAACCAGCAAAGCCAGCTTTCCCTTAATATCAGCTGAGAGACTAAAAAAAGTGAACTGGTCTCTCTGAGCATCTATTTACTTTGCAGGGATAAAACGAAACAGAACTGTGAAGAAGGTGTCCAGTGACATATATTGCAGAAATGCATTCCTAATAGAGAACTTGCAGAGAATTCCAGCACTGAGACATGTGCACTGTGCAGTCGTTATTTAATGACCTTCTGTGGCTTCTGGCTGGAGACAGGCCTGGAAAGAGTTAACACTCCCTCTGACTGAAGGGAAGTCCACAGCTGCATTCCCTAAGCAGTGGGATTTCCAGCCTCTGGGCTGACCCAGCTGTCAAGAATTAAGTAGTTCCTCAGCACTCTCTAAAAGGGAGGTGCTCTGAGGGGCTGGTTTGGCTCTGATTAGGGGTTAGGTTCTTAGTGAGGGAGAGCAGGGAAAAACATGAGCTCAAAAGAAAAACACTCTCTTTTTCTTGCCTTTTCTCTCCCTGTATGAGATTCAAACCTTGCACAAAGTTCTTTCAAACTTTCCTTTTAAGCTCCTGTACATGGGCAGATAGGGTGTAAGTGTGAGTTAGCCTGTTAGAAGCATTAAGAAAAGAGTTGTTCTTTTTTCTCAGGTCTTGCTACTATTAGGGGATAAAGAGTTCCCAGCCATGGATCTTCTTAAAAGTTGGGGAGGCTTACTTTTGATAACCATGACTTGTCATGGAACTTCATGGTAGTGTGGCATAAAACTGAGTGCTCTTTCTATCAAGTACAGTTACTCTTCTCTCTGAAGTCCAGGTGGTGGCAGGCATAATTTTTTCAAACTTCATTAGAAAGCTGCCACTCTGTTAGGTGGCATTCCATTAGAGGCAGTAAGTCACCCAAGCAGCTACAAGACAGGCTGATGAGGAGGAGAACTTGGTAGTCATTTGAAAGATTAAACCTGTCAGTTCTGCAGAGCTCAACTATGTGAGCTTAATTTTAAGAAATGGTAGGCAACCATATATTAATAATTGTAAGGGTACCCTCAAGCAACTCTGTTTACAGAAATCTGTGTTTTTCCCCAGACTGTTCTTTTGACAGGATTGTTGGGTGGTTTTTGTTTGTTTGGGGGGGTTGCTTGTTCATTTTCACAAGAAATGCATCTTTTATGCGTGTTTTGAGCGAAGATTTTTGCTCTGGGGCAAAAAGAGGTCTCTGTGCCACCTCCCCATTTTGTATAACCTGATGTCTGACTGCCTTTTCTGTCTATATTCACTTTGGTATATGTGTCTAGATGAACATGGCAGTTTTTCATTGAATTTGGTGGTTTTGCTGCTTTATCCTGTGTAGCACAGATATTATAATCCTGTAGCTATGGCCTCACTTTGCTTTACTGTGAGAATGTTTGATACCAGAAGTCTACTTTCATTGCATAGTATTGTCACAGAAGGCCAAAAACAAGTTTAATATGTGTCCTGGCTTGTCCAGGCATTACCCCCACTCCCCTTCTCTCCTTCTGGAGTGGGGAGCAGCATGGGGAAAGGATAAAAGCACCTGGAGACACTGAGTCTGCTGCTGTTCACATTCTGTGGTAAGCAAGGTGCATACACTTTTCTCATGTGCAGGCTGGTGTTCTCCCAAATCTAGCTGAAGCAAGCCCCTGGCTTCATCTAACATGGTTAGTTTTGGCAAAGTGCCACTCTAGTTGGTGAATCTCCATTGTCCAATGGAGCAGTGATGACTCAGGCAAGCGATGAATGTAAACCACTCACCGTGCCTTGTCTCGTTTTGCCATGATTTGCCTTGGGGACCAGGAAGCCTTGTTGCTTCAAAACAGCTTTGCTGTGTAACAACAACCTTTGATGCTTCGAGCTTGTCTACCTGCAAACTGCCATGCCCGAGTCTGCCAGGGAGAGGTATTAAGTGCCTTCACACCGAAGGCAAGAGTCATTACTGAAAGCTGCCTGAAACCCACAGTCAGCCTCAGCATGAATTGAAAGCAATAAGCTGCACTTAGCTGGAGAGCTTGTTTATGGAGGCCTCACCACAGCCTGTGTGGTGAGAGAGAGCACGTTACTTGTGCCAAAGCCACAGGATACCATGCTTGCCTGCACACCTGTGAACCTTCATGCTGAGTCTGGAGCCCTGGAAAGGACACTGTCCACCTCAGAAGGACCTAGACAAGGTCAGAAGACCCTGCAATCCCCAGCACCATGCCAGAGTCCTGGGGAAACTCCAAAAGCTTCCAGTGGTTACCGTACCACTGACAGAACTCCTCCAAGTGTTTTGGGTACTGTCTGGAACTCTAATGCAACCCTGGAAATCCAGAGATAGTAATTTGTGAGTAAACATTTCAGAAAGCCTCTTTGTAATTAAAGCCCTTTGCTTTGGTTCTGTTTGCTCTGCTTACTGTAAGCACAATTGTGCCTTCTGCTTTGGCAGGAAGGAGCCTCCCGAGTCCCCCTAAAGGGCAAGCAGCATATCACAGCACAAGAATCTCCACAAACTTGCTGTCTATTCGCTGGTTTTGCTAAGTTGTTTGGTGCTGCCCTATGCACTGTATGTGTTCTGTAATCTAGTCAGAAAACCGAGCACAAAGACCTTGCAAATAAGATAAGGAAAAATTGTCATTAATCAACACATTAATATTTTTATTAATATTTAATATTTCATAGTTATTCATAACAGATAGGTTTGGGAGGAGAACAGCATATGACAATATTTTGTACAAACATCTTGAACAAGCAGTCAGAGAGACAGACAGAGCTATACAACCACAGTAGCTGCTAAGCCACTGAGGTATGGAAAGTGACTCCTCCTTGATGCTCCTTGTGCAAGCTGTTGGCTGACAAGGAACCGTCACAGTTGCTGGCAGCTTGCTAGCTCATCCTTGTTCATATCAATGTCCCTTTTTGGATTTGATAAAACATCAGTGGTATGGCAATACTTCCAGAGGACAGAATCTACTCATGGTAGTCAGGCAGCACTTGACAGCATTTTGACTCTCTTGCTCATAATGATTCCATTTAATTTTTTATTTAATATACTATAAAGATTTATTCTTCATTGCTTTAAGGATACAATAAAACATGTCTTTAACTTTTTTCTTTTCAAGTTACTTTATATGGTGTGGAGAGGTCTTTACTGAAAAGATCCTCACATCACCCCACAAAGCCACAGGTTCTGGTTTTAGAAGGCCAGACTAAGACTACCTCTCATATGAGCAGCACCAATCTCTCAGAGCCATATGGGGAGGAAGGGCCAGCAGGCTTTACTGGACTACTGATGTTCAATGCTAAGTCCACTATAGCTGTAACTTACCAGCTTAAACCGCCACCTTCTGTATTTTTAATTGGTTAAGAATGAGAGTTCTTCTCTTCACTGCAGGACAAGGAAATGTATTTTCTATGGCAAAGAGCAGCTGCAGGGTGTGGGCATGGCTATTATGAAATAATCATGCCCGCAGGGATCGGGGAGGCATTTGGTTCTGCCTCGTGCCTCCTAAGAACCGTAGGGTGCAATTGCTGTGCGATGGTAGCCTCCCTGTCATTTTGTATTATTTAACAAATTCCACTGCATCCTCTTCAAGCTCTGCCTTGAGGTTACTGTAAAGAATCTGCCATACTGACTGCATCAACAGTTCACCTCCTATTTGACTTTAGTGCTGCCATCAAAATAGCAGGGGACTGTTATGTGTGATGCAGGAGGGGGAAGATTATATAGTTGTGCAGTTTAACTCCCAGACCCTATTAGAAGGGCAGTCCTGTGTTTCAAGAGGCACGTAAATTGACCAGATCATAGACTAATTCATTAGCACCTAAATCTGAAGGACTGTCAGTTGTCTGATTCACACAATACCTGTTTTACACAAGGAATGATTACAGTGCTCCCTTCCAGTATTACGTTATCACTTCACCTCGTGTATTTCCAGACTGTTGTACTTTAAATGGTCAAGTGTAGTCAGTTGAGCAACTGATTTGTATTTGAGTAGTGTGTCTTCAAGAAAAGCTTCCTATTTTAATTTGAACATATCAAATGAGTCATTTTTGGCCATGATAGTTTGTTCTGATTGTAAGTTTTCACTGGTGGACAAGTGGGTTTCGCTTTTAGCAAACTAAATATTGGCATCAACATCTTCTAGCTCTGTAAAGCCTTCTCTTTGATTTCAAGAAGCCTTTGCAATGAGTCTGCTCTTCAGTTACCTTTGGAAAACTCTAATTAAATGGAGATCATTGCCTTTGCTTTTCCCTGCTTCTCTACCTTGAACCCTTTTGTTGTTCTTTTCATGTCTTTGTCCTTAGACCTATTATTCTTGTCTCAAGCTAATTATTTCATTTTGATTTTATAGCATCTGTCAAACACTCTAGGCATTTTCCATAAATTAAATGTACGAGCTTCAACTGAAAGCTTAGCATAAACAATGTAGAACAGTCCCATCAAATAATCATCACACTCAAAACTGCGTCTCACTGTTTCTTGGCTCAGTATATCAGCTAGCATAATGAAGCTTATGGTGATGGCTCTTTTCCTCTACATGTGGTAAAAAAGGAAAAATAAGAAATGCTCTTCCTTGTATTGTGCCAATAATTCTGAAGTTTGGGACTCTTCCCATTGACTTCAGTAATTTTTATATTAGATATAATCTTTACAAAGCTATTTGACAATAACATTTCAGCTATTATTGAAGTTTAGCTTTTTTGTGGAACAAGAAGAATGAAGTTGTTGTCCCAGAAGTTTTATTCTATGTAAAAATGATAGAGTGATGAAAATGCAACTTCAGGTTACATCACAGATTTACCTTAACACTATTAAATAATCATTTAGGAAAATACTTACTCTGCCATAATGAATTTGCTTCATTTCTTTGTGTTACTAAATGATTCAGAACTAGAAAATCACTGAATTAAAGAAATGCCTAATAAATAGTCTGGCCAGCTCATATACCTTAATATTTCTGAGTTGTTGCAAATCTGATTTATGGTTTAATGAGGTAGGGTATGATTATGTATAACCTTTAGTATGGTATTCAACACTGCAGGATCTGACCACTTCTCACATCTTGATGACTGTTTTACTCAAAGAGGAAACAGCAGAACATTATTGTGATTTCATAGAACCTGAGGTGATTTACAGCAAAATTACAGCACTGGCAGGAAAAGAACTTCTGGGTCATCAAAGTCCACTCTCCTGCTGTTACAGCAGCAGCAGAGTAAAACTCTGCTTGCAGGCTTAGTAAACCCCATCTTTAAACAAACTCTTTTGCTATATTCAAATTTTGTTTCTCCAGTGGCTGAAATACTTTTCTGCTAAACTTTTCTGTCCAGTTTAATACTACTTTGTCCTTAAGCCTTGTAAGCTCTGTTATAGACCTGTTTGACTCATTAGATATATTTATAGGCTGCAATCATAGCTATTAATAAAACAAACAGAGAAAACAAGCTGAGCTCTCTTAACTTCCTTGGAGAGCAAAATCTTCCAAGGTATTTGATAGTCCTGCTAAAACCTTTTTGCATACTTCTTGTGAACTAGTTCTTTTTTGTTGAATGTGGGCAGTGCAGAGTAAGTTGTACCTGTGCTCTATACTTTTCAGAGTGCAGTTTGTACTCTCCCACTTCTGCTGGAAGCAGTAGGACTGACATATTCCAGACTTTTTAATTCCATAAAAATGTAGCATTAAGTGGTTCCCAGTTACTCTGAGACCTGTAGAAAATGTAGGTCTTCATGTTCCAGTACAGAAATCGTCAGTTGATAGTGGTAATTAATATTAGTCCCTAAACATGTAAGTTTGTTGACTTGTTTATTCTCACATGTAAGTAGTATGATGCACCTTGAGTAAGACTTGGAACGCCATATCTTAAATCTTATGCTATGACCACAGGACTCATCTTCTACTTTCTACTGTCTGTGAAAGATGTGCATTTTCCATCTAAAATGCTGCCTGAGGCCAAGAAAAGTTTGCATCTGAAATGATAGCCAGTTAAAAGGATTCCATTTCTTCAGTAGTAAAAGTTGTTCTTTATTATCATTCTCTGCAAATATATGTAGTGTAAACCTATTAGGGCATGGATTTTGCCCCTCAAGAAATGTTCACTACACAGAAATAACAAACTAAAATAAGCCCAAGTAAGAAAGTAGTCATTTTCAGAAGATTTATTTTTATGGTGTTTATGCTAGCCTTTAGTCCAGTTTGACTCAGCTAACTAAGCAATTTGTAGTTTCTTCCTGACATATTTTAATCTCTGTTGAACACATTAGAGTAATGAACTTTGTGTGGGACATAATAGTAGGTGATACCTGCGATCTGAAACTCATTTGTGGTACAGAGATTGCCATTAGAATTCAGATCCAAGCACAGAGCCTTTATTTACTTTCCCCAAGCTAAAGCATTCTTTTCCTTAAAAAAAACAAATGCTGAAGATATTAATTTGCCAAGTAAGAATTTCTTAAGGAAAAAAAAAAAGGCATTACATTATTATAAGCTCTCCTTATTAAATAAAGAAAAAGGAGAAAACTGTGTTCCTCACTTGATCTCAGGTCTGCAATGCAGATATACTGACTACATATTTCTATTATCTGTATCCATAACTCATTGCATAAATTGAGTTATTTCAGGTCCTATTTCTTCCACATTGTCTTGAGCAAATCCTTTAACTCTCCAGAATCCTTTACCTCTTGCTAGTGCTTCGTTAGAGAAAGGCCTGTGCAGAGATCAGCATAAGAGAGCCTTCATCTGTACTGAATGCTTCAGCATCTACTGAAAAAAAAAAACTCTTGTCAGAAAAAAATGAAAACTTTGCCTTCTAAAGGAGAGAAAAGCTTCTGAAATGTCAGGTGAGAAGAGTCTTCCGAATAAAAGCGCTGCAAAAGGAGTCTGCAGAAATCATGCATTTGTTTTCTTGTAGAGAAAAGAATACATTTAAATAATTGTTTCCATCTCTAAGGCTTGTGTGTCCTCCTGACCTTTCTGGGGAAGTCACCTGTCTCTCAAGTGCAGCCATCTGTTTAAGATTGGGTTGCCACACTAAACTATCAAGTAAAGAAGGAAATTGGGTAAAAGAGCGACTGCAGCTGCAGTAGTATAAAAATGTAAGTCAGCAGCATTAACTAAGATCTTGGATTTTTTGTCAGTTTACTGTGGTAGATAATCTAACTTAAAATGAGAGTACGTATCTCAGGTTTCCTGCTGTATCTGAGTCATATGGTCCAGTTATTACCTTGTGAATGCTCTTTGGAGGTTGCTGTAGTCCTCTTCATTGTGTTCCTTAGGCAATCCTTCTGAACATTGCATGCAACCTCATAAAGGAGTATAGTACAAGCTGTCTTCTGCTCTGCTTTCAGTTCTCCTGTGTTTCTGGTTTACATTTCAAGAAACTCTGTGTGGTTTCTTCACTCAAACAAAACCAGGTAAATTTCATGTTTCAGTACAAAGGGAAATGGAAACTCTTGTTATTAGGGTATTGGATGAGACTCAGGAGACTGGGTAAAATTCATGTATGACCTCTACAAGTCCTTTAGTCGCCCTGTGCCTTGGTTTCTAAACTGTAGAATCTAGTATTACCTATCTGCTGAATGGGAAAGTTGAAGGGTGGGTGCACTGCATGACTATCTCTGAAGAGTAAAATATTATCTCCAAAGCATTTGACTGGTGCAATTTAATGTGTGCTGCTACTGCACCATGAGCTCTGAAGATGATAAAATTTAAAACTTTCACTGTGCAAATTTTACTCCTGTGTTAACAGCAATTTGTTTGCTTGTGGTAAGGCAAATCTCTCCCTCTGTGTTTTCTAAGGCAGAGCTTCCATTTCCTTGGACTCATCTGCAGTAAAAAGAATTGGTATTAAACTGACAAGTTGTTTCCAGCTGCTGCAAGCATGTCATTAAAAAGATCTTCCTAATCAACACATCAGTGTTCTTGATATCTGTCATACAACTTAGATCATATGTGTCCCTTCCTATGAGAAAGAGCCATACTGTAAACATTCTTTCATTACCTTAAGTCTCATGTCAGAAGAACATATTTCTGGCACGTCCAGCTCCCACTAATAATGGTGGCTACAGATCTCGGAGCACACTCCTTGATTATCATTCCCTTGCATGCCTTTCCTGATTCCTGACAAGTTTTAGAAAAACAAATGCACACTTTGCATGAAATCAGCTGTACATATTGCTAACAGATTGCTGAACAATCTGATAACGAAGCCACTTAAGGCTTATCACTCCGTTTCTATTCTTTGCTCACTCTGGTAGATGAGAGTCTCTTAAACTGTCCCTAACTAGGCCTTTCAAACCACTGATGCTGTTTATTATTACTCTTTTTTCTCTTCTGGACTTTTTATTGCAAATCTTGTGTTTATGTAACTAATTACACTCTTCCCTTCTTTTGCTTCCCTTCACCTTTGATACTGTTTCTATAGGGTAAGTAGCTGCTCCTGGTTTTCACTTGTACATGTGCACTTTCGTGTTAACAACTAGAATCTGGCTTGACCGTAATTCAGATGTCAGATTGGATTGAAGCCATACCTTGGAAGATGTGCATTTGAAATGGCAGGGAGTAAGTGACTGGTAATGAAAAATAGGCATTTGTTTTGTCAGAACCCTAGCAAATCATTTATTGGAGAGCATATTCTAATGATTGCCACCCACACCTACCAGATGTGTCATTGGAGATTAGACCCAATCCCTAACAAATGTGTTGCTTGATGTCACAGGATCGCAGGATATTAGGGGTTGGAAGAGACCCAAGGACCTGGCACCATTGATCACTACCCTCTGAACTCTTATCTTGCAACCAGTTCCTAACCCCACTCACTGCCTGCTCTTCCATCCCACACTTCCTCAGCTTGCTTGCTAAAATGTCATGGGAGACAGTGACAAAGGCCTTGCTAAGGCCAAGGTATCACAGTATCACAGTATCACCAAGGTTGGAAGAGACCTCACAGATCATCAAGTCCAACCCTTTACCACAGTGCCCAAGGCTAGACCATGGCACCAAGTGCCACATCCAACCTTGCCTTGAACTGCCCCAGGGACGACGACTCCACCACCTCCCCAGGCAGCCCATTCCAGTGCCCAATGACTCTCTCAGTGAAGAACTTTCTCCTCACCTCGAGCCGAAATTTCCCCTGGCGCAGCCTGAGGCTGTGTCCTCTCGTTCTGGAGCTGGCCACCTGAGAGAAGAGAGCAACCTCCCCCTGGCCACAACCACCCTTCAGGTAGTTGTAGACAGCAATAAGGTCACCCCTGAGCCTCCTCTTCTCCAGGCTAAACAACCCCAGCTCCCTAAGCCTCTCCTCGTAGGGCTGTGCTCAAGGCCTCTCACCAGCCTTGTCGCCCTTCTCTGGACACGCTCAAGCATCTCAATGTCCTTCCTAAACTGGGGGGCCCAGAACTGAACGCAGTACTCGAGGTGTGGTCTGACCAGTGCAGAGTACAGGGGCAGAATGACCTCCCTGCTCCTGCTGACCACACCACTCCTGATGCAGGCCAGGATGCCACTGGCTCTCTTGGCCACCTGGGCACACTGCTGGCTCATGTTCAGGCGGGTATCAATCAGCACCCCCAGATCCCTCTCTGTCTGGCTGCTCTCCAGCCACTCCGACCCCAGCCTGTATCTCTGCATGGGGTTGTTGTGGCCAAAGTGCAGCACCCTGCACTTTGAGCTATTGAACCCCATCCCATTGGCCTCTGCCCATCTGTACTGGCGGTCAAGGTCCCGCTGCAGAGCCCTTCTGCCCTCCAGCTCAGTCACATCTGCCCCCAGCTTAGTGTCATCTGCAAACTTGCTGATGACTGACTCGATGCCCTCATCCAGATCATCTATGAAGATGTTAAAGAGGATGGGGCCCAGCACAGATCCCTGAGGGACACCACTAGTGACTGGCCGCCAGCTGGATGTGGCACCATTCACCACCACTCTCTGGGTCCGGCCCTCCAGCCAGTTCCTAACCCAGCACAGAGTGTTACCATCCAAGCCGCGGGCTGACAGCTTAGCCAGCAGTTTGCTGTGGGGGACAGTGTCAAAGGCCTTGCTGAAGTCCAGATAGACCACATCCACAGGCCTCCCCACATCCACCAAGCGGGTCACCTGATCATAGAAGGAGATCAGGTTGGAGAGGCAGGATCTGCCCTTCCTAAACCCATGCTGGCTGGACCTGAGATCCTTGCCATCCCTCAGGTGCGCAGTTATTTGCCCCAAGAGAACCTGCTCCATCAGTTTCCCTGGCACTGAGGTCAGGCTGACAGGTCTGTAGTTCCCAGGTTCCTCCATCCGACCCTTTTTGTGGATGGGGACCACGTTGGCCATTTTCCAGTCTCCTGGGACCTCTCCGGTGAGCCAGGACTGCTGGAAAATGATGGAGAGTGGCTTGGCCAGCTCAGCTGCCAGCTCTCTCAGCACCCTGGGATGGATCCCATCTGGTCCCATGGACTTGTGGGTGTCCAGGTGGCTCAGCAGGTCCTGAACTAATTCCTCATGAATTTCCAGGGGAACACACTGCTCCCCGACTCCATCCCCCAGTTTAAGAGGCCATTTGCCTCCTCCTCCTCTCTCCTTACTGTTGAAAACTGAGGCGAAGAAGGCATTCAGGACCTCTGCCTTTGCTTCATCATCAGTTATAGTGTTCCCCTCCTGGTCCAGTAAGGAGTGGAGGCTCTTCTTGCCCTTCCTTTTAGCATTGATAAATTTATAAAAGTGTTTTTTGTTAACTTTCACGGAAGTGGCCAGCCTAAGTTCTAGCTGAGCCTTAGCCTCTCTAATTTTTCTCCTACATAGTCTGGCTACCTCCTTAAACACATCAGGAGAAGCCTTCCCCTCCTTCCAGAGGCGATACACCCTCTTTTTTTCCCCCACTTCCTTCAGGAGCTCTTTGCTCATCCAGGCTGGTCGCCTCCCCCTGCGGCTCATCTTTCGGCACGTGGGAACTGCCAGTTCCTGTGCCTTCAAGAGCTCCTGTTTAAAGTAAGTCCAACCATCCTGGACCCCTTTGTTCTCAAGAACTGCTGCCCAGGGGACATTGGAAATAAGTTCCTTGAGCAAATTGAAGTTTGCCCTCCTAAAGTCCAAGGTGTAGGTTTTGTTGAAGTGCCTCCCTACCTCCCTGTATATTGAAAACTCCACTAACTCGTGGTCGCTACACCCCAGGCAGCCTCCCACTATCACATCTCCTACCAGCCCTTCTCTGTTGGAGAGCAGCAGGTCAAGCTGAGCTTGACCCCTGGTAGGCTCGTTTAACAGTTGGGTCATGAAGCTGTCCTCCATGCACTCCAGAAATCTCCTGGACTGCCTCCTCTCTGCTGAATTAAGTTCCCAGCAGATATCTGGCAGGTTAAAGTCACCCACAAGGACAAGATCTGAAGATCTTGAGACAGCCTCCAACTGTTTGTAAAATATCTCATCTGTTCCCTCATCCTGGTTGGGTGGTCTGTAACAGACTCCAACCAGGATGTCAGATTTATTAGTCCTACCTCTGATTTTAATCCACAGGGTCTCTACCCCTTCATCCCTCACTTCTAGCTCAATGGCATGGAGTGACTCTCTAATATACAGGGCCACCCCTCCTCCTCTTCTCCCTTGCCTATCTCTCCTGAAAAGGTTATATCCCTCCAGTATAACAGCCCAGTCATGTCTGTCGTCCCACCAAGTTTCTGAAATGGCAACTACATCGTAGTCCCCCTGGTGGACCAGGACTTCCAGTTCCTCCTGTTTGTTACCCAAGCTGCGTGCATTGGTGTAGATACACTTCAGCTGGGCTCTCGATTCAATTGTCCTTAGTTTCCTTCCATCTCTCTCCTTCTCAGAGAGAGTAATTTCCTCACCCACCCCCTTCAGACCTAGTAGACTACATCCACTGCTCTCCCTGAATCTACCCATTCAGTTATGGCATCATAAAATGCTATTGGGTTAAAGCATGACTTGCCCTTGCTAAATCCATGCTGACTACTCGTGGTAACCTTCTTCTCTTCCAAGTGCCTTGAGATGCCCTCCAGCAGGAGCTGCTCCATCATTTTTCCAGGGATGGAGGTGAGGCTGACTGGTCTGTAGTTTCCTGGAACCTCTTTCTTGCCCTGTTTGAAGACTGGAGTGCCATTGGCTCTGCTCCAGTCCTCAGGCACCCCTCCTGTCTGCCACGATTTGGCAAAGATGATGGAGAGTGGTAGAGCAATAATCTCAGACAGTTCTCTCAGCACCCTTGGGTGCATCTCATCAGGGTCCAGGGACTTGTGAATGTTTAATGTGTGTAACTGATCCCTAACCCAGTCTGCACTGACCAGTGGGGAGTGTTCCCTCCTCCAGGCTTCCTCTCCTTCATTCAGGGTGTGGAGTCCATAGGGGAGTTCAGCCTTAGGTGTAAAGACTGAAGCAAGAAGGCATTCAGCAGCTCTGCCTTCTCTTCATCCTCAGTTATCAAGGCTGCCTCCTCGTTCAGCACTGCCCCCACACCTTCCTCGTTCTTCCTTTTTCTAGTGATGGATTTGAAGAAGCCTTTCTTGTTCTGTTTTATTTCTTCTGCCAGCTTCAGTTCCAAGAGGGCTTTGGCCTTCCTTGCTGTTTTCCTACAAGCCCTGACTACTTCTCTATAGTTCTCCCAAGTGACCAATCCCTTCTACCTGAATTGTACGATTCCTTCTTCCCTGAGATTTCCTTCAGGAGCTCCTTATTCAACCATGCAGGTCTCCTAGCATGACCAAGCACATCCTAGCATGAGGAATTGACTTGAAAACTATGCTTCACCATCTCTTCTAGTGCAAGAATTACCTGGATTCAAGTTATGACAGGGTTAAAAGAGCAAAAGGTAATGTACAGCAGAGAGGCCACACAGTAGGATATTTTGGACGGTGAAGGTTTACGTCATTTATGAAAGTCATGCAGTACTGGAAGAAAACTCTGGTTTGCATTATTTAAACATAGAGGAATATTTCCTCTAGCTCATAAATTCTCTAAACTGCAGAAATTACTGAATACCAAAGGATTGTATCACAGAGGTATTGCTGTGCAATGCCTGCAATGGCATTTTGGCCTATGGCAAATGCCTATGGTTGGCAGTAGTGGGCTCAGTGGAAGGAGTGTGACAGAGACATAGACTCCTGACCCTCTCATTTAAACTAGTGTAATGCAACTGAGGAAGTGAAACTGTGAAGAGATTGTCTGTGTTTGAGAGGAAGCATGAGCATCATAGCAGATTATCCCTGCAAAGGAGTAGATGTGCACAGTATTGTCCGTGTAAGTTAATGATTTCCATCATTACAAATGACGTGACATGAAAAGCACAATGAGGAAGGGCTCTGTTTGTGAGCGTATTTGGGTTCACATATATAAGATAAATGTGTGTGTGTCAGTTTATTATAATCTGTCTAAATGAAACTCTGCACTGACTAATAGTTTTATTTTCTGCAGTGATCCTGTTCACTGGTGCATATGTAAAAAAAATGGGATTAGACGATCCTTGCCTCACATTTATCTTTCTGTGTGTTTTATGGCTATAACAGTCAAGGGTAATAGCACCAGATATTGTTTAACAGTTCAAGGAAAAGGCAGAAAATATGTCAGGCTTTAGACTGGAGCTCCTGAAGGCAGCAATGACTAAGACCCTATAAATATTTCCTGTTGGTCCAGCAGCTGCAGAAATGAGTTAGGTTTCCCCACCCATGTGTTTTAAGCCTTCACAGTGCCATCCCTTCTTCGTGAACTGTATTTAAAATGTAAATAAAAAGAAGGCTTTTAGGAGATTTAACTGTTTCCCTTGGTATTTAAATTATTCAATTATAACTAAAGCTATTAAAATACAGTTAATTAAAATGGTTAGATTGTTTTCCTTTGCACTGATCACAGCATTGCCCTACTTCTCCCTCTAGCTGTTTAATTCCTATTAAAAATGATAATGCTTTGCTTTATTCATAAATGCAGTAACCTTACATATATTCTTCAAGTGATCTTTTTGGTACAAGCTGTGCTGGTTTTCTTCTTGCCTAGCACTGAAGCGGAAATTCTGCTGTAGTCTTTAGAGGTTTAATCAGGAGCAAGAGAACTCAGAATTTAAACATCAGCACTGCCATGTTCTGAGAAACAGCAAAGCTCCCAGTAAAAAAGCTTTGGGTTTATTTTGACGCAATATACTGTCCTTAGGGACCAGAAGAGAACCCTGGAGGTTAATAAAAGATAGAACCTAAATAAAGGTTTCGTAACTCTCAATACAAACTTGCCAGGTCTACACTTCTAAATATTTCATCTGAATAGTTTCATAACAGCCTGTTGGGAATAGTAATCCAGATGAAGTGTGGAGGGATAAGTCCTTTAAAAGTATAAAAGATGCCAAGGCAAGTTCATCTCATCTTATCTTTATCTTCACTGATAAGGAGACAAATCTACCCTGCTGGGTTTTGGCATTGCAATTAGAACACTGCAACCCTTCTTTTTCCCTCAAGGTCACAGAGACCTTCCTTGTAAGACACTTATTGTCTCTTTTGAGAGGCAAAGTTAAGTTATAATGCAATGAGGTCTTGATAGCCTCATACTCTGAGGTAAAATACAAAAGAAGCTTATTTGTCTCTTTAAAGCTTTGCTTGGATTTGTGTATTATGAGACAAATGTCTGTGGAGGCACAAAGTTTGTTATGTAGCTATGATAAGAATAGTGGCATCAAGAGAAGATGAGGATAATGGGCCAGGAGGGCCAAACCTTGATGTGTCTTTGATCATCAATGCACTGAGGAGCTACACATATAACGCCATGTCCACAACATTGATTTTTCCCTGCCTTGTTGGAGAAAGCTCAGAGGGAGGGATGTGGATATGTTGCTAAAGAAGCAAGAGCCTGAAGTAATTTAGCATTGTTTCATCTCCACAAGTATCTGCACAGAGGGAGAGCACACGGCCTGGGAATATGACAGTTGATATGATTACATTTATGGGCCACTGCTGAAATTCCAGCTTTGCTGGAGCAGATGGCAGAACTCCTTTGGATTTCAAGTTGACTACTCTTGATTATTTTCATGTAATAATAGTTTCACTAGAAAATACTTTCTCATTCATGTTTCTCAAAGGCACTGAAGGCTTTAGGTGTTGCTACCCTACCTGCAGTAGGTATTTATGAACCATCAACGACCATAACAGGAGTGTAAGCAGAGAATACAATAAACTAGAGAACTGAATTGGGAGACTGTGGCAGGGCAGTCCAGAATCCCTTCTTCCCCAGCCTCCATCTCCGGAGGTTTGAATGGAGGAAGAAGAAGGTGCAAAACTGGTTTACCCTTCACCCCCCAAACAAAAAAAAAAGCAGGCTGACTGACATGAGATGAAATAGTAAAGTAGTGCAACAAGCCAAGTTTCAAACTTTGTATTTCACTCACATCTTCTGCACTGCTACTGCAAGGAACCCTTGCTGATCTATTGTCACACTGTCTCTTCTTATTTGTTCCTATTATGAATGAGAACAATTTGCTCCACAAAGCATTCTGGATGGTAGTACAGATTAAATCACTGGACAATGAAAAAGACTGGCTAATTAATTTTGAGGTTATTATGCCTTGGTCAATTTGCTATTGACAGGACATAAAAGCAAGACTGAACTTAAAATTCCTCTTGAAATGGAGTTAATGTTAATGAGAAACTCATCTGCAAATCTTATATTTGGGGCAAGTTTAGGAACTGTCTAAGCAATCCTAATTTGTAAAAGATTTAAAAGATTTTCTCATGACATAGGACATAATACCTAAGATCTTGTCTGTCATTACTTTCTAATAGTCCAAAGTTTATACTTTTGAAGAAAATATTATTATTTTTAGACTGCTAGTGAGAAGCTTTGCAGGTGCAAAGTAGCTGCTTCCTGGAGATGGCAATATTTTGTTGCAGGTGGCTGATGGGTTCCCTGTTGCATTGCTCTTTCGTGGTAAAAACAATTGAAAAGAATTAATCAAAAAAACCCCCAGATCTTAAAATCTGAAATGCAGAACAGTTTTCCTGTAGTTGAAAGTATACATGGTAAGAGCTCCAGTGTTAAATTGTATGAAGGGAGAATAAAGATCAGAGAGCCTGTTTGAGTGTGTGCTGCAGTGACTGAGCACACCCTGTGAAGCATAAGGACTGCACATCAGTTATAACTGCAGCTTATCCTGACTTTTAAGGATGTATTCATCCCATGTATGGTCTTTGACATCTGTCTTATGGTTATGTAAAGGTTTCTGATGACATGCCTGGCTGCTAATCTTGGATCAAGGTCAGTTCCAGTCATAGTTTCATGCAGTGAGAGCAGGGCCAATGATCTGTTTGTGCATCGCCAGTGCTAGTAGCATTCATGTACACACTGCCACCGGTGTCCTACTGAATGCTGTTCTGTAGTGCCTTTTCTTCATCTCATGTGGATGCACATTTATTTAACATCATGGGTTTAGCATGTAGCTCTGTGGCCTGATCATTTGTGTTACAAATCAATTAAAGTACAAAATAAGATATCCAAAGATAATGAGCCTTTAGAATGTCTTTGCAAGGGTTCAAAAAAATGCTTAATATGTGATGAGTAGCAGCTGAAAATGGTAGTTAATGGTAGGCATTTTGGTACAACATCAATCAGATCACAGAATTCTTTGATGTCTTCCTGCAAAGTTTCCTAACTTGGAAATCTGACTGGTTTGTGATTGTGGGGTATTTTGGTTAAAAATATTTATTCAAGAGAATAACTTTGCTACACAAAGTAGAAATTCCTTCTGGTATTGCTTTAACAACAACAATGTGCTAGTTTGAGGCCAATTGGAATATTTTAGTGAGGAAAATTAGATTATAGGCTGTGAAAAGGAAACAGTGGTGATGTCCACTCATAGGCTTGATGAGATGCATAAAAACAAGAACACAAATACAGATAAAACAGTGTGTAGTGTGTCTGTATCTCTGTCGGTGCCTGCAGGCCTCTGCTGTGTAACCCAAACAATTCTGCTTCTATCCCCCCTTGTTGATCCTCACAGCTGTTCTTGACCATAAGGCAAACTCTCTAGGTAGAGGGGTGGAAAGAAGGTGGAAGGATGGTGGTCAGGAGCCCCTCTTGGGGACTCTGATTTCTGGGGGGGCTGTTGTGTTCCTGTATTACCTTTAACTTGTATGTTTCTGTATGTAGCTGTAAATATTGTAACTATCTGCTTGTATATTGTGCTAAGCTGAAAATACAAAGCTACATTCCTTCACTTCCAGTCACCTGAGCCTAGTCTGGGTGATTTCATAAGGGGGGGGGGGGGGGCAGGTAACACCCAAACCATCACAAACAACAAAAAAGCATTGTTGTTTGGTTTATTTTTTTCCACTCAAACCTGACATATAAATATATCTCTATACATATATATATATATTTGCTCATGTATATGTGCCTCCAAAGAGAATAGTCAGGCACAGGACTGAACCCATGTGCAAATCAGTTAATACCCCACTAAGCTGCTCTGGGCCAGAGTGAACAGCTATTGCAGTCCCAGAAACACCTGGGGAGAAAGGAGACACAACACATCCTTATATCTGACAGGCTGTAGTGTCAAACAGTGACATATTATGAGTGTATTCTCCAAGGATGTGGTAAGCTGCTGCTATACATGCTGTTTCAGTGACCCTGGAGGTGTTTTACTTGAGCCCACATAGCTACCACTGGCTATCCTGTGGAATTGCTACCCCCTAATACTGCCTCTTTAGTACCACTGAATGGCTAGTCCCCATGCAACCTTGACATGTCCTATTATCTTTGAGCTCCAGTAGTATGCAATCAAAGTTTTCATTACCTTCTAGCTGCACTGGATTTGCTTCTGTGTTTGTAAGCTATTTTCAAGTCTCTCTCTCTTATTCTTTCTTTTTGGCCAGTATGCAGATTCTTGTTGTGTAACTAGTCTGTTGTAACAGCTGCTGTTCTGCAAACAAGAGCTTCTAAGATGCATGCAGAATGCATGGGATTGCAAAATATTCCCTAGCTGACCAACCACAAGCTGCAAACTTGTTTTCTTACATGAGCTTAGGGAAAAAACCATCCTGCAGAAGCCAGCCCCATGCACATGCTGACATCTTCTGTAGGGAAAAACTTTTAGTTTGTATACTGGGCTAGGCTCTCTTGGTTAGATGAGTTAGTGTGCAAGATAAGAAAGAGGATTAAACAGCTACTTCAGGCAATACAGCAATAGGGAGGTTGGGGACTCTCTTAGAGACTACAACTTCTGTCAAGGGCTTCTGGGACTTCTTCTGTTAAGGACACTCTAAGACTCCATAATGCTGGGGATTTTGGAGTGCTGTAATAAAGGACTTCTGAGAGGACTTCTGAGATTCTCTACTCTCTGCATTTCTGGAATTCTCTTGTGGAGCAGTGGGGTTCATGCCCATTCATTCGTGATGCAAATGGCACCCCAAAGTGGGGCAGGTTACAATACTGCATGACTCATTCTCCCACTTGAAAAATCTCACCTTGGGCGGGCCCTGCCGGCTCTCAGTTATCTGTCTCTGCTACACTAGCACATTCTTATGCTCTTCTTTGGACAGCCCTTCTGTTGACAGGCAGGATGTTTTCCAGTGACCAACTGACAGTCTGGTTTTCAAGGTCTCTAGTGTAGACACTGTGCATTATAGTATCTGTGATTGTATCCTGTTTCAGACTCAATGGCAAAACCACACCTCTTAATATTTCCATGTCTTTACTTAAACAACATTTACTTGTCAAGACTGTAAATTGAGAGGCTTGAAGAGTTTTTCTGTTGATTTCACTAATGGAAGTCATCAGTCTAGTATAAGGCTGAGAGAATGTGCTCCAAATTACTGATGTTGTGGTAAGTTTGTTTATTTAAATCATACTATTTTGTTTCAAGAGAACAAATCTGAAGTCTGTTTATTAGAAACTCAGTAACTTGTCTAGGAACAGAGAGTATGTCCCAGTTCTGAATCTTGTACAGAATCTATGAAGAAATGATACTTAGGTGTGAGAATTCATTGAATGTTTTAAAAGAATGATCTCTGAAAATTATGCTTTGTCTACAAACAGTAGAGAGATATCTTCACTTTAGAGAAATCTCATTCACATTCTTTGGAAAAGATCATCAGCTGCACCTGGCAGTACTGTGTCCAGCTCTTTTGAGTACTGTGTCCAGCTCTTTTGAGTACTGTGTCCAGCTCTGTTGAGTGCTGTGTCCAGTTCTGGGCCCCTCAATTCAAGAGAGATGTTGAGGTGCTGGAATGTGTCCAGAGAAGGGCAACAAAGCTGGTGAGGGGCCTGGAACACAAACCCTATGGGGAGAGGCTGAGGGAGCTGGGGGTGTGCAGCCTGGAGAAGAGGAGGCTCTGGGACAACCTTATTGCTGTCTACAACTACCTGAAGGGACACTGTAACCAGGTAGGGGGTGGCCTCTTCTCCCAGGCAACCAGCAACAGAACAAGGGGACACAGTCTCAAGTTGTGCCAGGGGAAGTCTAGGCTGGATGTTAGGAGGAAATTGTCAGCAGAGAGAGTGACTGGCATTAGAATGGGCTGCCCAGGGAGGTGGTGGAGTCACCATCCCTGGGGGTGTTCAAGAAAAGCCTGCATGAGGCACTCAGTGCCATGGTCTACTTGACTGGACAGGCTGGGTGCTAAGTTGGACTGGATGATCTTGGAGGTCTCTTCCAGCCTGGTTGATTCTATGAGCTGGCATGGTTGGAGGTGGTGGAGAAACACACTTGTCAATTACACAAGTGATTTCTGGTATTTAAACTGTTCTGGGGTCACTGTGCACCCCAAAGTACTTTTGACAACCATTGGAACTGCTCTAGTTCATGTCCTGTCACAAGGCTTCATTTCAGACCCCGAGAGGCCCATCAGAGAAAACACTGTCATCTTTTGTCAAGTGTTCAAATTTTCTAACTAAGGCAGCAAACTAGTGAAGAATGGAGGCCTGAGATCAATATCTGGGAGATAACTTGCATGATTAATAAGACAAGGAAATCAATTATAAACTATTAAAATGTATTAAAAGCTATGAATCAAGTCAACCAGAGCTGAGCACTATGATGGAAAATGGGGCAGATGGACTACAAAATGCAGTGGTCTCCAAAAAATAGATTTTGTAAAGCTTTTATATGAACGATAATGACATTTCAAAAAGGAATATGGGCATTTGCTCTTTGTGATGTGATTTGAAAAGGAGGAGCTATTTTTGACAACTAAGTAGAATGATTTTTTCAGAGTATGAGAATTTTTTGATGTTGTGAATCTCTTGGCAATGGGAGGGAGAAGTTAAAAGTAGAATTAAGAACTTTGAAAATTAGATTTTTCATGTGTTTATTCCTGCTATTGAAAATATAGGTGATTAGAGAATATGCAGGGTGAGACTTCAGCATTAATCAAGGAAAAAGAAGTTTTATAAGTCTGTTTTCCAGGCACCTGTGCCTGGGCCAACAGAATTATTCATGACATGTTTCTCATGTAGAGGGCTGACTGTGATTGGAGTTTTACTCTTTCAGCTGGTTTGGGAACTGTCTCTCAAAGCTAATGATATAGCGTAGCATGTTCATACAAAGTGCTAATGATTTCTTCATGTTGATGCAAATATGTAAATAAGGATCACAGTTAATGAAGGGTTCATTTAGTTCATTGCTGTATGGTTTTTTTCTGCTACAACAGAGCATTATTTTAAGTTCTTTATCTCTTAGTGAATTTTAACTTAAGTAGGGGATTGTATTGAAAAAATACTTTCATTCTCCTAATTCCTCTGGTTTTAACAACAGACAAAAAGCTAACCTCAACAAATAGCACATGCCACTGCCCCTCTCCTCTCTAATACTCTCCTGGCCAATGCTAGGATAGCATTTTTCTTTGTTAATAAAAACATTGGGTTTAGTCAGTAAATGTTCTAATATATTAGTTGTTCTGCAGCCCTGTCTTCCTTTTTTTCTTCTCAAATCCTAAGCATTCAGTGTAGGGATATATATAGTCAACATTGCCATGGTAAGGACTACTGATCTGCAAAGGTAATAAACACTGATGGCACTTTTATACAGCTGGATGTTGCCATTATTTTCATCTCCAATGTATCAGCAATGTAAAAATCACTGACAGCACTAATATTAGTACTAGCAGTGGTGAAGTCCAGAAGCCCTTGAGTCTGGGTAGAGGCTGAGGAATGACACTGGAAAAGCAGCGTGAATTACCAACCACCATCTCAGCAGGAGCTTCTCTCCCATGTCTTTAGAATATGGAAGAGCTTTACAAAATCTTGGTGTTCTTTTGTTGCATTATGCAGTAAAACTTTTCTCCCTGACCCTTCCAGGGATTAAAGGGTGAACAAAGGGTATGGTGAGCTTTGTAAATCACAAATAAGACTTCTTAAAGTGTAAATATCTATCCCTTAAGCATCTCTTACTGAAAGTCAGTTCACACACCAGTTTTGGTAACCTTGTCTGCATAAGCACAATATAAATGTTAGCTATATAGTATGACTATAAATGCATCATAATTATCCATCTATGCTTTTAAAACTTATTAGTGGTTTTGAGAAACATCCTCTCTGTGAACGCTGAAACACTCAAACCCATTTGTCACCTCTCATAATAGGAGCTGACTATGCAATTACAAATACTAATATGTCCATGACTTAACTATTATAGCTGCTTTACCAGGAACCTCTCCAGATTCAAGACCTTTTCACGTAACACCAGAAAGAAATGTTTATATGGTTTTGAATGGTTGCCACATTTTCCATTTGAATGACTTATAACTAAAGTGGTCCATTTTTATTTTCTTCCACTTTATTCAGACCCTAGAACAAATGATGGCAACAGTCCATGAGCTTTGGTTATTATGATGCTTGAAATCAAAATAATAATAATAGTAATAATAATTATTATTATTATCATCATCATCCTTTATGTGATCTTCTGTTGAAAAGTCCAGTGCCAATACTGGAAATCTTCCTTCCACAGACATACATTCTAGTAAAATCTAAGGTATCATACTTTGAGATTCAAGGTCAACAAGCAATAGAAATTAACTTGATTAGCAGTTCTCCAGTTTCACCTGTAATAATTACTCCTATTTTGATACACCACCACAAAGATTTATCTATCAGTGGATTTTTTAGATCTGTTTCCTGTTTGTAATATGAGTTTTATCTCTCAAATTTGCTGCAAATTTTGGGAAGAAATAACAGGTTACATTTTAACCTATTCCAACCTTAAGGAGTGGTTAGGTGGATAGTTACATTTGTCCCTCTTCAGCAGAGTGTTTCAGCACATGCTTAAGGCTCAGTGAAGACAGGGAGATACGAGTTATGTGCTAACAGCTATATGTGGAAATTATGTTTGTGCCTGAGTACCTTGCAGAATGGAGGTGGACTTCCCAAGTGAATGAAGTAGATTGAAATGCCTCTGTCATTCCCCTGGGTTGAAAAATGCATTTCCAGCTCATGCAAGTTCTGCATAAAGGAAATGGAAGCCACAGAGTACAATCCTATCCTCAGCAAGCCATGCAAATCAGGACAGAAGCCCTTTAGTTTCATGCTAGAGTATACTAGATCTTTGAAATTACATTTGCCTTCACTCTAACCCACTTGCTAATTTCCATCTGCACTTTATGTTCAGTGATTGAAATCAAAATCTATACTTTGTATTTTCTGTCTTTGAAGTTGGTATTTAAAATGACAATAAGAAGAAGAACAGAGATAACACAACTTCTGTTTTTAAATGTAACAAAATAACTTTAAAAAAGACAACCTGGAGAGTTTCTCCACATGATTTAATCTTTTTAGATACTTATTTTTCATGTTTTAAGGTAATGCCTTCTTTTTATCTGCTGGGCAAGCTCCTCTTTTTCTTGTGGAAGAGCTTCTCATCTCTGTTGCAATGGAGTTGTACAAGAACACATTTGCATTAAAATATCCTTTTTTCTGGCAGTATTTTTTTGATCTGGAACAAACAAGTGTAGACTATTGCGTGTGGTGCAGACTATTGTATGTGCCCTTGTTCCCAGGCTAATTGTAATGAACAACCTATGAAAATCTTCATGGAGCAGAACAGATCTTCATATAACTTGAAATAACAAAAACTTGCAAACTTCAAATTCAGTCACAAACTCAAGTGCAAAAATCCTTTCTTCTCTACTCTGTGACTGGATGTTCCTGCATAAGAGTGAATTAAATTGATAGATTTGTTAATTCAAAGGAAGGAAAGGGAAAAATTTGGTGTCCTTACTCCATTAGCATGCCTTGTTCTGAGCACAGGACAGAGGTTTGAGTAGTTCAAGTTGTGTCCCTGGCCTTCTGAGAGTGCAGAGGAGGGCAACAGGGCTGGTGAGTGAATTTTATAAAGAGTGACTGAAGGAGCTGGGGCTGTTTAGTTTAGAAAAGAGGAGGCTGAGGGGAGACCTCACTGCTGTCTATTGCTATCTGAAAGGACCTTGTGGAGAGATTGGTGCTGGTCTCTTCTCACAGGTAATTAGTGATAGAACAAGATGGGATGTCCTCAAGCTGCGACTGGGTAGATTTAGACCAGATATTAGGAAAACATTTTCACAGAAAGAGTGATCAAGCATTGGAATGGGCAGCCCAGGGAGCTGCCCAGGTTGAGTGTTATGGAAGGCCTAAATAGGCGTGAACATGTACTGGCTTGCCCAGACATGTTTTTCTGCTCTCCCTCTCTCTGATCTGGGGAGAAGCAACCACGGGAAGGAGGACAAAGAACCTGGAGCTACTGACTGTAAGGACATTGGCCTGGCCAGACTTGTTCTGTTATATTACTGCAGAAACAGCTAAGGTTAAAGAAGTACATCATTCTAAAGCGTACAGAGGACAGACAGGCCTGAGTCTCCATGGGTGTTATGAAAATGAGAGAGAATGTAGAACAAATGTGAGAGCTTTCAATTCTAGTCTAATATCACTTTCCTTGGTTTAACGTATTCATCCAAGCCCAGGCCAGCATTAGGTTGTTTCTGCTATATTTGATTAGGAACCTGTTTGGAAACAAAGTCTTTTGTGAGCTTTTTGGGGGTTAGCAAAGAGAAATTCTGAATGTTGCTCTAAGCCTCTGAGCTCAAGGTGATTCAAAGTTTGATTCGTTAGTGACAAACCCCTTATGGTTTTAATTAATGCTGCTGTTCAGACTCTTGGCAGTAGACAGGAACTCCTTATAGATGTATCCTTAACTGTAGGTTTGTGGACATTACTTCAGTGTATCAGATGTATTAACTCCTATTTCCATCTCCTCTCTTTTCTGTAGAACAAATGGCAGAACAGTCTGGAAAGGGAGCATTACTACTAGCCTGCAGTAGCCTCTAGTGGCCTGAGGCAACTGGTTGTATGCAAACCAACAAACACTGCTAACACCCATGGCTTAACTTTTTTAGGCACACGTAGGTTAAATACATATTTGTAGCTATTGTATTTGAGGTAAGACTTGGTCTAGGGCCAGTGTAGTTCAAGAGAAAATAAGGTTTCATGTACATTTTCAGCAGAGCAGGAAAACAAGTCTGAATCTGAATTTCTGTTTGTTGTGTTAAAGCATTAGCTGCAAGGCCTGTCCTGAAGATGTAATCACCATGGTAGAGTGGATGTTAACTTTGCACAGAAGTACATGCTTGATCGTGGCTTTCAGGCCAGCCAACCTGTTCATGTCTAAAAGATCTCTGAACTGTGCTACTGATGGAAAGAAGCATAAGCTCCCTTTTATGCATTTTACCAAAAGCATTTTTAACATTAAGAAAATGCTGTCACAAGTGCTAAGCTACTAGTTTTAACAACAAAATAAACATTTTCTGGGGCAACACAAATCAGATCTTGAGGAAATCAATGAGCTGGTCTTAATACTAGTTTAGAATTCAGTATTGGATTAGTACCAATGAGTCTTAGGAACTATGAAACTTCAGAGCATGGCTGCTCACACAGAAGCCCTGAAAGAAGTGATTTGAACTGAGAATGGCTGAGTATTTTTCTGCTGAAATCAAAATACTGTGTTGGTTTTGAATTAACGGAATCAGAGACAAATAGAAAACTTCCATGCTTGAATTTATATATGGTGCCTAATGATTTCCTTCATCTTCCCCTTGATGGGGATGCTACATGATGGATATTAAAAGAGCCCTCTGATTAGCAGAAATACAATGGTCAGCAGCTTAGAAATATTAAACCTAGAAGAGAGGACTCATTTTACTATTGTTATGAGATTGTTTCAAGTCATCTTAGGCTGTTGTCTGCCATCTTCCTTGTGTGGGTGTTACAGTATCATTTAGACATAGACACGTAGAATGCGCTGTCTCTCTACAATCAAAGGGTGACAGCTTCATCCATCTCCCAGTTAATTTTAAAAACTGACAAAAATAGTGAAAAGAAAGACACAAGTGCTGGCCAACTGTCAAGATAGTAATCTCAGGACTCCTGATGACCTAGAAAAGTACTCAAGAAGCCAGAAAGTGCAGATACAATGCTCTTAGCCACTGGTCTTCGTTCAACAGAGACACACACTGGTCAAAGGCTCAGGAAGAATCTTCTCAATAAAATGATTACTTAGCTCAAGGCAATTTGGTATTGGATTTCTGGAAATTCCATTTTCCTTTATGTATCTTGTTGAATTGAAAGGCAAAGCCTCCTTGCCCTTAATTCCTATGATTTATGAGTATAACTCAAGTTTACTGCATTTTCATACAGTCCCTTTGAACAAATCAAATGTGAAACCTGAGACTCATTCTGCTAACACCTAAGACACATTGTTCATTGCTTTTATTAACAAGTCAAGCTTTAATTTTTATTTCAGTCAAGTCTTTCTCTGTGGAGTCACAAGAAAAAGTGAGATTGGTATCATCAAGCACCTGCTTTGGCTTGAACTCTAGAGAAGCATCTCTCCCTCTACTGACTCTATAGGGATCTAGATAGTAATTTCTCACTTCATCACCTGAGTTAGGAGTGTAAAATGAAGTTCTATGAGTGCTCCCTGACTGCCACAATTCTACAGAAATGTCACTTCAAGTTGTATTAAAAGAACTGACTAAAAAGATCTGACAACAGCCAGCCACTCAGTAGTTGTTCACTGGTGATTTGAAGCAAAGTATTAGCGTTATGTAACCCAGCTGTCATCGCTGGCATAACTGGTTTAGAACAGGTCCCTCCTCTGGTAAAGTAAATTTGCTACAACTTAGAATTTTGGAATGTCAGAGAAAAAATGAAATAGTATTTTGGCACAGTTTAAACTAAAAATAATAGTATAAGAAGAATAAACTACTACAGAAATATAATAATAATATTAAGGAAGATGGGAAAGGGGTCAAGCAGCAGCCAAAACAGCAGGGGAAGATAGCAGTGGGCACAGCAGAAGCAGCAGAGGCAGGAAGGCATCACTGGTTTGCAAACATTAGATAATCTATAGTTTGAAACCAATGCATGAATCAAGTTTTTGCATTTTATAACAGTCTGTCTTGGTAGCAAAAAGCTATTACCCACAGGAAAGGGAAAAAAAATCATTAATTCTGCATTCCTTTATAACCTGCTTGGTTTATAATCATATAATCCTCAGCTTTTGTGTTATAACTCTGAAAGAAAAGGTGATCTCAAAGGAAGAAGGATAGGAATATTAGGCCAGGGTGATTACTTTCACCCAATATCCATTCCCAGAGATACTGAATGCTTTACCCCACTCTCATTGCACATGCGATGTCCTCTTTCAGCACTCATCTGACAGCAGAGTCAAGTCAGGTGTCAATCCTAACTAAAGCTACCCTGTTTTCATTTCTTTAATTGTCATTCTTCCTTTTGGATCCCTGGGCAATCATGAAAACATAAGCATTTAGAGAAGAAAAGTAGCAGGCATATGCAACTGAAGGATGAGAAAGGACTGTCCTGTTGACAGAAGCACAGACTGGTGTCAATTTTAATCCAGAATGAAAATATTCTCTTGGTTAAGAGAAGTATAAGATTTAATCATTGCACCATAATCCATTGACGTCCATGTTTACATGAGGAAATGTACCAGTATAGCTACTGCAAAATAAATTGTTGTGGAAGAGTTAACTGTGTGGCCACAGTAGAAATCACTGTCATCTTACAAGAATTACTCCAGAATATTATAGTTTTTACTAATGTCTCCTTGAAAAACTGCTCCAGAACAATTGTATTAGCCACTTTACTTAGACAACAGATAAACCACTGATTGCATTCTTGGACAGTTGGCAAAAGTCAGGCTGCTTACATAGTGTAGATAGAGCATGCAGGCATTTTCTGAGTTAACACCTGATAATTCACCTTTGTTCTTTTGTGTTCTGCTGAACTGTAGATGCTGTCTATTTGTTGGAGAAGGGAATCAAATGTACTCTGATACTTCAGAATCTCAGAAACAGATCCAGTGGTATAGTATTACTTATGAAACCATTAGTGCAGCAGAACTGTAGTTTCCAGTTCGTAATCCTTCTTAAGACCAGAGTGGACTAACCCAAATGTGTGCACACCTCAGTGCTCAGATTTTCAAGTTGCTCTGTTGCTCATTATTGTTATGTGGAGGAAAGGGCAAAGCAGTCTGGATAGTATAAAACACACATTTCACCAGTGGAACGTTGCCCAGCCTTTCAATCAAATTCAGTCAAGCCTTTTGGAGTTAAAAATAGTACAGCATGTTTTCTTTCCCCTTTCTTCTTGTGTACTTCTTGGATCTTTGATAGCATACAGGAATCAGTAGACCTTAAATTAACTTTTTTGAGCTCAAGAAAGTGTGGAACATGTGGTCCTTGGATTCCCAGGGAGTCAGGTATAACTCAGACTTATCTGCTACATAGCATGTCTGTTTTGATTAGGAGGAAAAAAATTATGTTCAGAAATGGTAAAAAATACAGTACATTTACCTCCTTTCATTTTCTAGCATGTCTTCAGGCAGCTGCTGGTTTCTCAGAAGTTACTTATCTTTCATTTGAAAACTTGCAGCACAAGATTTTAACTCCTACATTTGGAAGATGTGATTGGAAAGCTTGGAAAATGTGATTATCCATTGATAAAAAAATGACTCTTTCAAAATAATCCAGAAAGAATAACTGCAGTAAAAACTCTCACCATTTTTTATGCATAGCTCACATTTGTGTTATTTTAAAACAGTTGGTATTGGCAGAATTAGGAAGAGAAGTCTTTAAAGAGGATAGGATGAAATATGTCCCAGGTGTCCTCACCCCTGAATGGCTGATGACTTTAGCTAAATATATCTCTGATATTCACAAGGAGTGACAGGATGATCCTGTTGTAAAAGCATGACTATCTCCCATAGCACTGGGAAACTGGAGCACTGAATTTCATTCTGCCTTCCATCCTTTAAAAATCAAACCAGGAAAACATAGTCCTTTATCTTTGTGTCTGAGATCCATATACATAAAAGAGAGATAATGACAATATTTTCCATTTCTGGGATGGTACTTCTTTTTTTTAATGCATAATTTAAGTTGTGTGGATACTTAATAACCAAATATGAGAGTGACTCTTTAATCAGGATTGTGAATTTACTTCACTAAGTGTCATGGAACTCTTCTGTGACAGACAAATGTGTATCATTTTTATAAGAGTAGAAGGCATTCTTGTGGTGACCGACCTGTGTCACTTGAGTTGCATAACTCCTGCCACATAACCTTAACTTTAGGTAGTGTTTTCATAAGGTCCATAATTTCCAGGTTTGTTTTGTTTGTTTTCTAATGATGGAATTTGAATGTTCTGAGTGATGAGAATGAGTCAGCAGTGGAAGCAAGAACCTCACTTGTAGTATACGAAAAGCTCGTCAATGATTAGGGGATATTTTAATTAAAAATGGTAGTTTGTTTAAGGAATGGTCAAATGTGACTTAGAACCACCTTTATTGCTTACTAGTGATGTACATGGAATCATCTGTAACTGTGGGCTCCACAGCAAATGAAAGACAGGTCCCGAGGAGATCTGAAGCACCTCTTATGAGGACAGACTGGAGAAGAGAAGATTCCAGGGAGACCTTATTGCAGCAGCATTCGAGAACTTAAGGGGGACCTACAGCAGAGATGAGGATGGACTCTTTATCAGGGGGTGCAGTAACAGGACAAGGGGCAATAGTTTTAAACTGAAAGAAGGTAGATTCAAATTAGTTATTAGGAATAAAGTCTTCACTGTGAGGGGAGGTAACAGCTTCTCCAGAGAACTTGTGGATGTGCCATCTCTGGAAGCGTTCAAAGCCAGGTCAGATAGGGCTTTTAGATTAGATATTAGGAAGAAATTCTATACTATGACAATTGTGAGATACTGTAACCAGGTGCTCAGAAAAGTTGTGGCTGCACCCTCCCTGCAAGTGTTCAGGGACAGGTTGGATGAGGCTTTGAGCAACCTGATCTAGTAGAAGGTGTACCTGCTCATAGCAGAGTGTTGGAACTAGATGATCTTTAAGGTGTCTTCCAGCTGAAACCATTCCATGATTCTATGATACGTAACCACCTCAAAAGCTATGAGGGCTTGCAATATGCATTAAAAGCACTTGTTGCCTACTTATTAACTGTCTACAAACCATTTAAATTAATTCTTTATGTGAAATGTGACTAACTTGAGCTCCAGGTTCTGATTTTAAGCTCCAACCTGCAGACTGTCTTACATTGACAGTGTGTCTCTAAGACCACTGTTTCACCCTAGATACAGAGCTATGACTCTGTGATTTTTTGCCTTAACATCATTACTTGTGTACTCTCTGTCTTCTCCTCCTCCAGCTATATGGGAAGAGATGTTTCAACAAATAATGGACAGCATTCATAGCAGGAGGCTCCTAGTGTTATTACAATCCCTTGCTTATATCTGTAAAATGTCAAGAGCAGTGGTCAGCTCCACCATTATTTCTTCAGAACAACTCAAATATACAAACATGAACTATTCAATTTATTGCCCACTTCTTTTCTTTTGGTCATTGACAGCTCCTTATATAAAAGCATATTCTAGTCAAATACCTGCTAGCTCTTCATTTCTGGTCTTTAGAATGTTTTCCTTCGTGGTGTGCCTGCAGCCCAGCAAGTGCAGTGCTATTTGTGGCAGTTTAGAGAGCTCAACACCAGCCAAGCCTTTTAGTATGAAATGTGTGTATGTGAGCAGAGGGAGTGGTGAGAAATGCCTGGACCAGCACATGGTGTGCCAAATTCATTCTGGGAGGAGAAGCTTGTGAATGAGTGATGAGTTCAATGCAGGGTTAAGCAACTGTGCTGTAACTCCTTAAGAGATAGGTTTGAATATCAAGCTGTTTGTCTCAGTTTGAAATGAACACACAGAAATACTTAACCATTCAAGGAATGCAGAGTTGGCTCAGGGCTCTGCGGAGTTACTGCTGGCATTGCACTGGTGGTTAGCAGTGATTCTGGACAATTTAAGGATTAGTCTGTCACTGTAGTGATCAATCCCAGGCAGATGAGTGTCAAACCAACCGTGCTTGCAAGCATGGCCTCGTGGGACCGCTGCTGCAATTAAACAAAACTTCTCTTATGCAGCACTGTGTGGTTTTAGTTTTCACTTCAGAGTTATCTGAGGGAGGCATTCTTCTGGGGAACTGCATTTCACCAGTGCTGGCTTCTCTGAGATGTGATGGTTTAAGTATCAGTACTGCATTTTCTGCTCTCCTTTCTTGCTGGGGCAGACTCTATAAATTAGATAGTAGTGGTTTCCTCAGTGTGGTACTTGTTCAATACCACAGACTGTTCTTTTACTTCACTGTTTATAAACTGAGGATATTATTCCAGTTATTTTAAATTCTCTCATTCATAATATATTCATAAAATCTTTCAGAAGCTGAAGGAATGAAAATGAAGTCATTTTAAAATCTCTGGTATAGCAGATTATCATGACTGAAACAGCTTCTGTGTGTTTACATATGTGAACTGAGTTGATATGTTGATCGAATTCCTGCTAGATATCAACATCATAAAAATTGTGACGATGACTGACAGCAGCTAATGTGCTTTTGATTGTCAGCTGTTGGAAGGAAGTAGCTGGAAATCTAATGGATGAACATTTCTTATACTTAACTCTTTGCATTTTGTCCTTATTTGAGATTTGCAGCATGCAAGAGTACAGAATTTTGTTACACTGTTTGTTCTGTGCTCCTTGCTCATCCGCTCGGGTCTTTTGCCTCCCCTGCTCGATTTCTTACACCTGAGGATGCACTGATCTTGAGCCTGGAGGAGGTGGTGCTTGAGTATTAACCATCTCTCCTCTGCCCCCTACCTTCTAGAGCCCTAGCCCATGGGATTCCTCCAAGTAGGTCTGAAATAGGCAGAGTTGTGTCTTCTCAAGTCCAGGGTTGCAATCCTACATGCTACTCTGCTACTTTGTAGCACGATCCTGAACTCTACCATTTCATGGTCACTGCAGCCAAGGCTGCTCCCAACCTTCATGTCCCTGACCAGACCTTTTTTGTTCACTGTCACAGGGTCCAGCACCTTGCACTCAAGTACTTACATCTGAGTGGAAATCTGAGAAGATTGTGTGAATTTGAAAACATCCTGGAAATGTAGAGCTAAAATTGCTTCAAGGAATAGTTGAACCTAAGCAGACCTGTACCTGGGTAGTCTAACAATTTTTTTCCAGATTTGAAGCTTTAGGTTTTAAACAGGAGAATTCTTTCCTCCCTGTACAAACACCTAGTTTAGCTGTTGCAGAACCCTGATTAGCTTGCCATGGGAACATGGTCAAGGCCCCACAGATCAATGTGATCAAGGTGAAGCCACATGAACTCCAGACAATTCAATGTGAGTTATGCCAGAGACCTTTACTGATCATTTTGGTTCTCAATATATACCCTCAGGGCATAGGGCACATGCCTACACATTAGCATAATTAGTCAAGGACAACCCACTCCATCAGCATAAACCTTGCCTTGCTTTCCTCATTGAGGAGGTGTCCATTATCTGTCCTTTCTGAGGTAAGGTAGCCAGCAGCTGGTGGGAACCAAGGTCAGCATCTGCCTGTTATTATTCTTCTTCACTTTGCGTTCCCACATTTAGCCACTTGAAAACAGGAAACTTCCATCATAAAAGAACATACCTGCTTTTCTGACATACTGAGCACCTTCCCTTTCTCTGTCTTTTATGAACTGAGTAGAGGCAAGATTCACAGGACCTGAACTGTGCTTGAATGACACACTGGTCTGTTCAGTCTCTCTGCACAGGTGTGAATTGTGCCCAGAGTGCTGAGAATTTGCCCATGCTGCTTTGCAGTTAGGATAGGCAGTCATCTGGAATCTACTTCAAGAGACAGAAGATTGTATACACAGCTAGTACATGGAGATGATTTTCCTTTAAAAATGATAGCCCCAGCTTACATATTTGAGATAAGTGATGCAGCTCTGCCCTGCAGCAAAGCCTTATTCTGCATGTCATGTGGTTGTTACGTTAGGAATATATCCTGCTTCTAAATAGAAATACCTGCTGCACCAGTTTTGGTAGCAAAGAAGTGAAAGTCCTTGTTAGTGGAACTATTTATCATACAATTTTCTGTCAATTCATTTTCTCTAATCAAATCCACATGACTTGAACACACTTACCACACCTCCCTAAGCAGTGAGTATTAGCATGTTTGAAGAAGTGAAAATCTGGATGAGTACTTGCGCTGCATTTGCACAGGAATGTAATGGCAACTGGGTGAAAGAATAGGAAAGAGAGAAGCCACTCCAATGGCTGTGTTGTGACAGATGCTGGTATATAGCTGCCTTCAAAATTCCCATGGGACTTGAGAGAAACAAAAGGTGCTAGTCTCTCTAGCTTGGCAAAACTGCAGTTGCACGTCCTACCTCTTTCAGTTTCTCTTTAAATGAGTCTAAGGAGTGAATGTATGCCTAGTGATATAATTTTTATGAAAACAAGACTGACACTAGGAAATGCTTGGAATGTTCATAAAATACATTTCATTCTGAACAGTTTTTGTTGCAGAGGCAAACCTAGTGTGGGGTGAACTGGCATTGAAACAAAAATTACAGTGTAGCATGAGATATACACAGTACTGTGTGCTGGTTTCAAAGCTGCATCTCTTCCACTGGTTCCACTGCTGATTGCACTACCGGTTATGGGATTTCAGCACTCTCAAAGCTGCATCTCTTCCAGTGATTCCACTGTTGATTGCACTACCGGTTATGGGATTTCAGCACTCTCAAAGCTGCATCTCTTCCAGTGATTCCACTGTTGATTGCACTACCGGTTATGGGATTTCAGCACTCTCAAAGCTGCATCTCTTCCAGTGATTCCACTGTTGATTGCACTACCGGTTATGGGATTTCAGCACTCTCAAAGCTGCATCTCTTCCAGTGATTCCACTGTTGATTGCACTACCAGTTACGGGATTTCAGCACTCTCAAAGCTGCATCTCTTCCAGTGATTCCACTGCTGATTGCACTACCAGTTATGGGATTTCAGCACTCTCAAAGCTGCATCTCTTCCACTGGTTCCACTGCTGATTGCACTACCGGTTATGGGATTTCAGCACTCTCAAAGCTGCATCTCTTCCACTGGTTCCACTGTTGATTGCACTACCGGTTATGGGATTTCAGCACTCTCAAAGATACATCTCTTCCACTGGTTCCACTGCTGATTGCACTACTGGTTATGGGATTTTGGCACTCTGCCTCCTCTAATAGGATCAACATGCTTTTACACCTCTAAAGCAACATAAAGAGGTGTGGTTTTCCTAATTTGTTCCTTTTAGACTCTCAAAATCAAATAAAATCTCTTGTCCCACCTAGATCATTTCATTCTCTTACCCCATCTTCTTTCACTGCTAGTGCCTGAAAGTTAGTGGAAAGCCTGTAACTGAATTGCAGAGAGATCTTGTGCAGCTAAATAGATATTTTCAAAGTGGAAAACAAAACAAACAGCAACAACAAACACCACAAAAATCAGCCACAAGGAGATCTGCTTCTTAAAGGAGAGAAACAAAATAGGAAAATGTCTCAATTTCTATGATTTTTCAGCCCACTGGTTGTTGTGAAACATATTTGTGACTTTTTGCCCTGACACTTTTAGCATCTCAGATATTGGTTGCTGCTGCTATTGCTAGAGAAAATGTTAAAATCCTGGGAATTTATTTAATATAGAAACACAGGCACACAAATGTTGTTTATTGCCTTTATTGCATTCTTTTAAGCTTAGTCTGTTCTGCAAATATTTCAGTGCTATAACTGAGCAGAGTGCAAAAGATTGTGGGTAAGAGAAACTAAAGCTATGTAAAAGACCACAGCGGCACACTTGTAGCTTGAGTGCTTGCAGTTCTTATGGAATCTGAACAACTTTGGTTCTTAGTAGCACAGCAGACAGAGAGGCTGACAGGGAACCTGTTCTTCCTGAGCTTCCTTGCAGTACTCTACCTCCTAATCAGGTCAATTACAGCATTTGCATGGGCAGTATTCCCCATTCTTTCCACACACTTTGCTGCTTTGTTGACATCAGTTTACTTTATTTAGCCAGTTGATACTATAACATGATATTGAAAGCTGCTGGAAGCTTCAGTCAAAAGACTTTTTTTTTTCTTTTAAATCCATGTTTCTTGAAAAATAGGATTTCTGCCATCACAGGAACATATTTTTCTCTTTTTCTGTCTTTGTCTTTATGCTGTTTTCTCCCTCATCCTAGAGCAGCTCTGACTTCAAAAGTCCTAACTGCTGGAAAAGATGTACACTGTCAGATTTTTTCCCAGCTTCTCACCCTTCATTCCTTCAGGAACAGGCAGACTATTTTACAGAAGCCTTGGTCCTGAAACCCCAGGCTACCACAGGTGGGCAGCAGGCAGTCAAATGGGACAAAGCCAAGTAAGAACACATCAGTGCTAGGGACCTTTCAGCTTATCACCTGATAACAAAATCCATCTTCATCATAGAAGTCTCCCAGTTGCCACGGGATTTGATTGAATATGTATTGCTAAGGCCCAGCAGGTGTTGGGAGTTGCAACCAGGTGCTCTGGTATAACTATGGATGTACAGTCTGTCTAGTAATAGTGAATTTAACTGCAAGAAGAATGGACCTAATTTCAGGGTGAGCCACAAGCTGCACACAGCCCCAGCTTGGCTGGAGGAGGTGCCTTTTGAACAAGACCAAACAGCTCTTCAGTTCCAGAGAAATAAACTGATTAAAAGGAACCTGCATTCAGTAGAGGGATGTAGAAAGAATTTAGAGAGAAAGGTAACCAGAGGGGAAATATTTCTAAGGAAGTGATGCCATGCCTGAGAATTGTGTGTTTTCAAGCAGCCATTCCACAAATTCCATCTTTATGCTCTACAAAACTTTATAAGAAACATTACCAGTGGATAAAACAACACAAAAATGTTTTTAACATTGTCTTTATTTCCATCTAATCCATGGTATAATGTTACATATAAAGTGCGTAAACCTGCCTGTTGGTGTTCCAGACTGGAACTGAGAATGGATGAGATCTGTTACCTGAATTTCAAGTAAGTAAATGAGAAAATCACATTATTGAGCTGAACCTTTGGCCTAGACTGAACTTTCAAAAGTTTGAGCTATTTTTTTTCTCAAATTCATGCAGATCTGTCCTTTTGCTTTAGGCCAGAGTAGGCATGAGAGAAATTAAGAATCAGCAGGGAATAATATTTAAGCATGGTTGGAGGTGCCAAAACGGCCTCAAATCTTCGCTTGTGAGCCCATCTCTGAGATTTAGTGTCAGGTTCAAATTTTCCATCTCTTTTCTGTTAAGTAGATGAAAACAGAAGTTGCTGATCTGAGCTGGACTTGCCCATTGAAAATTTCCAGCCTGGTTCCTCAGAGTCATGCATGCATCTTCTTAAGGCAGCTGGAAAGCATACAGATTTATTTATCTGCAATCCTAACTTCTCCAGCAAACAGTAGCTACAGCAGATTGCTCAAGCCAGCATATAATGAAAAAACACTATTTTTTAAAGGAAAAGCCTCTCCTTTCTCCCAGCAGTTCAAGTCCTGGCATGCAGAGCCCATTGTTTAATAAAGCTCTTCTTTCCTGCTTCTCTGTGGTCTCTCAGACAGTTTTCTGAAGAAAAGTGAATTGCAACTTTTCACTCAGCCACAACAAGGACATACTTCACCCCTTGGGAGGGATTACATTATGCAAACCAGAGAGAATCTCCTGTATTGCTTCTTCTCCTCCCATGTGACAACTCTGCTTTCTAAATACAAGAAACTGTTCGAAGCAGGCTAGCTGTGGAGGCGGCTTTGATGTCCTGCCATCACACTGAGCTGTGGAAAGCCTTCTTGTTGTCTTATGTAGGGAGCAGTTGAGTATATCAAAGGGAAGATAGGATGTTAAATTTTTATTGATGAATGTTTAATAGTCTGGGTTGTAAGCTGTCATGAGCAATGCAGTAAAAGGATTCATTCTGAATCTCACTGTTTGCCATAGAGTGCCTGAAAGTGATTAGTCTTTAAAGAGTACAAATCTTTTTTCTTTCTTTTTTTTTCTCTTTGCCAGCAATTTATTTTCTGAAGCAGATTAAAAGAAATCTATCATGGTACTTAGGAACGAGTCAAGTGGGCACATTAGGTTAATACACCAGCCTCTCAGCTTGAGGCTTGAGTTTGAATCAGGATTACAGCAAAAAAGGCAATGAATGTAGCACTGCTTTCTGGAGTCTCACTAAAGTGGCAAGTTTGGCTCTGTCCCACTGGATTTTGGGTCATGCAATCTCATGAGCTGCGATTTTATACCTCATAAAACCTGAAGTATGATTATCGAGCGATGTGCTCAACACTGGACAACCCAAGGATACAGCAAGATGATAGCTGAGGCCTAAGCTGTTTCCCTTCCCTGCTCCACCCAAAAATTCCAAATAAACCTATTTCCCTACTTCCTGAAACACTCAAGTCTCAAAATAAAGGTAAAGGGAGCCATTTTAAAACCACTGCTCTCTCATTCCCCACTCCTCATTGGGGAAAAAATATATGCCTAATATAACATCTAATACACACTCTGAAAAGAAACCTGTGCCAATACAAGAGAAACTCTGAAGAATTTCATGTCATGGGTTTCATATCATTGTAGGGTAGGCTTGTAAAACTAAGTGCTTCTAGAGACACAGAGCAAGGAAGGAACAGAAATTGCACAAAGGCTGAAAGAGAATAGAGAGAGAAAAAGAGGCAAAAGCATTGCAGGAGGTTGCGTGGTTGGCACATGTTTCATTACCCTGCCAGGCAATTATGGGCACTGTAGTCTGAGTGATGCTTGACAAAGGTTCAAGAAGCAAAAAGTTTTCTTATCGTAGATGTGATTTAGGATCAAGGTTTAATAGCTTTAACCAGCTATGGCTGGATGTTAGGAGGAAGTTCTTCCCAGAGGGAGTGATTTCCCATTGGAATGGGCTGCCCAGAGAGGTGGTGGAGGCACCATCCCTGGGGGTTTTCAAGAAAAGCCTGGATGAGGCACTTGGTGCCATGGTCTGGTTGACTGGCTAGGGCTGGGGGATAGGTTGGACTGGATGATCTTGGAGGTCTCTTTCAACTTGGTTGATTCTATGATTCTAAGACACTTGAGTTTACAAAGTTTTAGTGGAGTACAAGTGCAGTTGTGAGAAAGATGCCAGATAAAACAGCTTTAGGTTTAGATCAGTAGTGTTATTTTGTTGAACTCTGCTGAATATATAAACTAACATCCCTTAACTGCTGCCCTGCTCTGTAGAGAAGAGTTTTTTCAGATGAAGAAAAAATATTATCTTTTATGATTCCTAATCAACCTTGATCACAGCTAACTTAGTGACTTTTGACAGCATGAGAAGCATTTGCATGCTGTGAATCCATATTTATCCACTAAGAAATGGGTTGAGCTACTTCATTCATTACCTCCTAGATTTCTAAGCAACTATCAGATAACGATTTTTGTTTACTACTGTCTGAGCTGGTGATGAAAATTTCCCTCAGTCTGAGGCTGTGTTATAAGTAGATTAACTTCCCAACCGTTGTCACTGCCATACTGCTTTTTGAAAAGGTTGTTTTTCTCTCAGTTATCCAAACAAGACAAGATGAAACAATGGGGATTTAACCCTGGCTTAAAGTCTAATGGCCATGCAGACCTATGGAGACAAACTGGTGAGGAAGAATTCTGTGTATGTGTCATTTAGGAGGTGGCTGGGGATGAACTTACACAGAGGGACACATATGTGCCTGTGCCTTACACGCTTGCAGTCTCTGGCTTACACATCTGTGCAAAAGCATGTGAGTGAAAATCTGCACCACCTCTTTGTTGTCTGTGTGTTGATTAAAGGCAGGTGGTGCTTCCCTTTCTTGCAACGAACAGTTCTGGTTTCTGCTTTATTTTTACTTTTTAAGGGAGATTCTGTTTGCATAAAGAAACCTGCCATAAATCTACTCTTTGAAATACAGGGAGCTCTATGTAAGCACCTTGAAAGGCAGCTTTAGAAGGGTTATAAGTGCTTAAGTGGACCCATAGAGTAACTGCATACAATTTTCAGTCTCAATTACAAGAGGCTGTAGAGGTAAGAGATGATAGGATTTTCCCAAAATATTGCTTGGGATTAGAAGACTCTTGGGTTTTTTTCCCTTGGATGGCAGACTTTGAAAGTCTACTTAGTGCAAAGTTTCCATTACTTTCCAAAAGACATGCTTTACTACAGCTCTGGAGTTTTTTCATTCTCTGCATATCCTTGACAAAGTGACTCATAGTTCTGTGGCGAATCAAAGGGAAACAAACAACTAATTAGATCATTATGAATTATTTTCTGTAAATTATATAGGTTACAATAATTCTTTGGTGTAGGCATCAAATCTTAACATACATTTATTTAAAGTCAGTCTAATAAACCATGGGAATATTATGAGTAGTAATAAACAAATTAATTTCATAATGATTCTTTTAAACTTACTCTATAATAAGAGCAAGCACTGCCAGGTGGCTCTTTGCTCTTTGAGAAGACAATTGAAAATTGGAAAAATACCTGGAGAGCATTATCTCATTGGAATCTTTCTCAGACCAAGCAGGCTTCAGACAGAACACTTCTTGATGCAGTAACTGAGCTTATCCAGTGTATGTCAGATAAGAATGACCAAAAAAAATTGTTTAAAAAGGTATTTTGGATTGGAAATTATTTTAGATTGGACAATTGTTGCAGAACTCTGATGAGCTTGCCACGGGAACATGGTCAAGGCCCCACAGATCAGTGCGATCAAGGTGAAGCCACATGAACTCCAGACAATTCAATGTGAGTTATGCCAGAGACCTTTACTGATCATTTCATCTCTCAATATATACCCTCAGGGCATAGGGCACATGCCTACACATTAGCATAATTAGTCAAGGACAACCCACTCCATCAGCATAAACCTTGCCTTGCTTTCCTCATTGAGGAGGTGTCCATTATCTGTCCTTTCTGAGATAAGGTAGCCAGCAGCTGGTGGGAACCAAGGTCAGCATCTGCCTGTTATTATCCTTCTTCACTTTGCATTCCCACAGACAATATTAAAGCATGTGTTGCTGGGACAAAGGAGTCTTTTTCTTTTATTCAAAAGATAAACCAACAACAACAAAACCCAACAACAAAAGCACTACTTTAATGTTTCTAACTGTCTTACCTTATTTTACTATTTTTCACTCTGAGTTTGATTCTCTCTCTGAAATAAATCACCTATGAGTGCTCAAGCCAGGCCAAAAATGACTATGGGAATGTAGCATAGAGGCTGAGCAAGAAACTTGTTGACATCATGGCAGGTGCTGTCACAGAAGCAAGACTTCTCTTTTGCAGTGTCTCGTTCCAGTAATTCTTAGGTTTGCTTTGATTTAGTGCTTGATTTTCTGGTGTCACCTAGTGACTCTATTCCTGCACAGAAATGATGCACAAAAATAAGTATTTTGGGGGCTTAGGGCCTACATACACGGTCTTCTCAACAGAACAGTTTGACAAGTGGACAAAAGTAGCAAAAGGTATCTTAGAAGATAGTAATTAGAGGAAAAAAGAGTGGTTTTCCATACATTTGCCTGATATGCTTCTAAAAGCTTATGTTTAAAGACAGCAGTGTGCTTCAGCTAGGTAAAAGATTTTTTTTCCATGTGCATGTCTGTGCCAAGCACATTTTAACCATGTGTATAGGAGTGTTTTTAAGCAGTTTCTGAAGTTAACAAAGTAAATGATCTGTGTCGTTAGAGCAAAATGTGTTAACATCTTAGATGTGTGGGTGAGCCTCAATCTTGACTGGAGAAGTTGGTTTAAATTTATAAAAATGAAAACAAAAAAAGGTGACAGGTTTTAGGTGGCTGCAGGAGCTTTCATTCCATTATCCCAATCTGTGTCTACAAGTGCAGCACACAAGGATGACTAACATCATCTAACTAGATGACTAACTAGAGGGAGTAATGTCTCTGGTAGAGTGCACGACTAGATTATAGCAGTATTCCTGAAGGCTGTGCCATCTCTGTGAGGCACAGGCATATGAGCTGGTGTAGGGATTTTCCATTGCTTTCAATGAAGATATCTGTGATTTTACCAAGCTCAGAGTTCCCAGGACAGCTTAGAGGGTGATAGCTAAGATCTGAGGGCCTCTTCAGACTGCGACGTCTGATTTTATAATGTTTATGCAGCCTCTTTGAATGCATTCACAGCACAGCAAACTTGGGCCTTAGATTTATAACAGGTGATGATGTGGTCTGGGCCTCCTAACAGCTTGCAGTCATTTAGTAATTGCATATATAAAAGGAAAAGTTAACGAAGAGAAATGTCTGTGTTTTGAAGTAAGGAATTCTGCTGACACTATGGATTCTGCAAGCACAATGTGCTCAGTGAAAGTACTTGAACCTTGAAATAGAAATACAGACCTCTTAATTAATCTTTCTGTTATTCTACAAAGTGCAAAGAAAACTAATAAGAGAATTTTCCTGTTAATTACAAATTGAGCCTCTGTGTGTTTGATTGTGTGGTGGGGAGAACGTTGGACCAGGGCAACACAATGTTACACATCCTATGTAATTAAGTAGGAGGGGTAGTTTTATGAGGCTGCAGTAAGCCATTATTTATGTGGATGGAATATTTATGAGAAAACTACTTTTTAACATTGCCTTTGCTCAAGTTATAGCAGAATCATAGAATCAAACAGGTTGGAAGAGACTTCCAAGATCATCCAGTCCAATGTATCACCCAGCCCCAGTCAACCAACCAGACCATGGCACTACATGCCTTATGCAGTCTTTTCTTGAACACCTCCAGGGACAGTGACTCCACCACCTCCCTGGGCAGCCCATTCCAATGCCAATCACTTTCTCTGCCAACAATTTCCTCCTAACATCCAGCCTAGACCTCCCCTGGCACAACTTGAGACTGTGTCCCCTTCTTCTGTTGCTGGTTGCCTGAGAGAAGAGACCAACCCCACCTGGCTACAGCCTCCCTTCAGGTAGTTGTAGACAGCAATGAGGTCCCCCCTGAGCCTCCTCTTCTCCAGGCTAAACACCCCCAGCTCCCTCAGCCTCTCCTCATAGGGTTTGTGTTCCAGGCCTCTCACCAGCTTTGTCACCCTTCTGTGGACACGTTCCAGCACCTCAGCATCTCTCTTGAATTGAGGGGCCCAGAACTGGACACAGTACTCAAGGTGTGGCCTGACCAGTGCTGAGTACAGGGGCAGAATAACCTCCCTTGTCCTACTGGCCACACTGCTCCTGATGCAGGCCAGGATGCCAGTGGCTCTGTTGGCCACCTGGGCACACTGCTGCCTCATCATCAGCTAGTATCTACCTGTATCCCCAGGTCACTCTCTGCCTGGCTGCTCTCAGCCACTCTGTCCCCAGCCTGTAGCACTGCTTGGGGTTGTTGTGGCCAAAGTGCAGAACCCTGTAGTTAGACTTGTTAAATCTCATCCCGTTGGCTTCTGCCCACCCATCCAGCCTGTCAAGGTCCCTCTGCAGGGCTCTCCTACCCTCCAACAGATCAACACCTGCTCCTAGCTTGGTGTCATCTGCAAACTTACTGATGCTGGACTCAATCCCTTCATCCAGATCATCAGTAAAGATATTGAACAGGACTTGGCCCAGCACTGATCCTTGGGGAACATCACTAGTGACAGCTGCCAACTGGATGTGGCCCTGCCCTCCAGCCAGTTTTTGACCCATATCAGAGTGAATCTGTCCAAGCCATGAGCTGCCAGCTTTGCCAGGAGCTTGTTGTGGCAGACAGTGTCAAAGGCTTTGCTGCAGTCCAGGCAGACTACAGCCACAGCCTGACCCACATTCAGGAGGCAGGTAACCTGATCATAAAAGGAGTTCAGGTTGGTCAGGCAGGACCTGCCCTTCCTAAACCCATGCTGGCTGGGCCTGATCCCTTGGCCATCCTGTAGGTGCTTTGTGATGGCACTCAAGATAACCTATTCCATGACCTTGCCTAGCACTGAGGTCAGACTGACAGGTCTGTAATTTCCCATTTTCTCCCTCTGGCCCTTCTTGTGGATGGGCATCACATTGGACAGCCTCCAGTCTCCAGGGACCTCTCCAGCAAGCCAGGACTGCTGATAAATGATGGAGAGTGCCTTGGCCAACTCATCTGCCAGCTCTCTCAGCACCCTAGGATGGATCCCATCTGGTCAACTGATGTCATCTACCTGCACCTGAGTGAGGCACTTGACTCAGTCCCACATGACATCCTAGTCACCCAACTGGGGAAACATGAATTTAATGGGTGTAGCACTGCTAGATAAGGAACTGGATGGATGACTGCATGCCGAAAGTGGTAGTCAATGGCACAATGTCCACCTGGAGACCAGTGACGAGTGGTGTCCCTCAGAGGTCAGTGCTGGCACCAGTGCCGTTTAACATCTTTGTCAGAAACAGGGACGGAGGAATCGAGTTGGCCCAGGCCAACCTCATGAAATTCAGTAAGGCCAAGTGTAAGGTCCTGCACCTGGGTTGATGCAATCGCAAGCACAAATCCAGGCTGGGTAGTGAATGGCTGGAGAGCAGCCCTGAAGTAAAGGACCTGAGGGTCTGGGTTCATGAAAAGCTCAGCATGAGCCAGCAGTGTGTGTGTGCAGCACAAACAGCAACTGTGTCCTGGGCTGCATCAAGAGAAGCGTGGCCAACAGGACAAGAGAGATGATTCTCCTCCTTTACTCTGCTCTCATCAGGCCCCACCTGGAGTACTGTGTGTAGTTCTGGAGTCCCTAACATGGGAACAACATCAAACTGTTAGGGTGAGTCCAGGTTGTGGATGCTCCCTCCCTGGAGGTGTTCAAGGCCATGTTGGATGAGGCCTTGAGTGACCTGTTCTAGTGGAAGTGTCCCTGCCTATGGCAGGGGGTTGGAACTAGATGATCTTTGAGGTCCCTTCCAACCTAAATTGTTCTATGATTCTGTGCTATAACATCAATAAACAATTTACATAATTACATTCACTTTTTGCCTGGTTATTAATATTAATAATCATAATTCATATTACATCAATAACCTTTGGTCCCTTCCAAGCCAATTCGTTCTGTGATTCTATGATACTGTTGTATGCTTTTGGGGCAGCTGAGACACAACCTGTGCTTTAATTTCCATCTCAGTTAAAGGGCTAAAGCTGGGCAGTGTCAGTACTCCCAGGTGGCTAGCTGAAGATCACAAAGAAAATCACTGCATGCAGCTGTGACCAGGATAACAGAAGCTCTTACATCTAGACAACTCCTTCACTGTAATATGTAGCCTGGACAGAACAATATTAATGGAGTAGGAGCTCAGCCCTGTTTTCTTCTTCTGGCAAATCTATGCCTGCCTTTCTCCCCGCCTCTCTCAGCAGTACTTTGTTCAAATTACCTTGCACAATTTTGTAGCACATCTGAATTCTTGTCCTATCAGAATGTATGCTCACAAATGTTATGATTTGTGCACATTGCTCAGGATTACAATATAATACAATCAAGGAGGTAAAAAAAGGGTACATTTAATGTGCCTTGCGAATGAAATATTGGCAGAATGGGATGTGTTGAATCTTGCTTTTCTTCTGCCCCACAGGGGAGAAACTGAATTAATTCATCATTTTGCTTAAGCATGGAAGAGGGCACCATTAAAGAAAGCTTAGAGGAAAGAGAATTAAAATGATAGGGCACAATCATTTTAATCACTTGGGCTCAGCTTCATAAAACGAGGTGAAATTCCTTTTCATTGGTCTTCAGAGTACATGGATTTCATGCATGATTCCTCATCGACTTGTCTGCGGTACATAATTAAAAACTTTGTGATTCTTTTTTAATATGCCCTATATAATTCAGTGAATGCTGTGTTGAGAAAGATTGGATTGTCTTTTTTTTCTTTTACCTATCATTTTTTCACTGTTATCCTCCCAGAAAGTAGCAATTACTGAAGTAAACACATATACACCGGAGTAAGAAAACCTCCTGTGTGGCAATATTAGCTGGACTTGACCTGGCAAACAGATCTGCTAGAATAAAGAAGTTTGTTCTTAAGAAATAAAAAGAGGAGGAGGAGAAGTGGGAGGGATCAAAAGCTTAACATTTAGAGTGCCACTGGGAAAAAAATAGGTTAATTATGTACAACAAATAAACAGGGAAGAGCAGAGACAGATTTCTTTAAACAGGCAGTCTCTGAGACCTCTCAGAGAAGGTGGAACTTGTGCCTCCGGTAGAGCTCAGCAACTTTGTGATGGTTTGGGGGTTACCCCGCCCCCCCACACTTTTGAATTTGCCCCAGCTAACTCAGACGGACCCTGGGAATATAGATGAAGCAATTTATTTACAGCTAGCAGAATTTACAAGCAGCTATTTACAATACATACAGTTATATACAATTATATACAGAAATATATAAAGGATAAACAATACAAAAGCACAACTCCCCTCCCAGAAACCTGAGTCCCCAGGAGGGGCTCTCAAACCACCCCAACACCTCCCCCCGGCCCTCTCAACCTTACCCCAGTTCTCAGGAAGAAAAGAGGTGCAGCCAAGAGGTTAGGGAGCAAGGTTAGTAGGAGCAGGGTTAATGAGATGTGACCAGGTCTAAGGCAAAAGCAAGAGTGAGAAACAAAATGGAGAATAAGTCTTTCTTCTTCCCAGAGTTCTCAGCGTGACTGTGAGAGAAGTAGACACAATTGTTTTTCATTTCACTGCCCGTTATCTAGTTCTTTTACCAAAACATTCCAGCTTGCTTCAAACTAACACAATCCACCCCTTGTCTACTTCGCTCAGAGTATCGCTGAGAATTATCCAATCTAATCTAAACCAATATTTACACTAAAACAATATATACAAGTTCAGTTCACACTTCAATCAGATGTAGGTGATTCAAAAGCTCAGAACAGGGACTCCCAGGTGATGTTGGGTTCGTGCTCACGTACTGTAGATTCTATCGTAGATTCTCTCAGTGTTGGGCGCCGATGTTACCTAGAACAGAAAACTCCTAACAGCTTATATTAGACACTCTGAATTTAAACTCTCTCAGCTAAGGTTAAATTTCTCTGTGGAATACACTGGATTTCACCATTCTCCTGCATTACCCAGTAGGTATGACCAGGACCTTCAGCAGAAACCACCCCTCGGACAGGTTTCCCTTCGCCCGAAGGAGAAAATACCCAAACAGTTTTCCCTAACAGATTCTTCTCACGTACAACAGGAACTTTATCACCGTCTACTGTTTGGACCAAATCTGATTGTGCAGGTCCTGCTCTGTTTACTGAACCTCTACTATTTACCAACCAAGTAGCTTGTGCTAAATGTTTGTCCCAGTTTTTCAGAGTTCCACCCCTCATGGCTTTTAGGGTGGTTTTCAGCAAACCATTGTAGCGCTCAATCTTCCCTGAAGCTGGTGCATAGTAGGGTATGTGATAGATCCATTCAATACCATGCTCTTTGGCCCAGTTTTTCACAAGATTGTTCTTGAAATGAGTACCATTGTCTGACTCGATTCTCTCTGGAGTTCCATGTCTCCACAAGATCTGTCTCTCCAAACCAACAATGGTGTTACGTGCAGTAGCATGTGGAACTGGATAGGTTTCCAACCATCCGGTGCTGGCTTCTACCATCGTTAGCACATACTGCTTGCCAGAACGTGATCGAGGTAAAGTGATGTAGTCAATCTGCCAGGCTTCACCATACTTGTACTTTGACCATCTCTCACCATACCATAAGGGCTTGATTCGCTTAGCCTGCTTAATAGCAGCACAAATGTCACAGTCATAGATGACTTGGGTGATAGCGTCCATGGACAAGTCAATTGACCTATCACGAGCCCATCGGTATGTTCCATCTCTGCCTTGATGTCCAGATGAGTCATGGGCCCACCGAGCTAAGAACAGCTCACCTCGGTGTTTCCAATCAAGGTCAATGTCAAGTTCAGAGTTGGTATCAACTTGAGCAATCTTAGCAGCTTGATCTGCCTTCTGGTTGTGGTGATGTTCCTCAGTTGCTCTGCTCTTAGGCATGTGTGCATCTACGTGCCGCACCTTCACTGGAGTTTTCTCCAGCCGTGCATCAATGTCCTGCCATAGATCAGCACACCAAATAGGCTTTCCTTTCCTCTGCCAACCATTCTTCTTCCAGTCCTTTAGCCAACCCCATAGAGCATTGGCTACCATCCACGAGTCGGTGTAGAGGTAAAGGATAGGCCAATTCTCACGTTCAGCCACATCAAGAGCAAGTTGAACAGCTTTTACCTCAGCGAACTGACTGGATTCTCCTTCTCCATCTTTCGTTTCGGTAACTCTCCTGGTTGGACTCCAAACCGCTGACTTCCATCTTCGCTTGTTCCCAACAAGACGACAGGAACCATCTGTGAACAAAGCATAGTTCTTTTCCTGATCAGAGAGATCACCATAGGGAGGAGCTTCCTCAGCACGAGTTATTTTCTCCTCTGGAGGTTTGGAACAGTCTGTGCCTTCCGGCCAGTTGGTGATCACCTCCACCAGACCAGGTCGATCAAGATTACCCATTCGTGCTCGTTGGGTTATCAAAGCCATCCATTTAGACCAGGTTGCATCTGTGGCATGATGCGGTGATGAACCTTTGCCCTTGAACATCCAGTTAAGAACTGGCAGTCTAGGAGCTAAAAGCAATTGTGACTCAGTTCCAATCACTTCAGAAGCTGCTTTCACTCCTTCATAGGCTGCTAGAATCTCTTTCTCAGTTGCAGTGTAATTTGTCTCTGAACCTCTGTAACAACGTCCCCAGAAATCAAGTGGACGACCACGTGTCTCATTTGGAGCTCTCTGCCAAAGACTCCAAGTTGGACCATTGTCACTGGCAGCCGTGTACAGAATGTTCTTAATGTCCGGACCAGATCTCACAGGTCCCAAACCCACTGCATGGACTACTTCTTGCTTGATCTGATCAAAGGCTGCTTGTTGTTCAGGTCCCCACTCAAAATTGTTTCTCTTACGAGTCACATCATGCAGAGGTTTGACAATCTGACTGAAACCAGGAATGTGTAGTCTCCAAAATCCCACCACACCAAGAAAAGAAAGTGTGTCCTTCTTACTGGTGGGAACTGCCATGGTAGAGACTTTGTTGATCACATCCTGAGGAATGTAACGGCGACCATCCTGCCACCGCACTCCCAGAAACTGAATTTCTCTGGCAGGTCCTTTGACCTTGTCTCTCTTAATGGCAAAACCTGCTTGCAACAGAATGTCAATGATTTTGTTACCTTTCTCGAAGACTTCCTCAGCAGTTTGGCCCCACACAATGATGTCGTCGATGTACTGGATGTGCTCTGGAGCTTTACCTTTCTCCAGTGCATTGTGGATGACTGAGTGACAGATGGTTGAGCTGTGTTTCCACCCCTGAGGCAAACGATTGAACTGGTACTGGATTCCTCTCCAGGTGAATGCAAACTGAGGCCTGCACTCCTTTGCTATGGGAATAGAGAAGAAAGCATTAGCAATGTCTATGGTTGCATACCATTTAGCCTCCTTCGATTCCAGCTCGTACTGGAGTTCCAGCATGTCCGGCACAGCTGCACTCATGGGTGGCGTCACCTCGTTGAGGGCACGAAAGTCAACTGTGAGTCTCCAGTCGCCCGTAGGTTTGCGCACAGGCCAGATGGGACTGTTGAAAGGTGAATGAGCTTTCTCGATGACAGCCTGACTCTCCAATTGATGAATCAGCTGATGAATGGGCAACAAAGAGTCACGGTTAGTTCTGTACTGCCTATGATGAACAGTTTGAGTTGCAATTGGCACTTCCAGGTCCTCTATGTCATGATGTCCCACAACTGCAGATTCATCAGAAAGTTCAGGTCTAATAGACAATTTCAATTTATCATCCTCAATCTCTACAGATGCTATTCCAAAAGCCCATTTATGACCCTTAGGATCTTTGAAACAACCTTGTCTCAAAAAGTCAATTCCCAGAATGCAAGGCGCATCAGGACCAGTTACAATAGTATGTGTCTTCCACTCTTTACCAGTTAAACTGATCTCAGCTTGTACCTTAGTTAACTCTTGAGATCCACCAGTGATTCCAAAGATAGATATGGACTCTGTCCCTTTGCAATTAGATGGCAATAAAGTACACTGACCACCTGTGTCAACTAAAGCCCTGTATTTCCGAACTCTTGAACTGCCAGGCCACCTAATGAATACATTCCAATAGATTCGGTTCTCTCCACTGTCCCTTTCCTCCTCCTGGCTGGAGGCAGGGCACCCCTAATGCTGAACATGGCATGTAGGGTGTACACAATGATTGGTGTGGTTGTGAGAGGAACTGCAACTGTTGGAACAATTGCAGTTGCTCTCAGGAGCTGAAGAAGTGACAGCTACTTTCCTGGCATTATTGCCTCTGTTTCTGCCACTCTGCAGATCCCTGACTCTCTTTGAAAGAGCTGAAGTAGGTTTACCATCCCATTTGTTCATGTTCTCACCGTATGTGTCACGCAGAAGTATCCACAGTGACGCACGTGATTGCTGCTGTCTGGGTGGAATTTGTCTCCTCCTAGGCTGGAATTGCCTTGCAGGAGGTGGGCGTCTGTTCCTGACTGCAGAAACATGCACCCATTCAGATGATGCAGGAACGGTATCCTTTACCAGATTGGTAATGTTTTTGAGATCCTCCTTCAGTTCTTTCATGCTCTCCTTGATGCCATCTCTAATCTCTGTACCTAGAGTTTTTATGGCAGAGACTAGACCAGAATGTGACAAGCTGTCCTCAATCTGCCTGAGCTGATCAGTGAATTCACCAACAGTGAAAGATCTTCCATTATCACTCCTTGCTAGGAACTTACTGGCCAAGATGTTAGCATAGGATGAAGGAGCAAGCTTAATCAGCTTCTTCATGAGACCTGTTCCCAAAGGAATATCGTCAGGCTCATGAGTGCCATGATCTCCATAAAGCACTTCCTTCACAGCAAACTCCTTCAGAAGCTTAATTCCCTGCTCAACGGTGTTCCACTTCTTGGCAGCCCATGGCAAATCATCTCGGGAAGGATATCTCATAGCCACAGCCAACAGAAGGCGTGTCCACAAACTAACCCTACCAAGAGGACTTGCCAGGTGTTTGTCCACTCCACTCTCCTTAGTGAGTGGTCCCAGCTGCTTGGCAGACTTGTCTCCTACCTGCAGAGCATTAGCACCAATGCCACGGCATCTCACTAGCCAGCTTAAAATTGGCTCACCTGATTCCCTTGTGTATTCCTTCCTAACTTCCCTGACCTCTCTGAGTGGATCCTTTGAGCCTTGGATGTCATCTTCCTCCTCTTCCTCCTGTTGTTCTGGTGGTGCCGGGCCTAACACAATCTTCCTCATAGCATTCCTAAACTCATGGGAACCATCCTCTCTCTTGGCAGCTAACCTCACAGCACTCCTCTCACTTGAGTATTGTTGTCTCAGCACATCTACAAGGTCTCGTAGACTAACTGCCTCCTCTTCCTCCTCTTGCTGCTGATCACCAGAGGTCCCCTGTCTTACATCCTCCTGCGAACCACTCTTTGTCTTAGCTTTTGCCTTAGCAGGTGCCAGAAGGGCCTGAGCAGCAACAGACTTGGATGTGTCTGCTGGTGGGTTTGAATCTTTAGGGGTCTGACTTGGAGCTTGTGAGTTCAAATCTGCCTTGCTTTTAACAGGAGGATTTTGGTTCTGGTCTGCTGGCTGGGGGTTTGAATTGGCTGAGCTGGTGTCATTAGGATTTGGACTGACTGGGCTAGCGTTACCAGCATTAGCATTAGCATTAGTGGGATTATTTGCCTGTCCTCCTGGGATGCCTGCCAACCCTGAGGTGTTATCATTTTTGCTGGGAACATTCTGATTTTGGGTACCTGCCTGTGCTCCTGAGGCTCCTGCTAAACTCTGCGGCTTGTTTTGGTTATCCTTATCATTGTTTACGTTATTGGCGGGAACACTGGCTGTCTTCCCAGCACTCGGAGAAGGAGGGGCAGAGGCTGGCAAGGGGGAAGCTGGTAACTGTGTTCCCTTGTTTTGCTGTGAAAGAGACTGCTTCTGAGACACAGAAATTTTCCTAGCTCTTACAGAAGCTGGTTTTGAATTTTTCACACATAATGCCAAAATTAATATGAAATTTAAAACTACAAGAGCCAGTATAATGCCCAGCATCCCTGCCATGCTCTGTTTCGAGTAGAAATCCTTGCATGGATTTGGCATTTCAGTTTGGGGCTGGATGACCCTCATGAGAGCAGTAGATAAAGCAGCATTTTGACTGATCGTCACATTATTGACAAAAACTCTTGTAATATCACTAGTAATATTCTCAGTGACACTAAAACCAGCATAACCAAGAATGAAATCACCCCAGCTCCAGAACATATCTGAAACCTTAGCTTTAGCCTTATTATAAGCCAGATCAATGAAATAAGCAACAATTTGGCCTTTTAACCAACTAAATGCCAAGAAAACAAAACCAGACCAGAGCAATGCACCAACCAAATACAATAGCTGCTTGATTAGCTTCATCTTAATTCCCAGAGCTAATTTCCGACACTCAAAAATCTCTAGCCCCACGTTGGGAAAGCCAATTAAAAAAAATGATGGTTTGGGGGTTACCCCGCCCCCCCACACTTTTGAATTTGCCCCAGCTAACTCAGACGGACCCTGGGAATATAGATGAAGCAATTTATTTACAGCTAGCAGAATTTACAAGCAGCTATTTACAATACATACAGTTATATACAATTATATACAGAAATATACAAAGGATAAACAATACAAAAGCACAACTCCCCTCCCAGAAACCTGAGTCCCCAGGAGGGGCTCTCAAACCACCCCAACACCTCCCCCCGGCCCTCTCAACCTTACCCCAGTTCTCAGGAAGAAAAGAGGTGCAGCCAAGAGGTTAGGGAGCAAGGTTAGTAGGAGCAGGGTTAATGAGATGTGACCAGGTCTAAGGCAAAAGCAAGAGTGAGAAACAAAATGGAGAATAAGTCTTTCTTCTTCCCAGAGTTCTCAGCGTGACTGTGAGAGAAGTAGACACAATTGTTTTTCATTTCACTGCCCGTTATCTAGTTCTTTTACCAAAACATTCCAGCTTGCTTCAAACTAGCACAAACTTCTTTTCCTCTGGTCTCCCAAAACAAAATGACAGCTACTGCTTTGTGACTGCTTTATCAACCACTGAACTGGGACATGGAAGTAAAAGGTTTAGTTATGCAGGTGGCATCGTTACACAGAAGCTGGCACAGTGCAGGATACAACATCAGAATTTATATGGGAGCATCAGACCTTGAACCTTGGTTAGTCCTGGCCTTTGTCTTTTGTTATTTGCCATGGAAAATCTTCCTCAGGTACTACATTGTCTTAAGCACATCTCTGAAAAGGGCTTCTCAGTAAGAGAGCTGGTTCACAGTAACCACAACTGGGAAAAAAAATACAGAAAGATTTTCTTTATATTCCTACAAAACAGAGATGGGGAACAGCTTTATCAGCCATTCAGTTGCTTTCCTACAAGTCAAAAACAGAGCATGTGGAGAAGTTAATGTGAAATGCAAGCATTGGTATGTTAAAAAAAACCCACACCAAACCCAAGTAAACAAAAACCCACCAAAAAAACCCCAACCACACAAAAAACACTCTGAGATTTGAAAGCCCAACAAGAAGAGGACCTGCGTAATCATGAAGGAGGAAAATCTATTTAGGGCTTAGTGAAGCACTCGTCGATCATCAAGTGGGTTCTTGGCTACCTTGGCAAGAGTTAACATCTAAGTTATAGGTATAGGCAGAGTCAAACAAGGCAGAGACAGCCACTGGGAGAAGAGCTAAAATTCCTTCCTGAGTTGAGGTGGGTCAGTGGGGTAAGGGAAGCCTTGGATCTGGATGGGGGCTCATGCAAGGGTGTAATCAAGCCTCACACAGCTGTCCACTGAAGGGTCTCTCTTATTACACCCTGGAGCATAGAGAGTCAGTCCTGAAAACACAGTTTGGGTAGAAATACAGATCAGATACAACAGCTGGCAGAAGGGTCTTTAGAATTTCAGAAAGGTCTTTAGAGTTGCATCTCAGTGTAGGGGGATTCACTTTGGGGTATTTCTTTTGCTTTTATGTAATGTGTATTGTCAACTAAGTATACGTTTCAATTCTTTTAGAGCAAATTAAGCCTCGCCTTTCCTTTTACCTCGATCTAAGCCATAGCAGTGCACATTCAGGGTCAGAGGCAAAAGAACACAGCGCTAGGGTCTCCATCTCCAGATCTGTCATTGTCAAGACAGATTTTCCCATTCCTGCAAATGATTTCAGAACCAGGCCCTGAACTGTTATGTCTCTGTATACAAACATGTTCTCTATCTGTGACTGTGCACTGCTGCGTAGACGTGTGTGATGCTTTGTGTATGTGTGCATATATGTGTGTATTTACATACACATTCTCACCAACACAAATATATATTTAAGGTTTACAGTTCTGGAAAACCTAGTGAATAATGTAAATAATTAAAGCAGATGCCTCACAGAAAATACTGCTCAGACCCCTTCATTTAAATTCAGCCTCTTATTCGCACTTGGTGATACACTCTGCCGTATGAATTATGGATTCCTGTTTGTATCTCTCACACTACACATGAATGTTTGATAAAGATTGTTTCCAATGTTATATTTGTCAAAATGCTCATCTAAAATTCAGTCAGAAATGCTTTTCAGTAATTATGTATTGACTTAGCACTCTAAAAAAGAAAAAAAAGGTAACAAAGAGGGGGGGAAAAGGAAAAAACTAAGAGAAAGCTAAATGATATTATCATTGTTTTTCCTGAATATTTGTGCTAAATAAGTCTAAGAGACTGGCAGGATTTGCTGCCAAAATTCCTTATTTATACTCCATCCAAATGGAGCCAAGGCAGCTACAGTATGTTTTTCACACTTCTCTACAAATGCTTCAGCCTCAGTGCTTTGTCTTGTGAGGAAAAAGGCTGCTTTTATGCTAAATTATTCGTAATGACTTTGTGAAGTGGATTAATATCCAGAAGGAGTCTGAATTCACACTGGAGAAATATCAAATTTTCATCCTTAGGGAATCAAGATAGTCTTATTATAAGGTTTCTAGGAGGAGAAAAAAATAAATAATGCATTAATGTCCACAATAATTTTTACATTTATTTTCTTTTGCTGTGTGTGAAATTCCAGCTGCTGAGGAGAGATCCAACTAGAGAAAATCAAAATATGTTTTCCCATTTTATCTGGAAATCTATGTCATGCCTTAAAATTCTACCCTATTTTCCCCTTCCTTTGTGCACTCATCTTCCATTTTACCAGTCTGTACAGGGCTCAGATGTCCAGAAGGGACACTCCTCAGCTCTATCTGCATGCAACAGGAAGGGCAAAACAATAGGTGCATATCTGCAGCTTCAAACGGTGACTACTGGGGAACTAGTGCCTACAGTGTGTGTGCTTGGAAAAGCAGGGTTACTTTAAATTGGCTCTAGTCTAGCTTCATGCACCGACCTCCTGTCATGAACTGGCACATGTAGCTATGCTCCTGGAGTGTGTTTTCCAGTTAGTTTCATTTGAAAGGAATCCACTGCTCTCCAAGAGCAAACCAAGGCACAGTAAATGGAGGAAACTGGAAGACTTGTTTTAAAAGGACAAGCTTTATCTCATCTGAAATTCTAACATAAATGTACATATTGAATTCGGCAGATGTTGGATCAGTATGAAAGGCTCAGATGGAGCCATCACTCATCCTTTTTTTTCAGGAGAATCAAGTTAGAAGAGATTGAGGCACCAAGCAGGTGTGGCTACTGGTGTGAACTTTCTGTGGAGAAAGCATTATAATGAAGTGTACAGTAACTGAGCTTCTTGATTGCATGTTGTTCTTAGTTAGGGGGAAGCCCCCTGAAATACTGGCAATAGTAATTTTAATTCTCTCAATCTGCGGTGCATCTGTGTATCTTTTAAAGAACTAGAGGACTAGTACAAGGAAGGTTATGTTTCCCCTCTAAACAGTTAGCAGTAATATTTCATAGAATCATAGAATCAACCAGGTTGGAAGAGACCTCCAAGATCATCCAATCCAACCTAGCACCCAGCCCTAGCCAGTCAACTAGACCATGGCACTAAGTGCCTCATCCAGGCTGTTCTTGAACACCTCCAGGAATGGTGACTCCACCACCTCCCTGGGCAGCCCATTCCAATGCCAATCACTCTCTCTGGGAAGAACTTCCTCCTAACATCCAGCCTAGACTTCCCTTGGCACAACTTGAGACTGTGTCCCCTTGTTCTATTGCTGGTTGCCTGGGAGAAAAGACCAACCCCCACCTGGCTGCAACCTCTCTTGAGGTAGTTGTAGACAGCTATGAGGTCACCCCTGAGCCTCCTCTTCTCCAGGCCCCAGCTTCCTCAGCCTCTCCCCATAGGGTTTGTGATTCATTTTCACCTATCTACCAGCCCCTGCTGCACATTTAGCTGAGGAACAGCCTGTACTCCTCAGCACATGGTCAGCTGTAAGGAGATAAAAAACAGTTTTCTTTACAGAAAGACCTCACTTCCTTTTCCAAGTGCAATAACCATTCCTTCATTTCTGTTCACCTGCATATTCTCCTAGTGTTATCTGAAATCTTTTCATGATTGTGTTCAAAGTCCAAAATGCAATGATAATGAAAAGAGAGATTCATAATGGGCAGCCTAATGGTGACAAATTTCAAACTTGTTTCAGTAATACGTCACATAAAGTGCTTGATCATTAACCTGTCCTAGATACATCTGTGCTCCACATCACCAGAGATACCAGCCGTTTTCCAGTCTTTCTTCATGACCAGTCCTCACAACATGCTAATGATGTAAATGCTTTTACCCTTTCATAGCGGATGGGAAAATGCCATACAAGGAGTGGCATGTCCAACTTCACCTATTCAGACCACCCTCAAAAACCTCCTTTATGCAGTGTCATGAGGTAAAGAATAACTGAAAACTTTTACAACTTAATATCATATAGGACTTGTCTTGAAGAAGACAAAGAGAAGACCTCAAGTGCTCTATTTCTTCAGCAGTACTTTGCAGCCTGCTGCATACATACCTGTGAAAGAGACAAAGAAAAAAGTGTCCATCAGGGTGTGCAGTTGCTGTTCTGCAAAGCAGAATGAAAAATCCCAACCACTCCCTTCCATCTGATCTGTCTTTCACAACTGTTGCTGTATTTTGCAAACATTTTTCAGGTTACTTCAGGATGTGTTGTCTTCTCTTAAATTCAAATTTATGAGTAGCTAATGGGGACTGATGACTGTTTGTGTTTCACAAGTTTCATTTGTCAGTCATAATTCTGATGGGAATTTTTGTTGCTCTTTCTTGTTTTTCTTTTGAATTATCCTGTACAGTAAGTGAAGCCCTAGACATCTGCCACAGTAGAGAAGGAATAGTCTTTTACTTTGTGACAAATTACACTGAATGTGTGAAGGAATATCCTAAATGTAAGAGGCGTACATTTTGTACCTGATAAGGCCAAAAAAGAGAAAACAGGAAATCCCAGTTGTAGATTTCTCAACTGGGGTATCTCTATTTAGCCACCAGTACTTCTGCCACTTCTTTCCAGAGCACTTACAAATCTCATTTGAATTCAGCTGCTGTGACAGACATTCTCTCTTGCTTCCCTGGAGTTTACACCTGGGAAAATCGTGCTGCAAGGCTCTTCTGGGACAAGCAGGGTTGTAAAGCTAGCATGATCACTCTTGTTTGAGTAGCTGCTGCAATGTAAAGTTTAAACATTTCTAAGACAGCAACAAGTGCCTAAATGGTGCAGTGGCCCTGCTGACTTTCTGGATGCAACTGCTATATTTCACTCTTTCATAAAGCATTTGTTAGAATCTCCATTATGGAAGCCATCATTGCCTTCCTATGGAACATGATGAAAGAATTTCTCTTTGTAGTTTCTAGAGGCTTGTCCTTCAGGGAGTGCTGCAACTCACATAATGTCAGCAGATATGTGTGTGAGCATTCACGTGTCTATCCATCTGTTTAATAAATGCTACACAGCAGTTACTTCACCTAAGGAAATTATTACGCCACATATGGCCACCACTATGACATATTTCAACACAAAGTACTACATATTTGAAATGTCAAGTCCTTTTAAAAAAGTAAATTTTGTACTAGTTGTAGATATCCATGGACACAAGCACAGATGCTGTCAGCATCTCCTAGGAAATAGTGTGAAAATACTTACTGAAGGTGGTGCTTTCACCTTGTAGCCAAGAGAAGTCATCACCTCTGCTTCTTAGGCTGGATGTACCCTAGTGATGGGAAAGCTTCATAGTAAATGGCTATTATGTTTGCTGAAGGCATTATTGGCATTAATCAGATGCATGCCATCAAAGCAAAGCATCCTAAGGCATGACATGTAATGCCTAGCATGACAACATTTTTAGGTCAATAAATACTTTCTTTACAATGGAGTTGTACAGGGGTCTTCTGTATCTGAATGGATGAGACCTGAATATACTCTGAAACAAAGTCCACCGGTGAGGGGGAAAGTCAGAATATTCTGTCTCTTGTATCTTTAATTTGTTGCATCACACCATGGTTTCCCTTTTTGTTTTGGAAATCAGTGAAATATTTCTGGTATCAGACCAGATCCTGAAGTGCAGTCCCTCTCACAGCATTTCAGATAGTAGTAAAACAAGATTATGGAATACTACACAAAAAGAATCTTGTCCTGCACAGCAGTAATTTATTGGCTGTGTTTTTTTGCATCGGTAGCCATAAGAAATCATTATTGGTTCCTCTTCCACTGCATATTTATATACTGTGGTTAAAGAAGAGTTACTGCACAGGTTGGGTTAATGGAGGCATATTCCCCTGAGCCAGAAGTACACACTGGCTTTAAGATGGGGATGGGTACTTTATTATGGTCTATGACTGATTTCAATGCTGCTTTATCATCTGCTAGCATGCACACACAAACTAATAAGCTATTCACTGCTTTTTGCCCCTGAGGGCACCTTTCAATAAGGCAAGTCATTGATTTTTACCATCAGACACACAGACCATAAGCCATTCCCTGTGTCGTTCTATCCCAGTGGTGCGTTCTGCAGGGGAAATCGGTCATTTTTGTCACACACACACCAGCAATAATCTAGTTCAGATGCCCAGATACTTACTTCACCTCCGTTGGAAGTACTGTTGATATTAAGCTCTTCTGCAATCCTGTCAGCACAGTTTTTAATAAAAATACTTTGATGCAATGCTGAGGCCATATACAAAGGGCAGAATATACTTTTTTTTACCCCTGACAACTTGTCTCTAGTACATAAATCAGCAGCTGACTGTCACTGCCACTCTTTCATGCATTCCTAACAGGGAGCCCAAAGCCTGAATTGCAGTAATGTATAGAATCAAAGCCAATGCCTTTTAAGTTACTTGTATTTCTTCTAAGTCTATGAGGGTCTTTCTTACAGCCTTAAGGCCTTAAAATTTTTTTTTTCTCTTTTATAAACCAAGAGTACTTAAACTTTATGAACTAGTTAATCTTATTTAAGAAATAAAAGACATATTGTGGACCATTGTGGTTTTAATCACTGCCACTGTCTTCTACTTTGGCTCTGTTAATGTGCTTTAAATCTATCAACTCTATTTCTTAAAGCTGATCAGACCGAAAGAACCCAGATACTTAGCTGATCTAGAGCAGAATAGTTTGGATTTCAGTGGAAGCACACTGATGTCTTGCACCAGAGAATATGGCCATCCTGTAGACTTTTTTTCCCACTTATTTACCTCCCTCTTCAGCAAATTCTCCTTAGGAAAATAGTTGACATGTCAGTTAGAGCATCGTCCTCAGCTAAGGAGATGTAAGGAAGAGGGCCAGCACAGCAGCTCATCTCTCCCTCTCATCTCTTCTTCAGCCATCTGGCTAAAGCAGCAAAGGGAAGAGTTAACTCAATACCTGATACGCTATGATGCTTGAAATGCTGAAAGCATCCTGGCCTGTCTAGAAAAGTGACCTGTAATGGCCTTAAACTATCTTAGCTTCATCTGAAATCTTAGTGACAATTCCCTCTGGGCCACTTGTGGACAGAAGACATGACAACTCATAGCTTTCACTTCCAGTGAAGTAAAGCAGCTTTTAACAGCTTTACTGGTTCATATGATGTGGATTATATTTTTTTATGTGCTATATACTTCACACTATCTGCAGTATAGCTAATCTTTAAACAATCAGAAGTATCACAGTTTAAGTATTGGAGGCAGAAAGTTTTCCCAGCCACAAATAAGGATTCCCTAAAACTAAGTTTTAGGAAGTAAATCAATTATATAATTGATCCTAGAGGTCTTTTCCAACCTGGTTAATGCTGTGATTCTGTGAATATCTCCTGCAATGTCATATTACATGATCAAATGGTCATCTTCGACCTCGAGAATTAAGGAGTGTTGTTATTTTAGCAAAGGAAGTTTCAAGTTCTGCTTATCCAAAGATGGAGAGAAGGACTATTTGTTTCAAGGAGAACTAGGAAATGGGAATATTTACAAGAGAGGTGTTGAGAATGAAAAAAAAAAAAAAGTAAAAATCAGAACCATTCCAGCTCATAAAACATCAGAAGAAATCTGCTTCTCCAAACTTAATATCAAAGGATCACTATTTCTTCTAACAGTCTCTCTGAGCAAAGCAATTCAGTCTCAGATTGCTAATTAAACCATTGCAAAAAAACCCTAAACGAAGCACCCCCATGCCTGACTAACAACTCAAATCTCAAAGGCTTTCATAATTGAAAGTGGAAGAAATTAAATTAAGGAAATATTAGAGAGTTAATGAATGACAAAAAACTGTATTTGGTCTTGGAACAAAAATCAAGGCGTTGTCTTCCCTAGCCATGGGAGAGCATACATTCAAATCCCTGTCAGCAAACACCTTTTACAGGGCCTCAGATCCTTTGTCCAGACAAGTAGCTTGTATCCTATGAGGACCAATCTTACCTTGTTTTCTTCTCATTTTGTCTGGATTTATAAAATAGCTGTTTAGTTATATCCCAAGCTGTCCCTTAAGATTTGTCTCAAGGGCTCTAGGAAAAGAAGCATTTGAAATTCATGTATTTGGTCCTTCAGCTGGGACATGTGTTTCCAGCTCCCCTCTCTGCCTCTCATGTGCATCAGGGTGAAAAGGCCTCCCATGGCTCTGATTAAGGTGTTCCTCACTTCCATGCAGGCACGGCTCCTAACTGACAGCAGCTCCACAGAGCTCAGTGCTGAGGGAAAGTTAAGATTCATGTGTCTCTTCTGATGCAAAACTTTAATCACCTGCTACAGTGCAAGTGCTATGCTTTAGGAATATTTCTAGTTGAGGTGATAAATGAGTGGCAAGTAAAATAAACATCTCCTTGCGCATGCCCTACTGTTAGAAAACTACAATGTGAAGATCACAGATGTCAGTCTCCTTTCTCCACATTCAAGTGGAAACATAGCAATGGGAAAATAATTTACCCAAACATGTGAATATATATTTATTCCTGAACAGAGACCTTCTGCAATTTCACAGAATCTAACCACGGTCTCTTCTTTTTACCTTGTCTTCCTCTACTGTCAGTTTTACCTCCTACAAGCATTATCAGCTAGATCTTGTTAATGGAAAACATTTATTTGGATTTAGAAAAAGCTTTGGTGCTGTGACAGCAGGCTTTGGAATGCATCTTTGTTAGAAAGCTGCTGTTATTTCCTAGATTCTGTGGGTGTTTGTGTGTGTGTGCATTTGGAGTTGGGGGGATCATGAAAGCTTTGATGAAATGCCATGGGTGATATGCATGGCTGAGCTGTCAGGCATGTGCCCAAGCAGTGAAGTGGTGAGAGCTCCAATCTCATTTCTCACTTCTCACAGACAGGTGAAGTGAAGTTTTCAGATGGCAGTTCCTGCCCTTGCTGGTAACAAACTGCGACATACCACTCCTTCCCATTATAGAGCAAACCAAGTGACAGAGAAGTGAGCCTCCCCCTTGGATTTAATCCTTCTGGGGTGCATTTTGTACACAATCCCTAGGTCCAGGATGCTTTGTGAGCAGAAAGTAGCTCGCACCAGATAAGCTCTTTTGACTGAAATTGCAATCAGTTTCTGTGGGCATTTGGATTGAGCTGGAGAAAGATTGCATTTTATTCTTTTCTTCTCTTCCCTTCCCCTTCAAACAGTAACTGCATACCCAGTGCAGTGGGTTTAACTTCAGTGAGGATAAAACTACCGGAGAAAATGGTCTCACCTGAACCATTCACCATCAGTGAGCTTTTGGATCTCAGAGAAGCCCTTTCCCTGCAGGTTGCAAAAGATGAAGGCAAACTCTTTAAGGATTACTCACTTATCAGGCTTGTGATGTCTGTGCCTGGAAAGTGTGATCTATGACCAGTGGAAATGTGGCAGAAGATTTTCGTGGAAGTTCCAGAACTGCTCTTTCTATAGAATGTAATTGCCTTGTAATGAGTGTCTTAATATCAGCTCATTGTGCACAGAGCTGTCTTTCAAAGGGAGAAGAACTCAGCTCACAGGTAAAATATTTTGAAATGAGAAGCAACGTTTTATCTGGAATCTGCTTTGCATTTAAGCAGAGGCACGTTTCAACATTAAACATCCCTCTTCCTCATAGTTTCATTAAGGACTAGATTGCTGACATGGAATTTTCACAGGCATCAGGTCTCTTGGACCATCATTAGTTTTCTATTACTATGTTTGAAGTCTTCATGTCACACAATTACAGAGTCAAAATCACTATGAGACTTCATAGGAGGTGCTTTGTAGATAGACATTAAGTCTCACACAAATTCAGTGTCAAAGCTTTAGAGGAAACATAGGATTTCTCTCCTGATTTCAGAGGAAAGATGCTGACAGAAAGCTGATAAGGAGCAGCCCCCAGATCTGGAAAAGTGCTGCATTGTTCTATCCACCTGCTCATGGAGTACTGTTTCAGAAAGTATACATCTAAATGAAGTATTAAATTATTCTTCCATTTTTCATGTGACAAATCTTCATCTGTTTTCCTGCATGATTATTACACAGTTGAACAAGTCTCACCAGTCCTGGTGACACTGACAAGAGTGTCACAATGTTAGATTTAAATTTCCCCTTCACCAATCTCATCAAAATATTTCTAGTGTTACCTGCCTCAGCAGCTTGTCTTGCTGAGTATTGTACTCTTAGAACCACGGCCTTTCTCTTGCAGTTTGGCCCAGTTAGGTAGGCTGCTTTAGAAGCAGCCAACACCTTTACTGGTGTCCATGAGGTGCTTGGACATCATACTTGCACCTGCATGTGGTGACAGGTGAAGCCATGTCTCAGTGGTGGCATGGCTATGACTTGGAGTTGCCTTATATACCATGTTTGCTGCATGCACAATGCACCTAAGGGCAATTTATGGAAGTAGCCCCACATAAGAGGAACACTGAACAACAGAAAAGAATAAAAACTTAACCACAAAAGGCACTTTTTAGCCTTTGCTTTGAATATGTGACTTCACCCAAATTCTGTGTGGGCTGTTTGCTCACAGAAATGGAATTAAGAGTGGTCAAAAATGCTTGAAAATTAATAAATCCAGGCTTTGCTAACTGGGTGACAGAAGTGTGTTTGCCTGACTCAAAACTGAAACAGATGCTTTGAGCAAGCCAGCGTTTGTGTTTCAGATTTAATAGCAGCATCAAAAAGTATTTCAGCCTGTGTAGATGCAAAGAAGGTAGTATTGTCACAACTAACTGTTGTTTAGAGTAATGGTAGTTACATCTGCTAGAACTTTGTGTCAGTGCAGTAGTGTAGCTGATCATAGTTCTGGTGCTTGTCATACAAAGCACAGTGCCTACTCGTACTAAAAGATCCTACTTATATTGTCGGAGAGGGAGGTTCATGGATCACCAACAGGAATTTGTGATGTATTGACTCTGAAGTAGGCAGTATGATCCAACTTATACAATTGTCTAAAATTATAGTTTTTGTAATTGTACTGAAACTTCTCCTTACAGCCCATGAAGCTTTTTTTGTTGGCTCTGGCCAAAGACTTCCAATGAGTTTTCAAGTGTAGCACCAAGTAGACAATCAGGAGAAAGAAAGGACCCAACAGCCTTCTCTGAAGTGGGGCACTGGAAGGAAACTTGAAGCATTTTCAAGAAAAGGAAGAAGTCCATCTCCTAACAAGTGCTTATTTTGATATTTATTTCCTAGGCATATAACATCTGCAGTTACATTAATTTGATTTTTCCCCATGTTATACATCTGGGCTTTATTTCTCTTTCTAAACACAGGACTCTTTATGAGGCAGGTCTTCCCAAAGACTTGTAGCTCTTCTTAGTAATCAGTCACGCCCAGATGAGTGGTTTTAATTATCAGCATATGGCTAAATCACAGCCTTATGGAAAAGACATATTTGGGTCATCTTGTGCAGCTCAGTGGCAGCGTGAGATTGTTTGCTACAGGACATCTTGGAGCGTTTTGTCCTGTCCACCCTATATAAAGCATAGTGGATTCCCACGGTTCTCTTCAAGGATTGTTTCATAGGCTAATAAATCCTGCCACTGGGACTTCTTTTTTCCAATACTCACGAGGCCAAGCAATATCTTAATTTGAAAAGACTGAAAATTATTTTAATCTTACACTTCTGTGATGCTCTAGAGGTGCAGTGGTTATTGCTAGGAGAGATGTTTTCCTCTTGTCCCATGCTGGGCAAGGAACTACCCAGGAGCAGAGAACAGAAGTTATAGTTACTCCTCTGGGGGAGTGAAAGAGAAAATGCTGAACACTGGCTGGAAGTTTAAAGGGAGATTCTATTTACAGGTCTGTAGGTACAGAAGGAGCCCTACAAAGAGAGGCTGAGGGAGCTGGGATTGGTTAGCCTGGAGCAGAGGAGGCTCAGGTGTGACCTTATTGCTGTCTTACAGGGGAGGTTGTAGCCAGGGGGAGGTTGCTCTCTTCTCTCAGGTGGCCAGCACCAGAACGAGAGGACACAGCCTCAGGCTGCGCCAGGGGAGATTTAGGCTTGAGGTGAGGAGAAAGTTCTTCACTGAGAGAGTCATTGGACACTGGAATGGGCTGCCCGGGGAGGTGGTGGAGTCGCCGTCCCTGGAGCTGCTCAAGGCAGGACTGGACGTGGCACTTGGTGCCATGGTCTGGCCTTGAGCTCTGTGGTAAAGGGTTGGACTTGATGATCTGTGAGGTCTCTTCCAACCCTGGTGATACTGTGGAGGCATTCAGGTAGAATGAATGCATTCATAAACTAGGCCAGGTCTAATGGGCTAAAACCTTCTTCTGTGCCATTGGACCGGAATGCGAGGGAGGCAGCCGGGCTGCAGGAATTAAAGGTAAAAAAGACAGTGTATAGGGCCTTCGGAAAAAAGGGGAGGTTCCCCAGGGAAAGTTCCAGGACGTCGCTAGGTCTCGAATCCTCCAGCCCACCCAATCCTAGCAGGCCTGAGAGCAGGCAAAGCTACCCCCCGGCCCTTCAGGCCTGCGGGGCTCCAGCAGCCCGTGTGACACAGCTCCAAACTGCCTGCCGGCCCTTCAGGCCTGCGGGGCTCCAGCAGCCCGTGTGATGCAGCTCCAAACTGCCTGCCTGCCCTTCAGCCTGCGGGGCTCCAGCAGCCCGTGTGACGCAGCTCCAAACTGCCTGCCGGCCCTTCAGCCTGCGGGGCTCCAGCAGCCCGTGTGATGCAGCTCCAAACTGCCTGCCTGCCCTTCAGCCTGCGGGGCTCCAGCAGCCCGTGTGACGCAGCTCCAAACTGCCTGCCTGCCCTTCAGGCCTGCGGGGCTCCAGCAGCCCGTGTGACGCAGCTCCAAACTGCCTGCCTGCCCTTCAGCCTGCGGGGCTCCAGCAGCCCGTGTGACGCAGCTCCAAACTGCCTGCCTGCCCTTCAGCCTGCGGGGCTCCAGCAGCCCGTGTGACGCAGCTCCAAACTGCCTGCCTGCCGGCAGCCGCCGCCCGCACACCCTGAGGCGAGCAGCGGGAGAGAGGAGACGTGCAGCGAGGAGAGGCATGGAGAGAGGGCAGGACCAGCCAGGCACTGCTTTGCAAGCTGTGATACTGTAAAGTGGAAGAGAATAACAGTGTCCCAATATGCTAGGGTGAGCAGGCCCAGCCCTTGGGACTCTCTCTCTCTTTGGAGGGCTGTGACTCTGTGCTCCCTTAAGGGATCCCGGGCCACAAAGCCACCGCCATTGCGATGTCACAGTACTCAGGTATTGTTCTAACCCGCCTGTGATAGCTTTTGGGTTGTTAGAACCAATGAATGCAGATTTTGAAAGCCAGATAGCAATGCTGGAAAAGCTCATGCTGGGAACCTTCATGCTGTGCCCTCCCTCGGGTTTGGGGATTTGGGGAGGTTTTCTGTTTGGTTTGGGGCTTTTTTTTTTCCCATTTGTTTTCCTCCTGATTGCAGTTTCCATTTTAGAAAGCTTATAACTTCCTCCTCCTGGAAGTTTTGAGTGATATTAGTGAGAAAAGACTTCACTTCTGGAAATAGTCCCTGTCACCTTGCTGGTTGCAGCGCTTTGCTCCAAAGTGTGTGGTGCCACTCGACTGCAATAAGCTGTGCTGCACACATTTTAGCTATGTGTTTCCTCCTCTTCCCCTTTATTTTACCTGCTTTAATTATAGTGGAACAATTCATTTGCCATCACAAGGAGTATCTGGCAGCACAAAGTAAAGCTGTGCCAAATTGCTGATGATACAGCATTGTGCCAGATCATACACTGTTTCTACCAGTGACTGCATCTGCTGCTTGCCCTTGGTGGTTCAGCTGATAAAGCTGACAGCTCTGATTCGTTTCTGTTATTTTTTGGAGGGGCAGGATACTTCCTTTCCTGCTACCTCTTGAAAACTTTATACCTGAAAATAATTGTCAAAATGTTTTAAATTAGAGAATGCTAAATTAGAGTTGGTTTTATTTTTGAGCCAGATAAAGGATTGTTCTGTCCTAATTTTTTACTTAATATCTATATCACAGTCAGAGTCAGGTCCCAGCTGGAAAAAATCTGACTAGCATCACTGAAAACTGTACCAAAGCCTGCCAGTATCACTGAGAACTCTACCAAAGCCTGACAGTATTCTCCATGATGCAAATTTGTGGATACAAGCTTCAGTCTTTCCAATCAACAAGTGCCTGTGCTCTTGCCTGTGCTCTTGGGAGTTTAATGATTACCTCTGCAGTTTGCTTTAGAGAACATCCATGGCTTAACTGGCCCATTTCCTGAAAAGATTTATGCATTAGTTTCATGCTTGATCTAACCCTGAAATAAAAGAGTAAGTGCATCTTCAGAAAATGAAGGAAGTCATTGCTGAGAAAGACCAAAATGCAAGTATTTTTTAAACATATTTAATAGGAGTAAGAGGCACTATGATTAAAATCAAACATCTTTCATATAACTTGAAAGGATATGAGTGTTGTGTGGGTCTGCACCTCACATTAATTTTTCACAGCTGAGTAAATAGGTACATATTTTTGTCCATTACTTTGTGCAATATCTGTAAGAAGGGAGTCTGGTATCACAGGGTTTCCTGGGAATATGATCAAGCCTGTGTCTGCCAGTGGCATGCATTGGTATAAATGTATTGATATAAATTACTACAAAAGGTGCAAGACCACAGGGAATGACATGCCACATGTCACAAACTGTTCTAATCTTCTTGTGCTGTTTAAGCACTTTCAGTCTGGTTGTGTCCCCTGTGACTTGGGGCTGCATCTTCCTCCTGGATTAACTCTGCTGACTTTAAACAAACAAACAAAAAGCTTCTTTTTAAAAAAAAGATGATGTCAACTGAATGCAGAAATTGGTGTATGGTGTTTGAAGTCTTTCAGTAAATTGTAAAATATGATGAGGTTAATAATTTGCATTGACTAATCATCAGGAAGTCTGAATTATGTTTATCCTGGATTAATTACATTAAAACACAAAAGGGTGAATACAATAAGTGTCACTATTATTAAGTAACTTCCATGCTGCTCCTTCCAAGTGGAAGTAGTATGAAAGCAATCTTTGCAGCTCCTCTTCTTGACAAATTTCTTGCAGAATATAGACCAGACGAGACTAAGTCTGAATGCTGCAAAAACACATCTACAGTCTGGCTGCACTGGGCTTATTCTAGAAATCATGAGAAAGCTTTAATTTAACATAAATCTAAGCTTTCAAAATAATGCAAGTATAATCAGGAGTCCATAATGGAGAATTCATTGAGGATCATTTGTCATTGTATTAAAGGGAGACTAGGCAGAGATCAGAAGCACTGGTTGTCCCAGTGCCCTCCCTTTCACCCCTAGCATCAAGCATTAAGCTTCTTACAACTCTTCTGGATTTTTCAGCTGTTGGTCCTGTTACAAATATATCTCTGCTTTTTAACATCACAACTAACTCCTTTCTGCTTAGAAAGCCTGTCAGGCCTCCTCAGTAGTGATCATCGCGATAATCAGATGGTTCAAATCGGTACTTACAGATGCAGGGAAGAGCAAGGAAAAGATCTAGTCAATGGCTGTGTGTGCAACACTGACCAAAGGACAGTTGCAGTTATTAATACTCTCCATGTTTTAATATACAGGTAGATGTAAGAAATTTCCTGTAAATATGAGTACCTCTAACACCTTGCCTGACAGCTAAAGAGTACTTTGACTGAGTAGTGTGTATAGCATGAATATACTGTGAGTAGTGTATGAAATGCTTGCTAACATTAAAGGTTTGTGAATAAGGTGAAAATTTTAGGTGCCTGAAGGTGGAACAGAGTCTTTAAATAGCTCAGCCATTCCTGCCATTGAAAAACATCTGCAGCATCCCTCAGTTTATAAGGTAATAGGGGGAACTGGAGCAGTGGTCACAAACAATCCATATCCATGGTTGTCTTTGCCCAGACATGGAAACCAAATTACATGCATCTTCAGATACCTGATTTTATATGAATGTTAAGTATAAATATTTGTGAAGAATTCACTGTTAAATAAAGGCTCCAGACTCTCTTTATATGCTGCAATTCTATTTATCCGCTGGACAGAGCTGCCTGGCTTGCCATTAATAATTGAAAAGAATCACAGAGTCACCAGTCTTCGGTTGTTTTTGGTGTCTGGTTTTGTGTTCTCTAGATTTTACTGCCAGCAAATTAGTCAAGCTTTTAAATTCCTTTTAATGATGCTTACTTTGGATTATGTTTTTACTATTTCTACTTTATGTTTGCAGGGTGAACATGACAGAAGAAAAGACTGAAGAAAGGCTAAAGCTACTCAGTGAGAAATAAAAGAACCATGGAAACAAAAAGCTGAAAGGTAAAGAGCAAAGCAAAAGACTACTACCTTATAAATCATGCCTAAATCACAAAGATTTAGCCAGAGATCTTGTTTTGATTACAGAAAGTAGGAGATTTTTAATTTGGACTGGCCTTAGTAAGTCTGAGCAAAGCCTGATCTATGTCGATTCCCTTTTGCAGTCAGTTCTGGTCCAGGGATGATATTTGAAAGAGACTACACAAGAAAATGAAAACTATAGAAAATTCTGTGTTTAGTTGGTTGGAGAGTTGTGAAGCATAGATGCTTCAAGAAAATAACATTGAAGATACTTCCTTTTGATTAGTCTTTATAGACTAATGTCTTTATTATTCTCTCAACGTGACTTTTCTCCATCTTGATTCCCTCAATCTCTTTTCTACCTTTTTTTGTTTCAAGGTTTGTTTCAAATCAATAGTAGGATCTTCAAATACTAATCTCTCACTAAGTGGAGAATGTCTTAACAGAACAGTATGGATAAGTCAAAGGCTATTAGTTGTGCTTACTGGCTGTAATAAAATGAAAATGCCTACTGGTGGCTCTCCATTTGTAATGGGGATGGGTGATTTCTTCCTCCATGTCTCTTGAATCTGAATCATTTTCAAATGCCAAATGAGTTTTCGAAACATGCATCCAGTGAACATACAAAGATGTGTTTGCAGCAGAGGCAGCCACTTGCAGATTGCTTTACTTAAAGTGCTTCCAGAGGTGGCATTGCCTAATGGGGAAAAAGGCTACAAACCAGGTAAGAAATGCCATGTTTTTTCCTTTCTTCACTTGAAATTCTCCATAGAAATTTTGTTGTTAATCACTTCACAAGTTCCCAAGTCTGCTGAACTTGGAAAATTACAAAATACATCCTTCTGGAAGTTTCTATTAGAATATTTGCAAATCCAGCTGATGATAAATGGAGTATATGAGCTCCAATTTTTCTTCTACCACTACCTAAAAGTAGATTGTAGTGAGGCTGGAGCTGGTCTCTTCTCCCGAATTACTAATGATAGGACCAGAGGAAATGGCCTCAAGCTGCATCAGGGGAGGTTTGGGTTGGATGTTTGGAGGAAATTCTTTACTGAGTGGGTGGTCAGGCACTGGAACAGGCTGCCCAGGGGGGTGTGGTGTCACCATCCCTGGAGGTGTTTTAAAAAAGAGTGGATGTGGCACTTGAGGCTATGGTCTAGTGATTAAGGGTGCTGGGATGAAGGTTGGACTGGATGATCCTGGTGGTCCTTTCCAACCATAGTGATTCATAGTGATTAGATGTTGTGCTGAGAGATGTGGTTTAGTCAAGGACTTGTCAGTGTGAAACTAATGATTGGAGTCGATGATCTTGAAGGTCTTTTGCAATCTAAGACATTCTGTGATTCTTAATCATCTACCTAACTCAAAGGTACAAAATTAAAGTTGGAGAGTTTATTTTCAATCTGTACAAGGAAGTTCTAGTTTTGTTTTGTTTTGTTTTTCTTGTTTCACCTAGGATATTTTTTAATACAGTAAATGAAATCCTGGTAGTTACACAAAACAGCATCATTAAACAAGCAAAGGTATGAAGTGTTTGATTTATTGTGGCTTTTTGTAGTCACAGAAAACCAAGCTGGCACCTTTAATGCAGACACAGATGTCAGACATCTTGTGAAGAGAACCAACATGCTGTATTATGATTTACTTGGCAACACAGTGCAGAAAAAAAGGGAAAATTGTTTGGCTGTAGGATAGACAGTTGATTTGAATGTACCTCCTAGCCAAACAGTCACACTGAACTGATTATATTATCACAAGCTCATCTTTCTCCCAGAGAGAACTGTGTCTCCCTTTCCATTTCACACTAATTCTTGTTTTCAGCATTGCCACTGTGTGACTTTTCTGTCCAGTCTTGCAGTGCCATCAAAGGTGAAATTTTAAAACATATTTTCTGTGATTAAGCAAAAGGGCTGGGGAGGATTAAAACAGAAGTAATCACAAAAGCTTAAGTAACAGTAACTACTTTTTTACACATGGAAATGTTGAGGGATGTTTCCTTCAGTAAGGACAGGAACAGAACATAATCATCTATCATAGCCATCTTCCTTTGTTCATAGCTATGAAAGGTTGTCTATACAGACACTTTAGCCTGCCACTCCATTGCTCATCCTTCTGACCCAAACTCCACTTCTACACCGTGGGTACATTTCTGTAAAATCTCAGCGCACCTCTTTCAGTTTCATTTTTCACTGGTTTCATGATCCTCTGGTGCTGCATTCAAGTAGCATCCCTCCCTTCATGTGTTCTTGGAGGTCTCTTCCAGCCTGGTTGATTCTATGAAAAGGCTTTTTTGTTGTCCTCCACTTTTTGATAGGAAAATGAGAATGTTGGAAATAGAAACACTGATCTGCCATGCAGTGGGACTTTACATTGTCTCAAAACGGCTGTCTTTATGAGCTGATTAAAGGCCTGTTGTAAGGAAAACCATAAAAAAAGTATTTAATAGTTCTTGGTCACATGAAGGAAAAGAAAGGGGTGGAGGCAGAGGAAAAATAATATTAATACAACTTTCCATTTTCTCACATGGACAGTTGGCAATATTGTGTTTTTCCAATTAAGATGATAGCATCTGGACCACTGTAATCCTTAAGGTTGTAAACTGTGTTACGTTGCCCTCTCCAGAGTGGATTCATCAGTCAGATGGGAATAATTTATCTGATTAAAAAGAAAGGCACTGCCTATAATTTTAATGTAGGTTGGCTATTTACTTTTTTTCATCTCACATGCATTGTGAGAAATAATTTGTTTAAAGCAGTGGTTGGGAATAGAAAGCCTGCAATGAAGTAAAGGAAACCTCTTTTTTTATTCTCCCTTCTCTGTTCAAAAATACCTAATATCAAAGAGTTAAGCTTGGGATTTAATGATTTTAAGCTTTGTAACCTGCTAGATTAGATTTATTACATGCTGGAGTTTATTCTAACAGTGCTGTTCAGGCTACCTGCAGAGTGGAAAGACAACCATGCAGCTTTGGAAAGGAAGAGCAATATGGTAGATGGGGCTGTTTGACAGCTGCCACAAAGCCAGGTAGGGCAAGGAACAGCAGAGGGAAAAGAGAATCAGCAGCACCAAGAGGCTGGGAAATCCTCGGCAAACCTCAGAAAGAATTAGGAAGGAGCAACTTAAAGGAACCTGAGAGGAACTGAAATGAGTTTCCCTGAGTCAATTGCTTTAGTCCTTTCTCTGGCATTCTGCTCCACCTTTGGTTAAGAGAAATCCAATTAATGCTATTACCTTGTAAAAGCACAATAGAGGCTGCAAAACCGTACTTAGAAGCCCAGGAGATAACTTGATAATGGCTGTTTCTGCTCTGCCTGTTTGAAACACTTGCAGAACTAATGTGAAAAATTAAAAAGAATCTATCAATGATTTCTGCATCTCTGTAAAAAGAAGGAATTTCTTTTAGTTTCTTCTAAGCTTTATGTGTTAGGAGTTCAGAGCTAAGGTTCTAGTTTGGACAACTTGCCTGCTGACTCATAATTTCTGATATGCAGCCTAACTACTTAAATTCAAAGAAAGTCTGCCTTTAGAAAGAAATCTAGGGCTCTCAGAGAGCTAACAAACCTTCCCTTGTGCAAGCCTCTTGCTTGAATCTTGTGTGAATACTTACAGCACTTCCTATGCTGAAATGGGAACTCTCCACACCTGCTCTGAGCAGGAGCAAGAGATGATAAAAACTGTGAGAGGGCAAGATATTTTCTCTACAGCTTTTCTCAGGACTTGCGGTAAGCAGCAGCTCCTGAAATATTGAAGGAGAAAGGATAGCTAAACTCTTTCTGAACCTTTCAGCTTTTTTTAGCATGGGATAAAAATAAAAAAAAATCTTTCCTTTTTTTCCCCAAGGAGCTGACTTACACTGATTCTAGATCATTCACAACTTTTCATAGTAAGTCCTAGTTCTTCTTGGCTTTTGTACTTCCCTCCCTATGTGGCATAGTCATACCTGATGCTGCCATAGTTCAACATATTCCAGGAGGTGTGAGCAACAAGCATAGGTAGAGTATCAGCAAATATTTGATCATAAGCAAGAACTTTGAATGGAAGTTAAGCTTTAATGTTTTGGAGAAGAAAAGCTTTGATAGAGGGAAGTATTATGGGGTTTGTGCTAGTGTGCTGGAAGGCTAGTAGGCCTATTAGATGTTCTGGCTTGCGCCACCCTTCTGCTGATGGGGGAAGCAAGGGTGGGAGCAAGACATAATGGCTTGGGCCATTATGTCTCCTCCCAAAGTGATAAATGGGTATCCACAGGTGTTTAGTTACTCGTTGGTGTCTTGCCCAAATAAGGGTGAGCAAGCCCTGGTTTCACCTAATATGGTCAGTTTGGCAAATGCTATTTTGATTGGTAGATCTCCGTGGCCAAAAGAGACTTTGCACTCAGACAAGTAATAGAAATTGAGCTAAGTTGCAAGCAGTTGTGCTGCTTCTGCCTTGCTGCCTCTGCCTCACAGAGCTGCCTCTGCCTCGCTGCTCTTGGACAGCGTGTTCTGCTCTGCCTTGTGTTTCTGACTAGCTTAGCTCTGATATTTTGGGCCTGAACTACCTGAAAACTTAAGTGCCTCCAGTTTCCCAGGAGAAGGCGTTTAAGTGCCTCACGACGTGGCAAGAAGTGCCACCGACATTGTGTTCCTTGTACATCTGCAAGGGATCCTGCCTGCACACACCTCTGCAAACCTCCATGCCAGGAGGAACCAGGATAAGGTCAGAGATCATCTGCCTCTTTGCCAGCACCCTGGGGAGATCTGGAAGCCTCTCAATGGCCAAGCAGTTCCAACATGCCACAAAGGAGCCAGGGACTGCCTTAAAATTTCTACTCCACTGCAGTGAGTAGAACAGACTTTCCCTAGGGCTCCAGGCTGCCTTTTATTTGTAAGTGAGGCAAAACCATTTTGTGGCTAAATTTTCCAATGGTCTGATTCTCCTAAATGAATGAATTCCCCATAAGCATCCTTGTGAAGATTTTCCCAACTGAACTAGAACCCAAATGTAACTAATGAGTATACAGTTGTGGGCAGGGCTTTCCAGAAATAAAAAGAACTACATATTTTATAGTTCCTGCCTAGTTAATTGCCCCGACTAAATCAGCTAGACTGTAAGTGCTGGCGTGTTGACAGAAACGCTTTGGCAATTTCTGTCTGGCTTGTTTCTGTACATCAAAGAAACTGCAGTTTGAACGTTATTGTTCTACCAAATGAAGTACTGATGGCAAAGTAGTTGTGTGTTAGCCTTGACAGTGAGGCTAAGATTTTAGAAACATGTTTTATTTGTGCTTGTAAAGCAAGAGTGGAGTGAGCACACAAAGTACTTTTTTATCCTCAAAAATGCTGTTCAGGTGCCTGAAGTTGTGAGCGCATAGCTTCTCTATAGCAGCAGTGAGAAGGAGAGCTGGGATTTGCTGGGCAGATGAAGATTTGGGAAGAGAGCTTTATACTTTTAGCTGTGAAAAGCAGAAGTGTATTTCAACTTCAGCTTAGTGTACAGAGGTGTGCTGAGATTCTGCAACCTTGTATGAGCTCGAAGCACAGAATAAAATGTCTTCCTCTCAGAACAGTTGTGTTTAGCTTCCCATGGAGTAGAAAAATTCACTTAACTCCATGATTTTGAAAAATCATGTAAACTGTTAGCTTCATCCTCAAAAGCAGCCTTAGAAAGTTAGATAAGACAGACTGTGATTTCATATTCTCTAATGCAATGCAGAAATCTAAAGGAATGTCATAGACAGCTTGCCCTTATAACAATGTTCTTCTGATGGCAGACACTAACATTCTCCTTATAATGTCATACAGGCACAGTACATTTGCCGTTGCCTTTGCAGTAGATGTGGGTGGCACAGCTGCTTCACTAGCATATAGCTGAAGCTGGTCTTGTAGTCCGTGATTGCCACCTACAAGAGCTGCCATGGGGAGAACTCTTCAGCATCCAGAATCTTTTGTGTTTTGCATGAGTGAACTGCAAGTGGCTCTAAACCCCTGATCCCACCATAGCTCTCTAAAACTGTGTGTGAATTGACAGCACCAAACTGACTTGCATTAATCTTTGCTATGCACTGGTACACCAGCTTTATTGCTAATCTTAGTATACTCACTATCTGAATTAGTTTATTATTAAAAGATGAGCCATGGCAAACTCCTGCTAATCTCTCCTCCCTCATCTCCCTGTCGCTAATAACAACCAATTTATGTTTTTTTAAGTAATTTTTTAGCTGACAATCTTCTGAGTTTCCTTTTGGTGTAACTGGGAATGTATAAATAGTAGTGTTTTCATGCCCTGGGCAGCCCAATTATATGTGGAGGTCTCCCTGCTCACTGTGGGGGCAATTGAACAAGATGACTTTTAAGGGTCCCTTCCAACCCAATGCAAGCTGTAAATCTGTAATTAATTAATATATGTAATACTCAAAAAGGCTTAGGCAGACAATCAAACAGTTCTGTAAAGGAAAAAGCACAAAGTGGTTAAAAGCAAGGAGCAATCTGTGTTTACATAATCACAGGAGTACCTTGCCAGTACTAAACTTGCAGTTTCCCTTGTGAGCTTATCTAGCAGCCCATGTGTGGGGCACAGTCCTGTGGTGGAAAGTGTCTTCTGGGCACAAATAGAATCATAGAATGCAGAATCGACCAGTTTGGAAGAGACTTCCAAGGTCATCCAATCCAACCTATTACCCAGCCCTATCCAATCAACTAGACCGTGGCACTAAGTGCCTCAACCAGGCTTTTCTTGAACATCTCCAGGGATGGCAACTCCACTACCTCCCTGGGCAGCCCATTCCAATGCCAATCACTCTCTCTGGGAGGAACTTTCTCCTAACATCTAGCCTATATCTCCCCTGGCACAACTTGAGACTGTGTCCCCTTGTTCTGTTGCTGGTTGCCTGGGAGAAGAGACGAACCCCCACCTGGCTACAACCTCCCTTCAGGTAGTTGTAGACAGCAATGAGGTCACCGTGAGCCTCCTCCAGGCTGCACACCTCCAGCTCCCTCAGCTTCTCCTCATAGGGTTTGTGTTCCAGGCCTTTCACCAGCTTCGTCACCCTTCTCTGGACACACTCCACTATCTCAACATCTCTAGCAATAAATCTTCTCCCTTGAAGGAACTTGCTGCATTGTAGAGCTAAACCAGTGTGTTATAAATTCATGGTCTAGCACTTGATGTCAGAGAAGAGAAACTGATACCTGACCAGAGAAAATACAAAGCTTAGTTGCCCCATTGCTGTGCAATAGGAAATGGAATAAAGGAGCATGTGGTAGTGTTTAATTGGTGTGAGAGACATTCAAGTACTTTTTTCCAGATGAAATAAATGTCTTTAGCTTCAGTGCCTTAAGTGCTAGATGGAGAGTCTACCTCTTCTGAGGACAAATAATGGCGGGAGTTGCAAAAAACTGCTGGCTAGCCTCTAGAAGGCAGACCTGTAAACTGCAGGGGCAAATGAGATGGGAGAATAATGTCTCATATTGAGCCATCATTTCTGGTATTAATTGGTGATTATATAACAGTTTTACCATATCATTTTTTTCCATTTTCAACACACAGAAGAGATGTGCTCATATACCCCAGCCAAGAATCTGACATAATAATTTTGGGAAGCTTCTTGTTTCTTTTATGTACACAAGAGTTTTATGTAAAGAGTGTGGCATGAATGTTACCTGGCCCAGTTTTTGTATATGATTGTCTTCATCTTTTTTTCTCACATGGTACACTTGTAAAGTTTATAAGCAAGCAATGTGTCATTTTTCTACTGAGTCTTGAAATCACGAGCTTCCAGTTTATTGCAGAAATGGCAGAGATCCTACATCATTTGTTCTATAAGACTCTAACCCCATGTGCTTGACTGAAATTTCTACTTGGGATACTTTACTCAAATTCACCCAAAAGGCATCTACATCGGGATAGCTCATTGAAAAGTTAAAGAACACTTGTGGATGAAAGGTGCTTTCATAGAGTACATAAAGCATTAGGAGTAGGTCTTCAAATGTTGCTTGTCTGGGGCTTTGATGCAATACCTAGAAATAGCCTTTTCCTGAAATGACAGCATCGTGCAGTTGTTTGAATAATTTGTTTGGAGCAATATCTGTGATTTCTGAGATGCACTGGGAATTCTAATTCAGACTTGCATATGTTGGAAATAAACACTTAAAATCACTAGGCTGGTAAAATGCACAAGCTACTTTTTATGGGTTTGAGTATCAGTGGGGCTTGTTTTCAGTTGCAATAAAAATGATCTCTTTAAAGAAAGGCTCATTACAGAGAGGAAATTTGGTGGAGTTTCTTTTTTCAAATGCTGACCAATAAAATAAGAAGGGTCTTCATCAAAGGGGAGAACTGTAAGCAAACATTGGATAGAGAGGGGAAGGGGGGGAAAGTGAGGTTTAAAAGCTAGATACTGGATTCAGGAGGGAGGATAGAATAGTGATGAGGGGTAAAATGCTGGAGAAAGCAGATTATGAAATGGAGAGTAAGATTAAGAGAAAGAGCAGAGCAAGCAAGAGAAAAAGCACAAGAAGCAGTGCTGGAATTAGGCCAGCGCTGAGTTGTGACAGTTCACACAAGAGCCCTGATAGCTCTAGTAATGAGGGTCAGACTAATCAAAATTTGTCCTCCACCAATTCCAGTGGTTAAATCCCAGTCCTGATGAGGGAAAGACAGAGTAATGCAGAATGAGAAAGAGCTCTCCAGTGTGACCAGGAAAACACTTATTCTTCTCTCATGTATTATATGTTTAAATATATTTTTTCCAAGCTGTAAATTTTCCTCTGTTTCGAGCACTCAGAGAATTATCACTGACACTGAACATAAGTGGAATTCAATCAAGCTCCAACTTTAAACAGCAGGCTTGAGGAGATCTCTTAATTTTTGATACAGATATATATTACTTTAAAATATTTCTGTATTCAAAAACCAAATGTTAAAATATGGGGAGAAATTAACTGAAAAAAAAAGAAGACACCGGGAACTACAAAACAGTCAGTGTCACCTCTGTGCCTGGCAAGATCATGAGCAGATCCTCCTGAAGGCTCTGCTAAGGCAAATGGATCACAAAGCAGAGGTGATTGGTGATAACCAGCATGGCTGCACCAAGGGCAAATCATGCCTGACAAATGTAGTGGCTTTTTATGGTGAAGTAACAGCAACAGTGGACAAGGGACCTGAGTAAGGCATTTGACTTTCTCACAAATGACATCCTGGTCACTCAAACTGTAAAAACATAGACTTGCTGGGTGAAGCACTGCTGGATAAGGAATTTGCTGGATGATTGCACACAGAGGGTGGTGATCAGTGGCACAATGTCCACCTGGAGACCAGTGACAAGTGTGGCTGATTATTTCTTTAAGAAGTAATTTCTTACAGAGCCTTCTGTAGTTAAGATTAACAATAATATAGAAGAGGAAGATGAGGGAATATCTGCAGCTAACAATTTATACCAGGAGAAGGTCTTGTCATTCTTGTCTATTTTATCCATCATTGAATCGTTGCAGGAAAGAGATTAGACAAAGGATCTTTGACTTGGTCCAAAGCAGGGTCTCCTTTGTGTAAATTAAGTTAATAAACTTTTAAGAACAAAATACAGTTTTAAATATTAGGCTAGAATAATTTTTAAAACAGAAAGATTTTTTCAGAATGACTGCCTAGTGTTATGGAAAAGTAATTATGAAGAGTAAAGGACGTGCCCAGTATTTTTCATTTAAGGTAGGAAAGACCTGTCAATACACATGAAATTTATGGAACATAATTCCTGATTTTCACTCACACCAATTTAATGGAAAGGCAGCTTTGCTGAGGTAATGCTGATATAAAATACACTGAAGATATGCCCAAGTGATGGGGCACCTAATTCAGCCAATTATATAAACACATGCTTCGATTTGTTCCTGTTTGTAACATAGGCTTGCATGTTCTGTTACTTCATTATCATCAAGTTTACATCAGCTATAGCATTGTTCAAAAACTCTAAGTAATTTCAGAATGTAAGCAGAGCTGGAGGCCGTGCAAAAAATGTGTTCCCTGCAGCTTCTTGGTCCTACAAAGGGTGCAAGCATACCTTGCATCTAGACTCTCCCCAGTAGAACTCCTCATAGATGTCATGAGAAGGCTTTCCCAGCACAAAAAGTGCTTTCTGTAGCTAGGTAAGAAGATGTTTTGATCTTGAATTCTTTTGGAATCTGTTTTCATATTTAGTAAATGCCAGCTACTCTGTTAATGTGCTTAGATAATATAGTGATTGGCACCTCAGAAATACTGAAGATAAACAGATAAAAGGATTCCAGATGCATCCTTTGAATTTTTAATACGGAGATTTTGCATTGTCCAGTGATGAAAATAAATCATCTGTGGAAAGACAAAACTGTTTTTCCATTAGTATCACTCACTGAGGACATTTTTATACATTCAGTGTCTGATAGCATCTTAAACTTAATCACTTTGCCATTTGTAGCAACAAGATATGCCACTTGACAAGCACTTTTGTTTCTTTTTTGTTTTCCTTTTTCTTTTTTTTACAAGCTCTAAAGCCTGTCTGTTGGAAATTGTCACCATACTGTATTTTTCATGTCATTTTTCCCTTTGTGTAGTCCCTTTAGGCTACTCTAATGGAGCTGATGATCAGGTTAATTTCTCTGATGCAAACTATTTTAATTACAAAAACCCACTATAGTTCTGGAATAACATTAAATTCCAGAGAAACCAAAGAAATTGGGAAATCAGTTTATTGATTCTTAGAATCAGAGTTTTCAACTAGCACTGAAACAAAAGCAAACCACTATATCACAGTTCTTTGGGGGATCCAGTATCACCATAACTGGGCTTGACTTTGCTTTTATTTTGTTTGTTGCACTTAAATGCCTCTTCTCAATAACTCTTTCTGAAATCACATGTAAGCTAACTATTCTATCTAGGTAATGTTGATCAGTGGACAGTTTCCTATTTGCCCTTGCTTTAGGACAGTGGTTTAAGTTGTAATATCTATGGTGAAAGAGTGGTCAAAGCTATTGGCTTCAACAACATGTGATCTGTCCTGAAACACCACAGAATTTTAAGATAGTGCTTCCTGCTGAAATAAGCCAACTCTCAGTATTTGATAGGCACTCTATAAAATAAGAATAATTTACCAAAACCTAACAAATTCAAAATGTGTTGTTTTCCATTGTGAAATTACCTGATCGATTTTTGGGCAGTACTCATATCTGATTTACAGTTAAGATTCTTTCTATATCACAGAATGCTAGGCGTTAGGAAAGACCTTGGAAGATCATCTAGTCCAGCCTCCCTGCCAGAGCAGGATCACCTAGAGTAGGTCACACAGGAATGCATCCAGGTGGGTTTTCAGTGTCTCCAGTGATGGAGACTCCACAACCTCTCTGGGCAACCTGTTTCAGTGCTGAGTCACCCTCACATCAAAAAGGTTTCTCCTTATGCTCATGTGGAACCTCCTATGCTTCACCTTGCACCCACTTCCCCTTGTCCTATCACTGAGCATCACTAAGAGCCAGGCTTCATGTATGTGTTTCTGTTACTTGACTAAGTTGTCTTTTACTACAGATCCTTGAACTCTCTTTGAAATTCCAGACTCGAATCAGCTAGAATCTGTTGTGCAAATGTTAGGAATGAAAGAGGTTTCAGGTGTCTTCCACAACATATGCTATTTTATTTTTTCCTGAACTGCCCCTACTGTAGTTTCTAAAGGAAAAGGTGCTGGATAAATAATGACTAACATCCCTCATTCAATTTTCCAGATGAGTTCATGAACTTTTAAAGTCTTTAGCCAATGTGAGTTTTTTTTATGCAAGGCATCCTAATAATGTAGAATTTCATAAGTGACATTGTATATTTTATAAATGAATTTCAAGTTCATGCTAAATTATTATGGACTTACATGTTCCATACACTTTGCTACCAAAAGAGTTCATCGTGGTTAATGTTATTACAGTGAACACCAAAGGAATTAATGATTTGCACTTACAGAGTGGTACCAATGTAAAGAAAAGAAAGTTGGCCTAATTAAGTTCCAGAAACCACTCTGAGTCTCTGCTGCGTTGTGGCAACTGCTATTCACATTAATTAATGGAGAAATCTCTCATAGAGAATTGTTTTTAGAATTGCTCAAAGAGACACCAGGAACTATTTCTGATTATTTGTTTGTTTGTTTATTTGTTACTGTTGTTCAGGATATCTTGGTCAAGCACTCTCCATGTTAAGCTCCTACATTATAGTCAATAATGAACTGGAGGTTGTAATCTTTCATTGAGCTGAAGTTGGGTGACAATATTGCTCTGAGGGGACACTGAACAGGGAATTAAACCACAGGCCTAGAAATCAATTGTTTTCTTGCAGTAAGCAGAATTACTGGACAATACTTCATGGACTTAACTCCCCTTTTGAATTACTTGCTGCCCTCACGCCAAATCTGTCACACAAATGAATGCTATACTGAATTGTCTTAGATTTTAGCTTTCAAACATTTCATTTCATCATGATTTGGTGTTTCAGTTCAAGGGGTGAAAAGATGTGTTTTTGCATATTGTTTGCTTTTTGGTCGATAAAGTGAACAGGTAGAAAACACTTTATTTGTGGCATTTTTGGTGACCTGCCTAGTTCATTTGCAGCATCCCTTAACTGTTGTTGCATAATATGAACATTTTTGGACTTGGATTCACACAACAAAAATAGCTATGAAAAATTTGCTTTTCCTCTTCTTCTACTGAAATTCTTGGAAACGTTTGTACTTTTACCCTTCTAATAGATCTGTTTGGAAATCCCATTCAAGCTGGATTTGGACCAGTTTGGAAATTCTGTTCAAGCAGCATTTTTCAAACCTCAATTCCCTTAAGCACATGCTTCATATGTTAGACATGTTTAAATTCCCTTGATTTAAAGACATGTACTTAAAGACATTGCTGAGTATCGAAGGGCATGAGCATGTACTTAAATGCTTTACTGATAAAAGGAACAATCTGTTGATTTAATCTACATTTAATGCAACTTAAATCACCTTTACTTGTTATCCAGTAGTCAAAACTTTACCCCATCTCTACTAAACAAACAGTTCTTCATTAAGCTGTGCTCTGGTGATGGAAATAGGAAAAGCTGCATAAACTACTACAGGCTGGGGACAAAGTGACTGGAGAGCAGGCAGGAAGAAAGGGACCTAGGGGTACTGGTAGATAGTAGGCTGAAGATGAGCCAGCAGTGTGCCCAGGTGGCCAAGAGAGCCAATGGCATCCTGGCCTGGATCAGGAACAGTGTGGCCAGCAGGACAAGGGAGGTTATTCTTCCCCTGTACTCAACACTGGTCAGGCCACACCTTGAGTCCTCTGTCCAGTTCTGGGCCCCTCAGTTCAAGAGAGATGTTGAGGTGCTGGAACATGTCCAAAGAAGGGCAATGAATCTGGTGAGGGGCCTGGTACACAAACCATATGAAGAGAGGCTGAGGGAGCTGGGGTTATTTAGCTTGGAGAAGAGGAGGCTCAGGGGTGACCTCATTGCTGTCTACAACTACCTGAAGGGAGGTTGTAGCCAGGTGGGGGTTGGTCTCTTCTGCCAGGCAACCAGCAACACAACAAGGGAACACAGTCTCAAGTTGTGCCAGGGGAGATATAGGCTGGATGAGGCACTTAGTGCCATGGTCTAGTTGACTGGGTAGGACTGGGTGATAGGTTGAACTGGATGATCTTGGAGGTCTCTTCCAAACTGGTTGATTCTATGATTCTATTCTATGATTCTGTGATTTATCTTTTGTATTGGTTGTAAATTACACTTTCCAGCACTATGGTCTCATTGCAAATAAAAGAGAGGATTGAGACAGTAAAAACGAGAAGGGAGTAAAAATGAGAAGGGAGAAGAGGAGTTTGGTTGTTAAAGTCATATATTCAGTGTAACACCAGAACGATTCAAGATACTTTATGTTCTTAATATTTTTCTTTCTATATACAGAACGGTGTGCAATACATCTCTTCCCCCTTACACTACCAATTTATATTCAGGATACTCTAATGAAGTACATCTTGAGTCTCCTTTTCATGGCTAATGAGGAGACAACAAGAATTTGACTAATACTAGTACAATTACTGGAGCAGTGAAGCATGCATTTCTGATTAGACGTGATAATTTGCAAGGCTGGGCTCTTCACATTAAGTTTGCAAACAGTTTAAAAATCACTTCCTCTATTTATCCAAGCTAATCTTCGTTTAATGACTCCAGACCTGACAAAAGAAAGAGAAAATGTCTCTTAAAATCCCATACTTCATTTATGAAGCTTGTAGATAGAGCAAAGGTGCCATTTATAGTAAGTCTTTTCCAAAAGACTTTCTGGTGAAGCCATGTAGCTGACTTTTTATAATGCAGTGGTGTGTTTCTTAATCTTGTAATACTCAGGCTCTGTCATGTAGAGGTTTGTTTTCTTTGTCCAGGTTTAGAACTTTTCCTACAGATTTTGGCTCTTTTGTTTTGTTTATTTTCCTTCTACTTCACTTTTTCAATTTAATATGGAATTATCCATAGAAGGTGAATATTTTTGTCACTTTTTTTAAAGAAAATGTTTGTATATATTAACTGTTGATGGTGGTGCTAAAGAAGTGTCCATCAGTTAGTAGCATCATAGGCAGTTATATTCTAATAGAAATTTGGCTTGTACCGGTCCTGTTTGGTTTTTTTAGTTCTCATTTTTTAGGCTGATTTTCAACATTTGCTCTTGAAGCAAAGCTTCCTGAGACAACAACAATTCAGAGTTCTTGATTAATTTAATTAAGCACATAGAAACAGATCTTGCTGCCATGTATCCTAGCTGTGACTGTAAAGAAGGAACTTGTGTTAGAGTCTTTAACAGAGTTCACCAAGTCTGCAAATGAATTGCCAGTTGTTATGCCTGTGCCAGTGTTGACTTGGATCACACAGTGGCACCATAACACTGTAATTCCTTTCACCATCATTTAAAACTGAGTAAAAACACATCCAAACTCAGGATACTGGCCTAGGAAGATAGAAAGGATTTCAGACTCTGACTGACATACATATTTTCTAGTTGTCCCTAAATTGTGTAGAAGTAGATGCAGAGAGTGAGGCTCAAATGCATATATTTACTCACTGACATAACTTTCAGGAGGCGTGATTGGCTGTGTCTAACTTTTGTTGTGAAAGACTGACTCTGAGATTTCCCTGTCTGTTTTACTTAGAGATACCAAATAGCCTTTTGTTTCCACGGGAAAACTCTGGCTGTTGCAAGGATTGTGTGGAAGAGACAGAAAACGTGCATCAACTTCCTGAGGAAGTTATTTGTGTCAGGGAGGAGAGAGTCCCTAGAGAGGTTTTGACAGGCTGCATTGAAAAGACATTTTTAAATATCGAGGGTATCTGAATCTTCTTCCTCTTCTAGACACAAAGGAGATAAAAATAGAACATTTTCATTTTCAGCTCTTGGGGTTGGCAGGTTTCTAAAACTGATCTGTGAATTCCCAGTAGTAGGGCATCCTCCCTGAAGACTGGGACAGAAGGGTGGAGGGAGTGCAAAATTCTATCACATTTTTGCTGTTACTAATGTGATGGAAGCTGGCCAGTGCAGCTTCAGAAATGGAAAAAGCAAATAAGGGATTTTCTTTTTGTGCTCTGCAGTCTCCCCTGGTGGTCCTAATCAGGCCAGCTGTCTGATTTCACTCTTCTTCCTCATTACATAGTAACAGATTTAAGGAACAGAAGATAGCATGTCTATCATTTCCATAGAATTCTTTTTTTTTCTTTAATTAGGATAACTCTGCATAAAACTATAGGAACTGAGGAAGCAATCTCTCATCAAAGAAAAAGCACAAAGGCTCACTGCTGAATGGGATGGGTGCCTTGGTGACAGAGGATGCAGATAAGGCGGAGCTGCCGAATGCCTTCTTTGTCTCCATCTATACTCAAGAGCCCCACACCCCTGAGGCCACAGAGGGAGACAAGATTAAGGAGGAGGTTTCCTTGGTTGATGGGGACTGAGTTAGTGAGGACTGGGTTAGGGAACAGTTAAGTAAACTGAACATCTGTAAGTCCATGAGTCCTGATGGCGTGCGCCCATGAGTGCTGAAGGAGCTGGCAGAGGGCATTGCCAGACCACTCTCTGTCATCTTTGGTAAGTCATAGGGACAGGAGAGGTGCCTGGGGATTGCAGGAGGGCAAACATCACTCCAGTCTTCAAAAAGGGTGAGAAGGAGGACCCAGGTAACTATAGACTGGTCAGCCTCACCTCTGTCCCCAGAAAGGTAATGGAGCAGCTTATCCTCAGCGCTTTGCTTAGCCACATCAAGGACAAGAAGGTCACTGGGAGCAGTCAACATGGTTTTACAAAGGAGAAGTCATGTTTGACCAAGCTGATAACCTTCTATGAGGATGTAACTAGATGGATAGGTGATGGAAGAGCAGTGGATGTGCTTTACCTTGGCTTCAGTAAAGCATTTGACATTGTCTCCCAGAGCATCCTCATAGCTAAACTGAGGAGGTATGGTCTGGGTGATGGAGTAGTGAGGTGGATTGGGACTGGTTAAAGGAAAGAAGTCAGAGAGTTGTGGTCAGTGGGACAGAGTCTAATTGGAGGCCTGTAACTAGTGCAGTCCCTCAGGAGGCAGTACTGGGGGCAGTATTGTTTAATGTATTTATTAATGACCTGAGTGAGGGCATGGAGTGCACTGTCAGCAAGTTTGCTGGCAACACCAAGCTGGGTAGAGTGGCTGCCACACTGGAGAGTTGTGCTGCCATTCAGAGAGACTTAGACAGGCTGGAGAATTGGGCAGGGAGAAGTTCAACAGGGGCAAGTGTAGAGTTGTGCACCTGGGAAAGAACAATCCCACATATCAGTGTAGGTTGGGGATTGAACTACTGGAGAGCAGTGAAGGGGAGAAGGACTTGGGAGTCCTGGTGGATGGAAGGATGACCACGAGCCAGCAGTGTGCTCTTGTGGCCAGGAAGGCCAATGTCACTCTGGGGTGTATTAGAAGGGGTGTGGTTAGTAGATCAAGGAAGGTTCTTGACCTTTAAGAGTCTTAAATCTCTTCTTTCCTTTAACTCTGCCCTGGTGAGGCCTCATCTGGAGTATTGTGTCCAGTTCTGGGCCCCCCAGCTCAAGAAGGACAGGGAGCTGCTTGAGAGAGTCCAGTGCAGAGCCACAAAAATGATTAAGGAAGTTGAACATCTTCCTTATGAGGAGAGACTGAGAGAGCTGGGGCTCTTTAGCTTGGAAAGGAGACAGCTAAGGGGTGATCTGATTGGTGTTTATAAATATGTAAGGGGTGAGTGCCAGGAGGATGGAGCCAGCCTCTTTTCAGTGATGCCCAGTGACCGGACAAGGGCAATGGGTGGAAGTTGAGGCATAGGAGGTTCCATGTGAACCTGAGGAGGAATTTTTTCACTGTGAAGGTGATGGAGCACTGGAGCAGGCTGCCCAGGGAGGTTGTAGAGTCTCTCTCTCTGGAAATATTCAAGAGCCCTCTGGATGCGTTCCAGTGTGATCTGCTCTAGGTGATCCTGCTCTGGCAGGGGGACTGGACCAGATGATCTTTTGAGGTCCCTTCCAGCTCCTGACATTCTATGATTCTATCACACACTATAATCAGGGCCAGGAAGAATTGTAATGTCCTCGCATGTTCCTTGTCCCCTGAGCTATGAGAGCTATTGTTCTTAAACTCCTGCATGTGCTGTATATAATTGATACTGTTTTATAAGAAGTTTCTTGCTTCTAACCAGAAAAGCAGTATTGGAAAGGAAGACAGGTTTTGCAGCTGCTTTATACACTGGGAAGCAGCTTATCCCCCACAGGTGAAGGCAAAGATACTATATTGATGTCTTCATTCTATTTGGATTGTGCTTGTGGTTACTGGGAAGTTTCCTCACTGCCACTCAAAGAGCAGCCCCAAGCCTAGTGTCCAGTATTGTCTGTAATCTCCAAAGCTGCCCAGGAAGCTTTGAAGAGGAATATTGACTTGCGTTTCCTTCTTCCCTGTGCCTCAATGCAGAGCATTGGAAGAGTGGAGCTAGTCCCTCTCTAGATGCCTGTGTAATTGAGATGCACTATGATGGGACAGATCATTTACAGAATAGAAGAATTATAGAATGTTGGAGTTGGAAGGCACTTCTTAAGATTATCTAGTCTAAATCCACTGCCAGAGCAGGTTCAGCTAGAACAGGTTGCTTTAGAATTCTTAATAAGCCACCAGATGAGATTTTATAGGAAATGTTTGCTTAAAACCAGGGTTAAGTTAGTGCAATTAAGTGATAAAAAGACAGAAGCAAAAAATAAGTCATCAAACTTCAATTTATCGTCCTCACTAACTGATCAGTGGTTCCAGCTTATAAGGTTGGCTAATGAACTACTGTTGTTTTTTCTGGGGCTCATACTTTGGAAAATTCCTAGGGCTACATAATTCCCACTCCTTTTGAAGCAGATAATTAGTGGAGCTACCCTGAGTTAATTCTGCTATTTAAGATTCCAAATGAAAAAGCACTTTAGTTTTTCTCTTTTTATTTTCACATCTCTCTAATTGTATAAAAGGCAGGACAGGTTAACCCTGCCTTTTATAAGGACTGGTTGGTAATTTTTAATTTGTATTCTCTGGTGGATATAGCAAAGTGCATATTACCTGGTAGTCAAACAAAGTCTGATTTGGATCCCTTTGAAAGCAACGAGAGCCTTTTTTCTAGACCTTGTAGTTTCATAGTAGATTTATCCCCTGTACTCCTTTTAAAAGAAACAAAATCACTTGCAAGCTGGGGAAAAACAATGAACTCAAGTTTAGTGGAAATAGTATGTGGCCAGGAACATCTATTAAAGAAGGTTTTTAGTTGAAGGTGGTGGCAACATTTGGAAGGCATGCTTTCACTTGATCTCAAAGCTGAGTCATTGTTTAAAATAGATCCAGCATAGCTGTCATGCATATATATATGAAAAGGCACATTGCTACTGTTTTGAATATGCTCTTGATAAAACATTGTTTATTCTGTTGACAGTTCCTTAAAAAAGAAATATAGCAAAAAAATCTTCCCAATACTTCTTCATTGTCATGATCAATATAGTGGAGCACCATTTCAAGTATGCAAAGAGTGACTACACCTTTATCTTTCACTCAGTAGTCCTAATTTCTACATAGCAATGTCTTTGCTTGGTCTCCCTACCTTGCTGTAGTTTACAAGGAGAAGAATCTGGGGCATAATCAGGCAGCCCAAATTCTATTTTATAAATAACATCCAGAATCCTGGTGCTGGGTTTGCTGACAGTTTGCCAGGTACCATGTTCTACTACACAGAGGTATCACCTTTCCCTACTGAGATTACTCGCACGGAAGTGTTCATGAATCCTTGCTTTTGTCCAGGAGGAAAAAAACATTCTGTGCTTGAGGCATTAGCATAGAGATCTGGAAATCTGAGCTCAAAAATTAAGCAGCATGTCCCCAAATGTGCAGAAGAGTTTGTACAGTAAAAAGCAAGTGTCAGAATGGCCTGTTTGTAAAATGGAAATATTTTTCTTTTCTTTGTTTGCATGGATCATGAACTCCTTAAGGATTAGATGGTGGTGCTGTAATCACAGAAATAATATTTGGGTTTTCCCAGGGCATTTTAATTCCATCATGAGGAGTGTTGAAGTAAGATTGACTGATCAGCTGGGAAACCACTGTGAATTCCAGGTTTACCCAGTCCCTCAGGTTATTAACACCTCACTGTGCATCTGAATCATTTGAATCCTGGTTTCCTAAGGAAAGAAGGTTTATGTAAGCATCTTTACCTATCTTCCCTTTTTGAAGGTTTGTGAATAGAATTCTTAACAATATTAAATTTCGAAGTAATGAAAACATCTTCTCCTGTAAAGCAAATATCCTATTAGTATATCCACTGGAGAGAGCAAAAAAAAAGTGTCACTTAAATTCTTTCTAAAGTAAAACCACATAGGATAGCACTTCATGAATGCTTAACTGCTTGAAGAAAAATTACAAAGAAAAGAAAGAAAAAGAAACATCTTTTGGAGTTGTTGCAGTTTTGGATGTTAGAGAATTCCTTTTTTCAACTAAAGCTTCTTTCTTGTATGAATTCTCTGTTTTCAGAAAAGGAGCAGTAGAAAAAGTTCACTGGATGTTGAACTAGGATGAGTTCACACATTCAATTAAAAGCCAATCAACTAGAAGATAAGTCCAGTGGAAAACAGATGTGGTTAGCTCCAGTGCTCATGGAATAACTTGTTCTCTGCAGATTCCTTGTTACTGCTTCCTCAGATGTGACCTGTCCCCTCTAATTATTACACTGTCTCAAACTTGTTCACATGTTCCACTGACTTAGAGTAACTCTTGAACAAAGCCAATCACCCTTAAGTTTGGAATAAACAGGGATTGAGCTATTTCTTAGGTTACCACTTAGAAAAGAAGACTCTTAAATGGTAGTGTCCCTTTCCATTTAGTTGTTAGTCTGAAGATGGTACTATGTGTTAGAAGAGTCTTTTCATGACATCTTTCAGTAACTTCATTTTTGCCACCTTGGGACACAGGACTCTGCTTCTGGAACACCTTGCAGTGAATGTTATGCTTTCTTTTGTTGCATCAGAGAGCCTCTTAGCTGTGCAGTTACTTGCAAACCTTGTTTGGTCACTTTTCCATTTTTTTGAGCTCCATGCCTAAACATTGAATTTCAGACATTTTGAAATATGCAACTTTTGAACTCAGGCTTTAGTTCATCTTCATGGAGCTTTCTGACATAGCCCATAAAACAGACAATGCAGTTGTCGCAAGACAATATTATTAATGATTCTATAGCTAATTACCAGGCTTGTTCCTATTCATAGGCCCTTTGCTTGTGAGTGTGGTGTAGGCAGATAAAAAGTGAGTTTCACTCCACTACCAGTGAGCACTTAGCCTAGGTGTATCACTACCTCAAAAGCAGATTTTATGCCAGGGGACCATGAGTGTTTTTATATGCAAAGCCCTGGGATATAACTGATGGTGTCTGGATGTGGACTGCCGTTGAAAATGTGCAGGATGTTTGGTATTGTCAGAATGGGAAGTCCAGCTACAAGTAAAACAGATGTAATGGATGGGTGCATATACACAGCAATGTACCATGTATCCTGAGAAGGCCTGTTTGGGACTCTGCTTTCCTCCTGGTGTGCAAGAGAAACTTATTTTTGTGTGCATTTCCCATTAATCCTGGAAAAAAGTGTTTCCTGCCATAGAAACCTTAAGCCACATGTTAGATTTGTTGGTCATGAAAGTTAAAACAATTAACTCATTCAGGAGGCAGGAATTTTAATTGAGAGCACGGAGGCTGAAAAACAAGTGACTTATTCATGAGTAGAATTATACCTTTTCCCGTCCTGTTCCTCTAAATATTTAGTCATATAAAAGCTTGGGTTAGACCAACAGCAGCAGAAGAAAACATTGCACTTAGATTTGATATTCTGTGAGTCAGTGGAAGTTGGTAGCACACAGCTATATTTATCTTGTCCTGTCATTTCAAATGTAGCTTACCCTACTCTACGGAATCATTTCTTATAGATGCTAGCAGCAATTCTTGCCATCTCATACTTGGGTTTGTTTGGGTTTTTTTAAGTCAAACTGGTTTATTTTAGACAAGTTGCTTCATACCCTGTTCAGAAATGAAATGTTTTCTTTGTGCATGGGCTTTGACAGAAATGAAGAAAAATCTCATCCATTTTCCTCAGCTGTCCTTACCTCATATGAAGGAAAGCATTCACAGCTGTCTCTGGTGTCCTGCAGTGCAATAATTTTTCCCTGAGGCAGACTAATACCCGAAAACCTGCTGATATGGCTGCTTGCCTTCTGTGGTACTATAACGTCTGGATGCTGGGAGTAGGAGTATGCTCCCTGTAAATTTCCATTATGCCCAATACCCCTTTAACCAAACTCAGATCTTGCTATTTGAACTAACAGAGAAGGTACAAAGATTTTCACTGGCTATGAGATGAATCATTTTCAAAATGCTCCAGGGAGCTATCCACATAGATCTTACTGAAAATCAACAAGATTCATACTCAGCAGAAAATTCTCCTTGGACAATTACTGCAGACACATATTAGCAATTCCTCTAAAAGAGATCTCCAGCCCTGGATAGGTTATCTTCTTTCTCCTCCTTTGTCACTGGGCCTCTTTTACTCATATAGCTTATACTGGACAATGCCATGCTACTGAGCTGTGTGCTCACTGTCAAGTTGGCTTGAACTGGTTCAAACATCAATTGCTGCTCCAATACCCCTTTTTAAGGAGGCCGCATGAAATGCGTGTGCTAAAGTCTGCATGAAATGAAGATAAACCAAATGTAAACTTAGATGAGATAATTAACACATCTTTGTAAAGTACTTGTAAGAACTTACAAGAAACTATTCCACAGTTCTTTAAGGCAAGGACATAAAAGCCTTGTAAACTTAATGAAGTTCCCCTTTTACTCTTGGAAGGAATCTAAACTGGAAACTTGTTTAGGGTCAAGAAAATGTAAATTGCAGTGTATCTGAAACATTTCACCCTCAAATCAATTAATTCTGAATTCATATGCTGAAGAAAAAAAAATAACCTTTACAGATCTGTCCTGTAATATATAAACAGAGAGGTTCAGACACTTTATTCCAGTGATGCTAAACAGTACAACAATGAGTTGTAAAAGTGCTGGTGAGAAATAAGATCTTGATGAACAGAAAAGTGGATAATGTATTTCCTGGAGGACATCCAGACTTTTTCTTTTTGTGGAAGGAGACTTTCCAAGTTTTAGCATTGAATGAGATAATGGAACTGAATATCAGTTGCTGCATGAATAGAGGGAAAAAAATTAAGCCTGGCATATGCAAGAGGAAAATTCTTCTCTAACCTGCAGCAGCAAAAATTGGGAACCCAGTGTGGTTCCATAATCCATGCTTAACATTATAGTAGCACCTGCAGTATGGCGCTGCAAACTCAGGCAATGTATATATAAATACCACAGCAAAATCAGGTCTCTGTAAAGAAAAAAATAATACCCATTTCCTGTGGGTTGAAGTCAATAGTGGCTGCACCCTAAGAAGGTCAGAATTAAACTTGACGCATTCATTCAATTTTGTTAAATTGAAGTATGTGACTCCTGATGCTAAAAACTGTTATTCTTTCCTGGGTATCCAGGGTTTTATCCCATTATGTGCTGACCTCACTTGTATAATTGGCAAATGGGTATTCCATTAAAAGTAAAAGCTTTTTTATTTCATTTTGTCCATGTGCTTCCATTTTTAATGTCCATCTTCTTAGTGACCAGGCATTTACCAGGTTCACTAACTTTCTGTAGATGACTGTATATCGTGGCCCCATTGCTCTGGAGTCAATCTCTATGCTTTTGTTTCTTTTTATTTACTTAAGGAAATGAACAGGTCTGTCTTGTCTGGACTGGCCATCCTCTAAGATCAGAGTAAGCTGCTGCTTTCAGATGCCAAGACAAATACTGCTTATTAGATAGAAATACACAGTTCCTAAACTGAAGCACATCAGGACTTCTTACATTCAGGCTCTTCTCTAGCATTTCTTGTAGTTAGAGACTGATGAGTGCATGATATCCTGTATGACAAAGCTGGATTTCAATCTATTTTTCTGTGGACAACTGTGTACATCTTTGTCAGGTCATTAATTTGCACCATTACTTGAGTTTGACTAGTTCAACAGTTAAAGAAAGACAGAGATGGGACCAATATGTCTTTCCTAGAGGTTTCAAATCAGTGATAACAAGGGGATATAGCCATTTCTGGTCAGAATTACCAGTTCAAGTGTAAAGTTGTTGAGTGTTTAGCTTTGGACAAATATTTACCAATTAATTTTGTCTTTGCAGTGGAAAGATAATAGATCATATCCTCCAGGTCCTTTATACTAAAAACAAACCCAAAACCAACCAACCAACCAAACAAAAACTCACAACCAAACAAAACAACAACAAAGCCAAAACACACACACACAAGAGATGTACTCTTATCAGAGATCCATTTCTATAAACAAATCCTCAACTGCATACTTTTAGGAGGCAGCCAGTAATTCAAAGTTTTCTAGTAAGTATGTTAAAGCATCTTGTAAACTAGTCTGAATAATGCCATAGGTGGGGAAAGCTTGGAAACACAAAAGTGGTTGTCCATTGTCTTTGATTTCAGGGCTGACCTGCAGAAGGACTCTGTCTAGAATCTGTCACCTTTGAGAATCAAAAGTTTAGAGGAAATGAGTCAGTCAGTACAGCTGCAGGGGCCTGAGAACAAACTTGCTATGGAAACTACTTTTGAAAACATCTTGCTGTCAACTCAAATTTTTCAAAACCCAAATGCTAGAACAAGCATTTGTCCTGAGAGCTGAAATCCACTTTTTGATTAGTTCCCCTTACAGCTAACTGTGATTTTTATTTTCCCCCCTTAATTTCACTGTCCACCACTGTTCCAGTTCAGCATGCTGATTTTTTTCCAGAGCTGAAGTCTCTTTAGAACAGAGTCCCTTTGACCAAGTGTAGAGAGGAATAGTTCTAGTAAGAGAGGAAAATACTTTCAAGAGCTTCTTAAAGTGTACAAAATAAGCCTCACATTTCTTCACAGGGAACAACTCTTTTTCTGGAGTAGGGGATCAGAGGATGAGGGGAAAGCTGTTCACCTACAAAATCATAGACTTACATTCTGCACAGGGCAAGTTTTAGCCAGCTGAAGGTTTTGCACAAATTCCTGTGTTAGAAGATCTGTAACTTCAGTGTAGGCAATTGGGGAATGTCTGAGTTCTGGGGTCATTAATCCAGTTGCCTCTAAAGAGCTTTAGATCAGTCCTTAACTAAGCACAAACACTAGCTTTAACGTTTTTAAGAATGTACCAGCTGTGGCACACTCTTAAAAAGAGTGCTATGACTTGATATGCAGATTTATCCCCCCCCCCCCCCCCCCCCCCCAAGTTTGTGGAGCTGCTAACTAGCTTCTGAAATCTTTTTCCTAATCTAAGTGTGCCTGAGCAAAGGAAGTGTAAAGGGTTAACCCTCCTGGGGAAGTGGTCTTGACCCTGACCCCAGGTTGTCAGCAGTACCATCATCGTTTCCTGCTGCTCTTTGTTTTACCACGTGGCCATAACCCACGAGTTGGACAAACCATTGCCATCAAATCTGGCTGAAGCTACATATTTTGTATCTTGTTTACCCTTCCCTATACCTTTGTAACTTCCCTACCTCAGATACCTTTTATTTATTCTTAAACTTTTCTTCTTTTATCTTCCAAATCACAGTGAGATTATTTATTTGGGTGTGCTTATCTTTCCTCTCTCTACACCTAATTCTTTTCCTTGGGGAAAGAAGGAGCAAGAGGGAAGGGCATCCTATAAATTGTTATTGGTTCTCTTAACTGTATTTGAGTCTCTGGGAAATTTAAATTAGAACCGAGGCAGGAAGGTATAAGCACTGAGGAAGTGCTAAAGTCAAGACCTGGACTTGGGGAAACTACTTTGGAGTTGCTAATGCATTTTCCCTACTAAAATCATGTAGCTGCCAGCATCCAATGTTGTTTTCTTTTATAAACACTACTAAATGATGAAAGAGAGATGTACCTCATGTACCTTCAGGTAAACTGGCACGCATTCAGAAGTGATTGAAGTGGAGAGGAGGTGGGGTTTCCATTAGCAGTTACTGGTAGGGTCTGGTTCATATTAGAATGGAATTTCTGAGCCTTGGGAATGTATTACTTGGGAATGTATTACTCAAACAGTGGTTGCTATAGGAAGTATGTGGTCATCTGTATTATTCTACATGTAGAGAAAACACATGCATACTGACAATTTCCTGGGATTTGAGTACCTTGGGTGAAGTTAAGGGACTCTAGGAATGTTATACATGTAATTTAATATCTTGCATTTGTCATCTTTACACTCACCATCATAATAATTATGTACAGGCCTCAGGAATCTGTGTGGGCTGCAGTCTGTCAGCAGTATACCATTTTGTATTTTCCATTTCAGTTTTGTCTAGGACAAGATGATGATTTGGAACAGCAAGAGTAGATCTACCAAAGGCAACTTGTGCCTGACCAACTTGGTAGCCTACCTACTAGGATGAAATAATTGGTTCTGTGTACTAGATGCACTAGGTACTAGGTAGGGTATATGTCTTTTATTCCAGCTCAATGATATAAGGGAAAAAAGTTACACAGAGGTCAAATTAATATTATTGGATATTTGGAGTCTATAATTTATTCACAAAGCAATGTGGAAAACACCTATACTGTAAATATGTAGTCCCTATTAATGTCTGCAGTACCTAGCAATATTTTGGTTTCCTTCAGCATTTACCTGGATGTCAGATGGTAGGAGAGACTGACTGGGTAAGGCAAGGTCATTCAGCTTCCAGCCCTGTCTGTGCAGTGAAGATTTCCTGTAATTGTACATGGTGTAGTTACAGCCCTCTGGCTGATCAGGCAATGGTTAATATCCTGCTTCCCAAAGACCGGGAAATGTAAGAGTTTTGATTCCAGCAACAGGTACATTCAAGCATCACTTCAAATTCCCTATCTCAACAGTTGCTGCATGCCAAGTGCATACACTAAGTGCTGTAATATTCCTTCAAGAGGCAATATTATCAAGTATCTGTGTCACCAGACAGTGTGTAGTAACTACATGTGCTGAAATGCTCTGGGTTTTCCTAGCTCTATGCAAGCTGACAGAAGAAATTAGACAACAACAAAACCAAACCAAGCCATGCATAGAAGTATAAAGAAACAGGAGGTCTTAGATTCAGGACACTTACTCTGTACTGAAGAACTAAAAATATGTTAGTACAGACAGAGCTTGACAGTATACAGCATTGGAAATTCTATCTTTTCCAACATGTGTCTCTCAAAGCAGTAAGCATATTTATGAGGTTTGGATTGGACTTCCTGTTTTAGACATTATTCTGTGAACAGATTCCGTCACTTCCCTACTACTGCACAAAACCAGCTTATTGTAAGAAAGAGGGCTCAAAGACTAAGGTCAGTTTTTCCATGCTCCATGCAACCAAGAGCAACTGAAACTGGGACAAAAAGTGGTAGGGTGTGTGGAGGTGGTGATGCGGAGCTTCCACTGATGCCTGGTCATTAACTTCAGCTTTGGGAGCTACCAAAATGTTGCCAAACAGCTCAAACTGGCCTGGGGACTGTTGCTTCTCCATGAGCAGATAAATAGGCCAGATGGTCTCTGATTTTACTACTGTTTCTAGTATCAATGATGAGTCTTGGTCCCTACAGAGCAATACACCTTCTAAACATTGAACTTTTTAATTCACCTTTTGACCTCATAGAAACAATGTGATTATTAGAAGACACAGTAAAATGGCTAAAAGAAAAGTCTGAATGGGAGGAAGAAAAGGCAGCAATGCTTGTCTCCTTCCATTTCAGACTGGCAAAGTCTAGAAATCTGTTTTGAACAGATGCACTTCCATTTGTGTTTGCTATAAACCAAAGCTATTTCAGGAAAAAAATGGGAGGAGACTGTTTTTTTCTTTGCCATTTCTGTTCCTTTCAGTATACCAAAACAACAACAACAACAAAATTAAAACCAACCACACAACCAAGTGAGAAAACATCAAAAATTTCACCAAGCAATCTCCAGAGATTATGCTAAGAAGTGCATTAGAAAGCTGGAAGAATCCAGTTTTAATGTTTTATCTTCATTGCTTATTGAAGAGAGTATTTGCCATACCTGCATGCAGCATGGAAACTTGTAACAGAGTGGAAGGATGAGTTTTAGACAATCTGGAGCTGGAACTCAGGCAGTACTCAGGCAGTGATTTTGCAATTGGTGCATAATATGGAGAGTGCTCGTGTTAATAATTCTGTTAACATTAGAGTTTCACAGTCAGGCGGTTGAATGCTGCACTGCTCAAAATCATCTACATTTATGGTGGGAAAATCAGCATAGCAGTCTCATAAATATGCTTTTTTCTCAGTGGGAGATAAGAGTGTAGTAATTTCAGAGGAAAGAATGTGTTGAAAGTGCAGTTCATTTCTTTGTTAGCACACTCTGTGCTTTCTAGAGTGGAGAGTTCTCAATGTGTTCTAGGAAGTAAACTGGAAAGAGCTATTAAAGGCATATCCCTTTGCTTTAGAATCATAGCAAGGTAGGGGTTGGAAAAGACCTTTGAAAGATCATCTAGTCCAACCCCACTGCTAAAACAAATACATCCAGATCAGGTTGTGTAAGAACCCGTTCAAGTGGGATTTGAGTCTCCAGTTCTCAATCCACCTCACTGTCCACTAATCTTACCTACACTTCCTAAGCTTACCTATGAGGATGTTATGGGAGACATTGTGAAACACCTGAGTGAAGCTGAGGCAGACAACATCCACTGCTCTCTCCTCATCTACCCATGTGGTCACACCATCACATAGGCGGCTATCAGATTGATCGAGCATGATTTCTTCTTCGTGAATCCATGCTGGCCATTCCTAACGATCCTTACCTCTATGTGCTTAGAAAAGACCTCCAGAATGAGTTGTTCCACCATATTTCCAGTGACAGAGGTGGCCTGTATTTTCCTGGGTCGTCCTTCTTGCTCTTTAAGGTTAGAGTGACACTGACTTTCATCCAGTCCTCAGGCATCTCCCCTGTTTTCCGTGGCCTTTCAAAAATGATGGAGATTGAGTTAGCAATAAAATTAGACAGCTCCTTCAGTACTTGCGCATTCCATCAGCCCCATGAATTTGTTTTAGGATATGGCACTTTGCATTTTCATTTTTAGGGAGATGGTGAATAATTGATAAGAACAGGCAAATCTCCACTAACATCAGTGCAGCTGCATTCATTTAAATCAGTTGAGGATCTGATTCACTGTATGACAAAATGTCTCGACTAATAGAATTAGCTAAAGCTGCAATCAAAGCCCAGTAGGGATGTGGATTGTTGCAACAAGGTATAATACGGGGGGAGGGGGAATACAAAGCTGAAAGTTTCCAATATATGTGACCATGTTCAGCTATATCTGCTGTTCCGTTTTGTTCATATTTGTTGATGTGGTAAGTGGGGTACTGTGCCAGGATGAGAGGAGACAGCTAGCTGAGTGGAGAGTTTGCCTCATAATTATGAAAATTACCTTTGCCTTCATTCAAGTTACAGGTATGTAAATGTAGATCTGTGGCTGCTGGAAGAGCAGCAGAGAGAGCTGCTATCAGAACGTACATTGTCCATTTTGTTAGTCAATGTTTGGTTCACTTTAGAAAAATCACTCTTTATGCTTCAGCTTTCTCATTCCCAGAGCTGTCTGGCCAGATCTCTGAGTCAGGGTTTGCTCCTGCTCTGTGCCTGTCATCATGCCTCCTGCAATGAATCTGGCCCTCATGTAGCTGATGTGCCCTGTCTCTCTCCAGCAGCACCTATTAGAACGTATCCAGTAATCACCAGGAATAAATACCTGTAACCCAAATCCCCTGACTATCAAGAAGTACAAGCTTGACAAGGACAACATTTTCCAACCCAGCCTTTGACTCAGTTTATTGAAGTGGACCTTTGCTGCCTATGGTCATTTTTTTCCCCAGACTATCACAATATCCAGGAGCCTCAGCTTTTCGCTTGGCTGCTGGTCTAAGCTGGAAGGCAGGAGACAAGAGCATGAAACACTTTATCACTGCCACTGTAAACTGTTTGTGTATTTACTGTGGAAATATGTTTCTGTGAGGGGTCAGACTGTAGTACCTTGTACCTTGTCAGCAGAAACATACTTCAGTGCATCCTGTTCCCACTAACAGGGCTCTTTGTTTACATTCAGTTCTGCGTGAGCAAAGGTATGGTTCTTTTATGTCTTAGTAGTAAGGTGGGTACAAAGGGAAAAGTTCTTCTGGTAATATTTGTGCATAAAATACAAGTCACCATTCAAAACAAGGCATTGTATCGTGGTGTCAGCAAACCCAAACCAAAATGTTTCAAACGAAGATTATATTGTAATGATGCCATAAGGCACAGACAAGTGAATGAATGAAGAATGTTGGTTATCAATATTATTAATTCCTTCTCTAGCAACAGAAAGAAATCATGCAATAAGAAAGACTCCAGAACAGAGGAGCATAAAAGCAGAATCCCCAGTGCAATGGGCCAGGAGGCAGTTCCTCTTGATTGAGAGCAGGTTCTTCTCTCTTCCTCCACGGTCCCTGTTTGTTTCCTCCAGGATTCATATTTCCTAGTAATGGATAGAAATCCATAGCTAATGGCAATTATAGTGTAAAGGAAAAGCTACTCTCCTTAGGTGAACTTTGGAGCAAATTTCTGTCCTGGGAATTGTTGTGGTGGCTGAGGGAAGTGTCTTAATTTCCCTGTAAGCCTATAAGGAGGCTATAGTATTGGTCTCACATTTTTTACTTCTAGCACCTCAGTTTCCTTACTTGCAGGTTCTCTGTTTCAAATACATTAATTTTGAAGTGTCTTAGCTTTCGTGAAGCACAGTTTTCAAACCTCATTTCAGTTTCACATTTAGTTTGAGGAGGTTTAATAATTTTTCAGAGATTAGGTAAAATTATTAATGACTAATAGATTTATGATGAGCAGAAGATAGTACAGTGGTACTAAATGGTGGGGTGCATTGCTCAAAGCTGGATCTAATATGTTCACCAGACTTGGGGTCATCTGAGCTGGATTTCAAGTCAGACACACACCAAAAAAAAAAAAAAAAAAAAGGTAGGAACAGAGAAACTTAGAGAAGTGGAAAAATACTGGAGTCTCTGAGTGAAGAGGTGAACATTCCAGGGAAAGGCCATAAAATGGCAACAGTGGATAAGTTAATAGAATTTCACTGGAGCACCAAAAGCTTTGTCTGGAAGCACAGACTTTGCTGCTTCTGCTGATTTTGTTGTGCTCACTGCTGTCTTCCTCTGCCGCCGTTTTGGCTGCTGCTTTGCTTCTTTGCCACTGCTTGTCCCCATCCCCATCTTCTCTAAGGTTACTATATTCCGTAGTAGTTTGTTCTATCTATACTGTAATATTTAGTTTAAACTGTAAAAAATACTATTTCTTTTTTTCTGACTTTCCAAACTCTCAATTGTAGTGAATTTACTCTGAGGCAGAGTCTCTGAGGGAGACATTCACTCTAACCCATCACAAGACTATTCAGAAAAATAAGGGAATCTGCAGGGCTTGTCTAGGAGTTACAGGATTACCAACAGTAGAGTTTTCAGGCTGTAAAGCTTTAGAACTGTGTGGCAGTTTTCTATCCATTGTGTGCTTGCAAGTTGAGAAGAGCTGGACTTTCCATTTCTCGACGACTCAAAGCAATGTGAATTTGGTCAGGGACTGGCAAAATTAAACAGTAGGTGGTTTAGTGCTGTCTGCTAGCACCAGTTGACAGCCTTTTTCAGATTAGGTTTTAGTAGCAAATTAGCTAGCAAAGTCACTGGAATAAACTGCATTCAACTGATGTGACAGTACATTGGAGTCTAGTAAAAATTAATTCTGTATGGCTAAATTGTGTATAGTGTGGATTGCTTCTAATTTACCGCAACAAAACAAATATTTGTAGTTCTTTGCAGTGTCCCACTCCATAAAATACCTTCTTTCCTCCAAGATGCAGACTGGGACAATTAAACACCTTTGTAACAGTAGTTCTATTCTTTAAGAGCCTGAAAGATAAACTCTGAGAAGAAACTTCTGTACACATGTCAGATTTTCTGGTATAATTTAATGCATTTTGATAAATTCTTTGTTTTCTCTCTCTATGCTTTTCAGAGCGCTCTCTTGAGCAAGCATGTGTACTCTAGGGTTCAGAAAAACAAGATTCTGTGATTCTATGATTGTTGCAATTCAAACACAGTCATTTTTCTACCAAATGTCTGGAGCCATTAACTGTGGTGCCTGAAAATTCTGTTGTGTTTTTTTTTTCCAAACCGAAGGGGAAAAGGGTTGTGAATGTATGTGAATTGAAATTCCACTATCTCTTGGTCTATCTATTAACTTGAATTTGAGAAAAGGCTAAATTCTATTTCAGCTAAAACTTTCTTGAGGTGTTGAGCAACAAAGCCAAATGGTTACCAAAAAAAATTCTGAATAACTAAGAGAAAGTTTTCCCAATACAATCTAAGCTGTATTGCTTGAATGACTGTGCTTCAGGCTTCAAAGCAGAGCAAATAGAGCCTCCAGTTCTATCCCTATGGGATGGAATCCACTGAGGAGAGATTTTGTCATTGCAGACATACTTTCTGGTTCTAAGTCTGAAGATGTCTGCAAGGAGTAGGTATCTTTAGGAGACATTATGTGTCTTCAGGAGGGTAAGTTTTGAAAGAAAAATAATTGTCTTGAAGTGTTCATATGCTCTTCAGTGCAAATACACAACCTGAAAGTCCTAGCAGATTTTGGCTTTATCAACAAATTGAGAGTAGGACTGATAATTTCTACACTGTGACTTACCAAAGAACAGTGGTTTAGCCGTCTGTTCACCATAGAAAATTTGAGAGAGAAGGTCTCTCTGAAGGTTGATCACTCCTCTAATTTACTTTGCACAGTATCTAGCATCGTAACTGGGATCCCAGAATTGTTGATGTTGACAGGGAGCTTTTGAGACCATTCAACAAACTACTCTATTCAAGCAAGGTTACTAAGATAAAACAGGTTGCTCTTGATTGTGTTGAGTCAGGTATTGAGTATCTCCAAGGATGGAGACTTTATAACCTCTCTGGGCAATTTGTTCTCTCTTCAGGTTGTGAGTTTAGTTAGATAGCAAATTAATGTGTTTCATTTCATGCCCATTGCCTCATTTGTATCCAGTAGCAAACAACAGACTATCAGAAAATAGTTCTTTGCTAATGTTGCACAAAAGTAATAGTTTGCCTCATTGAAACTTTTTTCTCGTTGCACCTCCCGTAGCCTTGCAGTGGCACGAGCAAGACAGGCAACAAGTTCAACTCTTCTATGTAGGCCTGTTGACCTTTGGTGAACCAGACATTGCAAAATATATAAATCTAGAGCAGAAAATCTCTTGTTTTAACACTGTTTTAGTCTACAGCTCAAAGTGCTCCAGATGAAATGAGGTCATGCAAACATGTGGTCATGCAAACATGTGGTCATGCCCAAAGCCAAGGAGTAGCTGACTAGAGCAGAGAACAGCTTTTGTGTTAGACCTCCAAACAAGCCTAGGGTCAAGGGACAACCTGTTGTGTAGCTTCAGCTGTCCTGTTGGAAACATTACAGACATGAGCCTTCACTTAAATACATTACCAAGCCTTTTCTGCCCTTTCCCTTAGCACAGTTTGGAACTATTTTTCTCAGTAAGCGTAAACCTGTCTGAGACTGTGAGGTCACTGCATGTGTTTTGATCAGATCCCACACTCTTCTCCAAAGAAGATGGGTTTTGGTTGGAAGGGACCTTAAAGATCATCTACTTACAACTCCATTGGCAGGGGCACCTTCCACTAGACCAGATTGCTCAAGACTTCTATCCTGGTCTTGAACACCTCCAGGGAGGAGGCATCCATGACCTCCCTGGACAACCTGTGTCTCACCACCCTCACTGTAATGAATTTCTCCCTCATATCTAGGGTAGATCTACCCTCTTCAAACTCCAGTCCATTCCTTCTTCTCCTATCACTAGAAGCCCTTGTAAAAAGTCTCTTCCCAGATTTCTTTTAGATCTCCTGTTCTACAGACCAGGTACTGGAAGGCTGCTATAAGGTCTCCCCAGAGCCTTCTCTTCCCAGGCTGAACAGCCCCAACTCTCTCATTGTGTCCCCATAGTGGACCTGCTCCAGTGCTCTGATCATCTTTGTAGCCCTCCTCTGCACCCCCTTGAGCAATTCAATGTCCCCCTTATGCTGGTGGCACAAGACCTGGATACAGTACTTCATGTTGGGTCCCATAAAAGCAGAGTAGAATGGGGAGAATCAGTTCTCTCATCCTGCTGGCCACGCTTCTATTGATGCAGCCTAGGATAAAGTTGGCCTTCTGGACTGCAAGCACAGATTGTTGGCTCATGCTGAGTTTTTTGTCAGCTGACACTCCCAAGTCCTTCTCCTCAGGACTGCTCTTAAGCAAAGTGTAACCCCACCTTTTTTAACACAGTCACACTTACTGGATCTCTAAGGGAAATAGTCACGAGAGAGAACTGTTGCATTTAAACTGCTTTTCTAAAGAATCCTTACTTTGGGAGGTCTTCCTCTTTATTTAAAAAGCAACTTGTCGCATCAGAATCCTGAGCAAAACATGCATGAGAGATGAGGTACATTTGTAATACACTGACAACTCCCAGAAGTTGGCAGTGCTGATCCAAGTCCTCTGAGAAGGGCAATGCAGCACCCCCAGATGCTCGGAGCTGCTTGGAGACAGATTGGCTGCTAAGGGTAACCCTGAGCTTGGTCACGCAGGATTGGGAAATCCTCAGATGGTCACTGTATAGTAAAGAAAACCCTCCTGAGATGGGAGCACCATCTGCTCACAAAGTCTTTAGGGCTTATATACTGGAAAGCTCAGTTTGTGGACAGAAACAGAATATATTTGTATTAGAAAATTAGGATTTGGCATGATCAAACTACCAAACAAAACCCAAACTGTGGGTAAATAGTAAGTATATAATGTAGAGAAGAAGATCAAGAAGAAAAAAGCTAAGTGCCTACATGAGCTCTGAGATTAATTTCCACTAGAATAATAATTCTAAAAGGCATCTATTTTCCTTACAATCATAAGTTAATCACACAATATGCTTCTGACAGGCATTATGAATGTAGGAAATAGGTCTAGTTTTTCAGACTGTCAAACAAACTGATAAGCCATGCCAGTAAGTTCACCAAACCTGTGTTACTTAAAATGGTGTTTCATTGACATATGCTTCTTACTGTTACATGTACCTATATTCCTAAATAAAATCAATTATGCATGTATAATCACCTATTATTTATTAAGCCCTGCAATTGCTTGCATATTCTGGTAGGCACACTGAGAATCTATTTACTGTAATATGTCTTTGTGAACAATAGCTTGGGAACTGCTACTGTAGCTATGTGTTAGAACCAGCATTAAATGTGAAAATTTTGGGACTAGAAGGAAAGATAATATTTATGTTTGTTTAGCTTTGTTGCCATGGTACTTAAAATAGTTTCTATGGGAATGAAAACAAATTGGTAAATTAATGTTACCCACTCTATGAGTACTACAGGGTTGGGTTTTTTAACAGCTGCTAACCCCAGTTGCATTGATTTGCTCAGCTGCTTTAAAAAGGAAAAAAGAAAAAAACCCTAGTAGAAATCATTATTTCAAGTGATATTTGGATAAAGACACAGAAGGTGACTATGAAATAAAAGGGGGAAATGCTTACAGTGACTGACCCAAGTAAAAGAAATCAGAAATTTAGGCTAAATAACATTCACCACTTAGATTATTCAGTGTGAGAGATATGACTGAAGTAGTCCTCTAAGATGGGGTCATTCTGCTGTTTCCTTGGCTTGGAGGAGTGCACACATGTATGCAAACATGTTCTATAGACTGCATTTCTGATAAAACTACAACTGTTTTAAGCTGGACTTCCATTGCAGAATGGCTATCTTGTATGTAATGCAGAACTGCAGGGTGGTTATGCAATTCAGGTGTCACAGAAGGATGACAAGAAATACTGCAGTGTGAAATGTGTGTGCACCTGTTTGCATCTCTGCCTCCAAAGGCATGCATCTAGTTGATCTTCCTCTTTTATTAGATATTCTTTCATCTCAAATTATCAGGAAGAATTGCTAACATTGATTAACTTTAGAGACAGCCTCAGCTGAAAGTCTGAATTTGTGTGTAAGGTACATTTGGTAAATTTTAAAGGCAGGACTGCTGGAATTTCTCCTTTTCAAATGAGCTCCTTTTTAGCTTTTGAAGTAACTCAAATTCATATGGACTAGAATTAAAGAAAATATTCACAGGAAGTGCATAATGAAGGTAGTGGGAAAGGGAGAGTCAAATTTTAAACAAACATGTTTCTTTTAAGAGTTTTACTACAGTTTCACACATGCCCAGATCTGTTATGAGTCATAACCAGATTAAACTGCTCAACCTGTTGAGATGTCTTCAGTATATGATGGGTTTTTTCATGGATATTTTGTAACACTTTGGTATAAACTTCAAACCTTTTCTTGTTAGTGCTCTCTATAGGTTTGTGCAACTGACAGCTTTAGAGATCAGTCAGTGGTACTTGGACTAGAGCAGTGCCCTGCAGAAGGGCTCTCCCAGCTTCCAGCTTTGCCAGTACAAGCAAGCCTTGCTTTATCGTACAAATTTTCAGACAGAACTGTTCTTTACACTTACACTGCGTCTGTTCCTGGGGACAGGAGACAAATTTTATGCTGAGAATCAGGCCCATGGTCACAGTTGCCTCAACCAGAGCATGATGCTATTTAATCCTAAAGTCTCCAAAATCATAGCAAAGAGTTTTAATTCATTAAGAGTTTTCACTTTTTTTTCAGCCTCTAGATATTTGTCATTCAACTTGGTATTTTTGCCTGCATGTGATCAACCACACGCTGAAATGTTATTGATAAATGATCTTAATTTTCACCAGCTACATTCAGCAATAAACTAGTTAATTTTGTTCTGCTTAAAATGTACTTATTGAAGTGCCGCTTTGGAGTTTTATCTTTTCAAAGTAGGATTACAGTTCTGCCCAACATCAGAATAAAAACCCTGAGCAAACATCAGAGCTTGTGCTGCAATGCAAAGAGTCACAGGGAGAGCACCATTTCTGATCCTCATACTTGATTCCAGTGATCTCCAGCAGTATTTGGGAAGGTTACCTGGTGACCAGCTGCACAAACACTCTACCTGGTGCCTCCAGCAAGCAAATGCCTGCTTGTACAAACCCAAAAACCTTCTGTGCAAACAAACATCACAAATAAATACCAGAGTGGGGACTGTTCCAATTAAACAGTTGTAAAAATACAAATTAAAAATGTTTGTGGTTTCACATCTTGATTATAAAGCAAAGAAAGTATCTGCAAGCATGAGTTAGAGCAAATAATACTTTCCATCCAGCTGTACAGGCAAAGGTCTAAGATGTTGGTTGTAATATTTAGTAGTTAGTTACAAAAACAAGGAACATCTAGCTCTTTTCTGGGCTCACTTTCAAACAGACCACCTCAGTCTGAAGCGCCATTGAACATATTTTTGTTTTGGTTTGTTGTTTGTCTTTTTTTTACTAAGAAGCCTGATTAATTAGTTTAAAATCATAACAAAGTAAAAGATTTTATATTTAAGCAAAGTCTGCTTGCTTAAAACATGTCAAAGCCACATAAATTCAGAGTAGTTCAGCCCACAAAGAGGAAAAACTGCATTCAAAACTACTCATAAAGTTATCTTGCCCCTGACAGGAGAAGTGGACTTTGGAGAATAAACAATACTTGCTATAGAGGATATGACACTATTAAAAATAAGTATAAATTTGTAGTATCACAGAATCAGCCACAGTGGAAAAGACCTTAAAGATCATCAAGTCCAACCTATTAGCCAGCACCATCTAATCAACTAAACCATAATCTTGGCCACAGCAAAGTTTTGTCATTTTCACAGTATCTTCAAAAGATTAAAACAGTTTCTGTAACTGAATTGCAAACATGTTTTGAAAAAAGAAATGAAACAAAGGCAATAATTTAGCTTTCAATTGAATGTGTCTACATTGTGCTCTAAATCTTTTAATTTTTGATCATGTCACTATTACATCAGTTTTGTGCTTTTAGAATTTAGTAGAAATATGAGGATAGTCTACAATAATATACGCAGGAAAACTGGAGATTTTCTTATTCCAGCCCTGCCAACATCAAGGAACAGCTCCCAAAGTCTTGGAGCATATTATATAAATCTTTCAGAAGAAATTCCTTTACAATCCACCTGGGAATCATGTTGGCAAACAGTTCAACATGAGGAGGTTGTAGTCAGGTGGGGGTTGGTCTCTTCTGCCAGACAACCAGCAACAGAACAAGGGGACACAGTCTCAGGTTGTGCCGGGGGAAGTATAGGCTGGATGTTAGAAGGAAGTTCTTCATAGAGAGAGTGATTGGCATTGGAATGGGCTGCCCAGGGAGGTGGTGGAGGCACTGTCCCTGGGGGTGTTGAAGAAAAGCCTGGATGAGGCACTTAGTGCCATGGTCTAGTTGACTGGCTAGGGCTGGATGGTAGGTTGGACTGGATGATCTCTTCCAACCTGGCTGATTCTATGATTCTAATATGTAGTAAACTTACAGATGTTGTGCGCAGTCTTACTTAACCAAAATAAGGGGTTTATTTACTACTGACTATTGATAAGTTGTCCAATAAAAAAGCTGTTGAGAATAGTATGGGGTTTTTTCCCCTTACACCTAAAGCCTGGTCATGCAATGACATATCTCAGGAAAATAAATTTATGTTAATAAAGCAGTAAAATGATAAAAGAAGAAATATTTCTACACTTGAAGTTTCACTTGTGACAACAGACAATTCTACAACATCCAATAGTCCAGCTTCTGCTGGATAACTAATTACAAAGAGTGACAAAGATTTTTCTGCACTCCTGAACTTCCACTCCCCATGAATTTGCATGATAAGCTAATTATATGGATTGTGTGGGTCTGTAATTTAAACATTTACTTCAGTAATGCATTAGGGCAATTTTTAGAACTTGGAAAATATTGTCTGAATCTACCTACATCTGCTACTAGTGTGAAACAGGAAGGCTTTTCTGTATGTCCTGAGTTTGGACTAGGAGAATTAGATTAATTGGTTTATGCCCTTTGAAAGGAAAGATAATATAAGAATATAAGCAGTTCAGAAAAAGAAAACTAGATGTTGGTCTGATGTTAGCACCGTGGGAATGTCTGGAAAATTATTTTAAGAAGTCTGTGAAGGCAGCAGAAATCAAGGCTACTTCTAATCCAAGAAAAAAGGAATGGAAATTTCTTATGAATTCCAGTAAGGAATTTCGTAAAGAAATATTTCTTTACACAGAACTACTCTTAGACATCATTAGAAGAGCAGGGGGAAATCTCTCGTGTCCTCTGCTCAGACCTACTAATACACATGGTCTTGATTAAGCATTATCAGTTGTTGTTTGGCACACTATTAGCTATTTTATGTGAGAGTCTTCTTGTGTGAGTCTGGTCATAGCAACAGTGTTATGGTAGCTTTTGTCCTGTGAGCAGGTCCATTACATTCACTGGGATTGCTGTCCTGAGTAAAAATTCCCTGACAAGACAGAGTCCTTTATCTGTTTTAGCTTAAACACAAGTCTCTTTTTTTGCAAAGCACCAGTAAATCCTCAGGCAACAGAGCTATATTTTCAAGCATACAAATTAGAACGGAGAACTCTGCTAACAGCTGTATGTGGCATTTTGTTCCATCTTTCTTCCTTCTCATACTGAGCACAGTGTTTCTGCCCTCCCCCCAAAAGCCTGTAGAACTAGTAAGACATAAATATTTTTCAGGAGTTGGAAGCAACTTTAGACTACAAATTCAATCCAAAGCTTATGTCTTTGTTACATTCCCCAATTGCTCAGTAAGAGACTTCAATCTGGAGGAGATGCTAAGTGAAATAAAGAACAACGTTGGCTCAGGATCTAGGCAGTGAAACCATTACTGATCCCTATGGACATGGACTACTTGCAACAACTATGAGTGATATTCCAACTCTTTCTCTTGCTACTGTTGTATGAAAAATATACGTAAACATATGTTCTGCCACTGAGCCTTTCAAAACACGTCAGCTTCTTTTGTTTTTAAAATTGGTCAAGTATTAAGGGCTAGTCCCAGTGTTTACACAGAGAGTCTCTTGATATAAATAAGGTGAAGAGGTGTTTTTTTCTCTCTCTAAAATGTTACTCTCTGTTTCCTGTTTTCAGGTTTCTCAATTTAACCCTAACCTTGGCTGTCACTTGTATTTTAAGTTCCGTATATCCAGGCAAGAGATTCCATAGAAATTAAATTGGGAGGATTTTCCACACTAGTTATTTTTAATACGGAAACTCCTTGATGGAAACAAAAGGATCACTTTTTTCCTCCACTTGAGCTATGACCCAAGAAGTTTTCTTGTGTTTTGCACCACAGCTAGACAAAATGATAGTGCAGACAAATCATCATTGAAAAGGTGGTGAATAGTGCAATAAAGAGTAAAAGCAGGGCAACCTTTCATCACCACTGCAGTACAGCTGCCAGGGCCTGATAGCATTTTCCATTCCATTCTACTGACAAATCAATGGCAGGAGAAACTGGAAGATATAAAATAAAAATCTTTGTTGTTTTCCAGATAAATGCAGTTACTAAAAAAAGGAGAATGATAATCTCTGGTTGACTTTGGTCAATGGCCTCAAGCTATGCTAGGGAAGAAGCCTTTAGGCTCACATAGGCATGGTGAGGGGTAGAGCAATTTGGGACTTGGGTGGAGGGAATAGACTGCAGTTTGTAAGTATGATGGACATGTTCTAAAATTAAGACTTATTCAATGAGGAATCTGTTCTTAGCTATATTGTAAAGACAACTGGCTACCAGGGGATGAGTTTTGTAGGCTGGTAGGAGCAATTCCACTGAACTTGGTAGGAACATCATTGGTTTTCAGCTGAAAACTACAGAGCGCAGCATTAACTAGTCTGAGAACAGAAGCAGTTTTGAGGTCTAGATAAAAAAGAGTACAAGATAAAATGTAATTTTTTACTTGGAATAATGAAAGTAAGTGTCTGAAAATCTATTTGAAAATTACAGAGTGAACATTGTGAACATTGCTCTGTGTTAAGTATTTAGTGCTTCCACTCAAAATACTGAATCTACTGCTTCACTAATGAATAAATAAGGTCACAAGTCTTCCGGAAAAAATGAGGCCAGTGTTGATGCAGTGAAAGGACAAGTTCTCTAGTGGTGACATCGAGAGTAAAAGGGAGCAAGTAGGAAGGCAAGGGAGAGTCTTCACCTCTGCAGGCAGACTGTAGCTGGGGAAATGCTCCGCCTCCTGCCTACTCCATGTGTTCAGCTCAGAAACCTCCTTGTGCCCAGACATGGTGTGCAGACTCTCTCCAGGACTGGGCAGCAGGGAAGGAGGATTCTACTGATGCTCTGAGGTGTCTCAGATGACACTTGAAAACATATGGCAGGGGTGTGCCATAGCGACCTCCATCCTCTAGAGGTCTATCCCAACCTGAAAGATTGTCTCGGGACACTGTTGACTAAGGAGGTTATTTTAAGATGTGCACTAATGGAACTTCATTTTTATAATTGGAAAAACATAATAGTATGAGAACAGCTTAATGATGTTCCTTGCTAAATTTGTATCCTTATTCAGGAACAGATAGGAGATAACAGGAAAGTGTGAACTGGGAATGGTTATGTGTGTTCCTGTTGTGATCAGAAAGTTCTTTGTGAATTTTAAAGAGAGTCTGTTTCCTTGTAAAATATTCTAATTTCTAAGTAGAATATTCATCTGAGTGAGTCTTATGCTAACGTATCAAAGAAAAATGTGTTTATCTTACTTTGTCTTACTTCCATACCTTTAGACATTTCATTTATTTTCTTGCTCTGGCAAGAAGGTGACTACTGTGACTATGTGTATGAAATCTACTTGCCTTTTGCTTGCTTTTTTAAAGCGTTATTACTTTGTTGATGAGATTTGTGTCCATCATCAGTAAATTTGGAGATGACACCAAGGTAAGAGCAGGTGTCAATGTGTTGGAGGGTAGGACAGCCCTGCAGAGGGACTTTGACAGGCTGGATGGGTGGGTAGGGGACAATGGGATGAGACTGAACAAGGCCAAGTGCAGGGTTCTATGCTTTGGCCACAACAACCCCAAGCGGCACTACAGGCTGGGGACAGAGTGAATGGAGAGCAGGCAGGAAGAAAGGGACCTGAAGGTACTGGTAGATAGTAGCTGAAGATGAGCCAGCAGTGTGCCCAGGTGCCAAGAGAGCCAATGGCATCCTGGCCTGGATCAGGAACAGTGTGGCCGGTAGGATGAGAGAGGTTATTCTGCCCCTGTACTCAGCACTGGTCAGGCCACACCTTGAGTGCTGTGTCCAGTTCTGGGCCCCTCAATTCAAGAGAGATGTTGAGGTGCTGGAAGGTGTCCACAGGAGGGCGACAAAGCTGGTGAGAGGCCTGGAACACAAAAACCCTATGAGGAGAGGCTGAGGGAGCTGGGGGTGTTTAGCCTGGAGAAGAGGAGGCTCAGGGGGGACCCCATTGCTGTCTACAACTACCTGAAGGGAGGTTGTAGCCAGGTGGGGTTGGTCTCTTCTGCCAGGCAATCAGCAACAGAACAAGGGAACACAGTCTCAAGTTGTGCCAGGGGAAGTCTAGGCTGGATGTTAGGAGGAAGTTCTTCCCAGAGAGAGTGATTGGCATTGGAATGGGCTGTCCAGGGAGGTGGTGGAGTCACCATCCCTGGAGGTGTTCCAGAACAGCCTGGTTGAGGCACTTAGTGCCATGGTCTAGTTGACTGGCTAGGGCTGGGTGCTAGGTTGGACTGGCTGATCTTGGAGGTCTCTTCCAGTCTGGTTGATTCTAGGATTCTATGTTTGCTCTCAATTTGTCAAGTGGGTTAATTAAAACATCTTTCTTGTCAGAATTCCTTACCTTTTAAAAAGTACCTCCTACAAATTATTATATTCATCCACATTTAACAAATCTTTGATTCTGTATGCTTGTTGTTTATAGCCATTTGGTAGATGACAAAATTATTTGTAGCTCTGAGATATTTATGTCTTTCTCTCTTTTAGTCTTGTGAGTTAGTTTTGTTTGTCTAGCTTCTGATTTGATCCCTTGAACATTCGAAGCACAGTGTTACTGATTAAGGAAAGATGAAGTAGCTCTTATACCATTTTAGGCATGATCTTAGACTAAAGTAAATCATATTCTGTGGGTTTACAGGATCATGTCAATTAAACCAGAAGCTAACTGAATCTCAGAAATATTACATTATTATCATATATATATGTATAACAGTTGAAAATTTTCTTTTTTGCATTTTTTTTACTGGCTCCATCTATTACATGGAACAGTTCCTATGAAGGAGAATTCTTCATGCCCAAAAAAGGAGTTACTTTGTTTTGTTGAAAGATTTTGGCTCTAGTGTGATAAGAATGTAGCATGGCTCAGATGTTTCTCATTAGTCCCAGTGCTAGCTTCTTTCCAGATAAATGTGAACTCTTTCTTGAAAATGAGAAAAACAGTATCATGACACCGAGGCCACAAAAATAGATCTCCTATTAGGAAAAAAACATTAAAAAATAAAACAAATCCCAAAGCAGCATTCATATTTACCTAAAAAGACAAGGACTCGGAAAAATATTTCACTATCTACTAAACTTTAAGAGTACCTCAAGGTGAAGCATCTTTACACAAGCAAGAGCAAAACTCATATTGGCTTCAAGAAAAGAAAGACATTTCACCTGATTTTATATGTCTCTGCATAACTGTTGGAATGAATATAGGACTGAAGTACCTGTGGTGGGGGATAAGCCTTTGTTCTTGGATATCTGGGCTGTCATGTCTCTGACCAGTTGTCCTCAGCCAGAACAGCAATTTGTGGAGCACATGTAAGATCCTATTTCATTTTGGCTCCTTGGAGAGGTGACTGCTTATTCAGTGGTTGCTTCTCTGGGCGAGAGGCAGTCCAGGCACTATCAGAAAGCAACTGTATCTGAAGGAATAGACTTATTTCTGAATTGCACCATCATCTTCCTGGACTTGTGCAAAGCATTTATCCTGTCCTGAATTACATCCTTGTCTCTAAATTGCAGAGACATGGATTTGATGAATGAACTACTTGGTGGATGAGGAAATGGCTGGATGGTTGCACTCAAGCCATTACAACTAATGGCTTGATACCCGAGTAGAGACAAATGACAAGGGACTAGTGATATTTAAAACTTTGTTGGTGATGTAGACATTGGGATCAAGGGTGCCCTCAGGAGCTTCACCAACAACACCAACCAGTGTGGTGTGATTGGCATGCTGGAGGGAAAGGATGCCTTCCAGAGAGACCTTGAGAGGCTTGAGAGGTGGGCCCTTGCAAGTTCAACAACAAGGACCCAGTACAAGGTTCTGCACATGGGTCAGGATAATACAGAGCACAAATATAAGCTAGTTGATGAGAAGAGCAGCCCTATGGAGGACTTTGTTGGTTGAAGAGCTAGCAATAGACGTTTGCAGCCCAGAAAATCATCTGTATCTTGGGTCATATCAAGAGAAATGTGACTAGCAGACTGAGGGAGGTGATTCTCACCCTCTGCTTTGCTCTCATGAATACTGGAATGCTGTGTTCAGCTCTGGAAGCTCAAATGGGTCCAGAGGAGGGTTATGAAGATGATCAGGGGACTGGAACACCAGCCCTGCAAGGACCAGCTGAGAGAGCTGGAGTCGTTCATCCTGAAAAAGAGAAGGCTCTGGTGAGACCTTACAACAGCATTCCAGTGCTTAAAGGGGCCCTACAAGAAGGGTGAGGAGGGTGTTTGTCAGTGAGTGTGGTGATAGGACAAGGGGTCCTGTGAGAAGGTTGATGCAGATTAAATATTAGGAAGACATGCATTGTGAGGGTGGTGGGACACTAGAACAAGTTGCTCTGAGAAGTGTGGATGCCCTCTCCCTGGAAGCGTTCAAAGCCATGTTGGATGGGGCCTTGAGCAATCTGATGTAGTGGAAAGTCTTCCTGCCCATCGCAGAGGGGTCCCTTCTGTTCCAAACCACCTATGATTCTATGATCTTAACAAAAGGCTCATGTAAGAAGACTAACTACTCAAAGTGCCTTTTCTGTATGAATATAATTCATGTCCTGGTTCAAAGCAATAAGTGTGTAGACAAAGTAATCCATAGCTAAATGAATAAAGAAGCATCATTTTATTGAATTTCTCTACACAGAACTGTTTACTAACCTACTGGTGTCTAGATTGTGCTATCTTTCCTCTTTAAAACAGACACAAGCTGCTGCTGTTGTTGTTACAAAATTTACTATTCACACAGGATATCATAAAAACAGCAAGCAGGTATTTTCAGAGGACATTAACTCTTTCAGTAAGATGGGTTTGATTTTATAGCAGTAGATTGAATATACAGGAAGGGAGGCAGCAGTCAAATAAATCTAACTCAATGAGGCTACAAAGTTATTTCATACCTAAACTTAAATACATTATGAATGCTTTTTGCTCAAGTCATGATATCTTCAATGTATTTAAAAGTTTCCTACCCACATCAAAGCACATCCAGAAACACCTGGATTTCAGTGCCATTCAGCTGCAGAATGCTGAGCATGGCATTGATCTGTATCTCCTTGTGTAGTAAATGAGTGTGGCTCTGTCAGCCTAACTAGATCTTCGCTAAAGCAAAAGCTGAAGATTTGATGTGTATTCCTTTCCCTCCCCCCTTTTTTTTTTTTTTAATAGACTATTGCTTAAACCCAGTATGAATTACAACAGGGATAAACAATACAGAAGCATTTCTTTAATAGAGTTAGTTGCATGTTTCAGATCATTGGCAGCTGGAGCAAAATTGAGTGAAACAATATGTACAAATCATCAAAGGGTTTCTAACCTCTTCCAAGTCTCTCAGTGTAAAAGCATTTCAGTTATTTGCCCTTACACATGCTGCAGAGAATAAATACATATCATCAGCAAGGCTACAGGTAAACTTCTAAGTCTTGATGCTTGATGTCTAAATGCCTGTGAAAAGGTACAGCTAGCCATATGAGGAAATGCATCCATTGGTTTGTAGATTAGCTTTGAGTCAAGAACACATGAAAGTAGAAGAGATTGTGTATGCTGGGAATGCAGGGATAGGGAGCTGTGTGCTTTAAGGTAGCTGTCTGTCAAGAAGTTTTTGAAAATGAATGAGGACAAACCTTTTTTCCTTTTTGCCCCCTCATACTGTCCTGTTGCTGTCCATCTTTGTAAAACTGAGGGTATTATTTATCGAAGAAACCAACTGCATCTGTCTTTTTTGTCCTTTGCACATGTTGTTATTTCTTGGCAGTCTCCAGGCTCCTTTTATCTTGCAAGGTGTGTTCCCCTTTCACATTCCATATAAGAGGTTACTACATTTCCCTTGCTTTTCACCTTTTATCCCACCATTTGTTAAGGACAGACTTCTCTTTGCAGAGTAAGTGAATGAATAAAAACCACCTCTGCAGATCTGGGTGCAGCAAAGCTCAACTTCATACAAGTAGAGAGACATTTCAAAAGAATCCTTGAGCCAAGGACAAGCAAAGAAAACTAACTTTTCAAAGAGCAAAAAATGCAATCAAGTATGATTTTCACAAGATGATTCTAATGGAAGAGGAAAGACGATTAGGGTCAGTCAGTCATTAGTTGAAGCAAACTGGAAAGTTTTACATGAGGACTAGCTCAATGATCTGGATTGGGAGAGTGAGAAGGTGCTTGGCAAGTTAAGTAGAGAACTCAGGATGATACCCAGTAACCGTAAGAGTTTTAAGGCAAAGAAATTGTAGCTCAACATTAACATGTGGTCTTGAAGAGACAAAAAGCTAGAAAAGAGACTTAGTTCACTATGAGTTTGGAAAATCAGAGACAATTCAAATGTATCATAGGATATAATCTTTGGGTTACAAGAGCAAGAGCAGTGCAAGTTTCCTGCAGGGCTGGGGGGACAGAATTTGCAGAGTCCCTGCCTGCTTCATGCCTTGCTCAACTGTTTTTTAGTCTATCTCTGTCAGAAACAAGGCCTTCATACAGCATACAGACCATTTAAATAAGAAAAGTCAACCGTTAGCTGAGATTGGAAGCCTCTCTGATGCCCTAACTATGCAAACAATCTCAGTCAATAGCCACTGCAGACTGCAACTTAAATTAGTTTCACAAGTACCTGACTGTGCCTTTCTTTTAGACTTTTTTCCTCCATCCCCCATCTGCAGGGGCACGTTCATACAGAAAAGGCACAAGAGGAAAGATTAAAGTGAATTTAAACTGGACACCTTCTGCACTCAGGTAGCTGTGTCCTTTGTTTGTGATTAACTTGCAGCCCTTCCCCAACACTAAGCTGTATTTTTCATTCTCAGCAAATCATCCGACCAGATGCTCCTCTTGACATGTGGAGAGAAGTCACAGATTTGGAGGCTTTCTCGATTTGTGTTAGCTAATGTAACAGTTATTATAGCTACATTCTCAATATTGGAGAAACATGCTTCCCTGACTTGCTGTGATGTCTTGTCAAAGTAGCTTTCAGAAAACACAAGTAGCTATTACTTGGTTTACTCTCTCTTAAGTTCATTTTTCAAGTGGCATGAAATTAATTTTTTCACTTTGAGTTACTTCTTTGTTATTAGTTTTCAGTGTGAAATGCTTAAATTAGAACCTTTTTTTTTCCCCCTCCTCCTAAAAAGAGAACCTGATAGTAGTGACCATGCTGCTGGGATGGAATGTTGATGCCAAACCAGTTCTGGAGGTCAGTGGTTATTGTTAGTACCATACTGCAGATACACTTTCTGCGGTACATTGTAGCTGCAGACACAGAGGAGGAGAGCATTGTACTCAGTGTACCATACAGACAAGAAGCAGGAATAGATAGTGATGAGATAACCTTCAGTAATTAGAGACTTGTTTAGATTCCATGCTTGGCCAGTGTGCAGTTCATCTTGACACACTGCATCCGCACAAAGCTGATGAACAAATGCTGTCTGGGTGTTTTCAGTTCATAAAAATCTAAATGTGTGTGCTTGGATGAACTTCACTTAAAACTCTGTTATTGTGCTAGCTTCATATGAATCTCTGTGAGGGACACTGTGGCACAGAGCTCCTTGTATATTAATTCGTTCTGATATTTGACTTGAACATTATGCTGTTACTCTGAGTACTAAGTAGAGAGTTAAGAGAAGAGAATTTCATGTGTATATCAGGCCAGGGGAGAATTATCAGTGGTCTAAGAATCTATTCACATATAGTGTGCAGAGCAATGCAATATCAGCAGTGATATTAACAGCGTCTCTAAGTTTTCAGTGAAAAGCATGTGCTTACACATATTGTAATGTCTGTATATCTTTTATCTGTCTGTAATATATTTTATCAGCTGGATGTAGGTAAATACACATCTGTGTTGTGTAGGTTGCTACATTATACTGGAGGGAGTGAAAATGTGAGTAGGTACCTCAGATTGTTTCAAATCTGGGTAGAACAAATAAGCCTTCATTTTTAAAGCCCTCAGTCAAAGGACTGTACCTGCATGGCACTTAATTTTTCTTCCTTGGAACAGTGAAGGGCTGAAATGACCTTGTCGTTTCAAGGAGTCTACAGCAGTGATTTCAAACCTGACACTAAGATCAATCACTAAATCATTCCTCTTAGCTGAACTGACTCATTGCCTATTTGCCCACCATGAAAAAAAGGAAAGAAAACAGCAAAGTCCTTTAGTGCTCCTCTTGTATTTCAAAGCCAGTCTTGTGTAAATGCTGTCCTACACTATATGCTATCCAGGCATATACCAGCCAACCTTTCTAGTACAGAAGCTGCATGTAATTTAATCAATTATTCCAGAAGCAGCAGGAATAATTAACCTACATCTCCCCTACTCAGTAAGCGAGCCCATGACAGCTCTGTCTACAGTGTCTGCAAGTCTGCTTCATAAACCCACAGCCCTATTTCCTTCCCCTTTCCCCAAGATGCTTATGATTTTTCCCTCATATCCTTAATGTCCATGCTCCCCCACCTCATGTTCATAGAATCACCCCCTATTGGAATGTCACATGTTCTTCCCTAGCTTCATACTGTTCTGTGACCTCTCCCACCCTTTCCCTGCCCTCTCTCTACATACGTTTTGGCTTTCTGCTGTGCCAGGCCCCAAGTACATCTATTTGTGCTGACTGGCAAGCTGTGCTGATCAGGCAGTCCACACACACATGCGACTCCCCAGCTAGCAGCTGCCAGCTGAATGAAGAAAGCCTTCTTTCTCCATGTCTTTTCCTCAGAGAAAGAATTAATACGGTCATTTTCTCTCTTCTACCAACTCCTGATTTTCATTAAACTCCTAGGAGAGGAAGATTTTTGAAACCTCTATCCTGAAGGCATTGTCAGATGTCGTTAAAATTGGCTGGCAGGTTCAAGATCATTAGGGTCAGGACTGGCAGAGAGGCTGGTAGCGCAATTGCGTTCTTTCGTTCCTTAGAAACCTGACTGAAAAAAGTGGATTTGACAGTGTAATTGATACAAGAGTTTGTGAGCAAAATAAGTGATACTGACAAAAGTAACTTTAATTTGATACTAATTTGTCTGCAGTAAGCTTTTTGCCAGTATTTTTAAAATCTCTTTAAGGATTATGTCCTCAGTACCAGCAAAAGTGGTCTCCTGGTCTAAATCTTGATTAGAGGGCAAAATGTTTTCCCAGCCCCAACAGATCACACTGTAGAGAAAAAATACAAGGATTGGCTTAATTAGAAATTCTGCAACAGCAAACTTAGTTGTATTGTTTCCAGTCTGGGACACAATGCACTCAGTGTTCTTTGAAATTTCCTGTTTCCATAACACTCATCAGGAAATAGTGGATATATGGTATATAGACTCCTATGCCAAGCATGCTCGATAACACTCCTCTGCTTATTCTGGACGGAGTGTTTGCCCTGAAGTGAATGTGATCAAAAGAGGGGGACAGGAAAGAGCAGTGAAAAATTCAGGTTCGTTGTGCAGGGAAGTTAGGGGAAAAAAAAAAAAAAGGAGATTTGTGCATGGTTAAAACCTTTAAGTGCAGAAATGCAGTGCTGTGTAGAGAGACCAGATGACTTCCTGAGTAACTTGAACCCCAGGTCTGGCAACAATTTACAGTTTTCCCTTGGAAGCATTTCTCAACTCAATATACCTCAGTTGTCCTTTCATGAAGTGTTCATAGTCTACCTGCTTCACCTGGGTGTTGAAAGGTTTCATTAGTTAATACTTGAAGATTATAAACTAAGCAAGTGCCATGTAACTGCAACATATACCTTTTATTAATTCCCACAAGATATTTTGATCAGACTCTTCAGCTGCAGAGTCATCAGGAGATCTCACAGCTGACAACTGTGGCAGCAATTTTTCCTTTACTGAATTGAGCCCCTAGGAGATAATGATTGACTGCTAATAAGTTTATTCAAATAAATAAGGGGAGAAGGAAGGTTTTGCCTCATGTGCAACAGACAAAGAAGGAAAATATCCAAGGCAAAGTGATTTCCACTGAAAGTCAGTGACCATCTTATGGCATGTGTTGGAACTAGATCCTAGGAATGGAAGAAGATTTACAGTATTTCCTGCAGTCTGGAGGTTTATGATGAATTTCAGCCTGCACATAGTTCACTATTTCAGAAAGAAACCTCTGTAAGAACAAGCAGTGAAATCTGTCCTATAGCAGAGAAGCTTTGCAAGGTAAATGTTTATAAACCTTTCATATGAAGTTAATGATGCTTATTAAAAAGTTAAAAGCGGTCATTCACGATGACTTTTTTTTAGAGCAATTTTATCATCACACTCTGCTCGCTGAATTAATGGCCAGCTCAGTTACTTATTTGATTTATAGTGAGTGCTGGCCAGATTATACAATTTACTTCATTAAATATTTAGGGGGGGTTGAGGTTGTAATCATTTATAAAGTCTTCAGTGTCTGCAGTATCTGTGGTACTATGACTTCAGCCCTTGAAGTAATTCCAGATGTTGGATCCCTTTCCGTACTCTCAAGATCACAACTTGCCTTAGAGAATTGTATTTATATTATTTTTTTTCTCACAACCACTTCTAGCTCTGTGAAATTTGTCATGTTGTCTTCTCCAGCTCAAGGCTGGAAGCAGGGGCATGCCATTCATAACTGCAGGGAATATATGGCCAAACACACTTCATGCTTACACAGACTTGATTTGGACTAGGACAACAAGCTGTTACTTGACTGGGATTACCATCTAAGTAGGTGAGGAATTAGACCTTTACAATCTGTGTGTTCATGGCTGTGGAAAATGGCAACTCTTAATGCCAAATGCTAACAGTTTCTGGTTACTTTGAAAAAACTTCACTAATTAAAATATTGTGTATATACTGTGACTACAATTTCAGAAAAAGAGAACATAAGTTCATTGATAGCACTGGGCCTTACATATGTGCTTAAAGTTAAACATATGTTGCTTACTGTATGAGAAGGAACTCTTGAATCAGTTTCATTTGGGAATTTTTATTGCTGTTGAGGGGGGCATGTGTGTTTAGTTTGGTTTGGGTTTTTTTGAGAGGAAGAAGGGTGCAGTTTTCTCACAAGGCAGAAAGCATCAGTCCATCCTCTCGTCATCTCTACCTTTCCATTTCCTTCTCCTTCACTTTCTACAAAGAGATTTCTATAAAGCAGTCCACTCATTACTCCTGTACTCCACTTACAGGAGGTCAGAATTGTATTTCACTTGGATACTGGGAAATACTAAGTTATCTCTTCTTCTTTGCTTCCTCAGCGTTGCTGGCAGTTGTCCTCTCTTTTTGCAAATAGTGTCTTGTCTAATAATGATTTATGAGTTCAAGTTTGCTCTAGATTCTTTAGGTCATATTTGCTTTAAATAAGAAGGAATTTGTGGTGGGTTAGGAACTTTCCCCCCAACACACTATTGAAATTTACCAGACCAGCTGGGATGGCTTGGAAGTAAGATGAAGCTGTATTTACAGCAAAGCAAAAATGTCAAGCATATATACACACAATGTATTTACAATGGCATACAAATTAGAAACAATACAGAAATCCAAACTCCCTCCCAGACAGAGGAACCTCCCAGAAAGGGCTCAAAGCTACCCTCTCTTTCTCCCTCTGCTTTTCCAGACAGACAAACAAAAACAACCAGCAAAGCTTAGGTTGGTATTTGTTAGTGGAGAGATTATAGCAGAGCAGAGGAAAAAACAAATAGGAGCAGCATATCAGAACCGAGTGGGACAAATTGTTTGCTTTTTGGCTTTTTATCCCTTTCAGCAGTGAAATGATACAGACTTCATTTTTTTTTTTCACAAGCAGTGATCTAATTTCTCTCATTAAAATGTTTCGACTTGCCTTAAACCAGCACAGAAGTGACAACTTCACATCTGTCAAGAAAGGAAAGCTCTACTTTCTCCTTATACCTTTTGCAACTTCAGAGTGAAAGTCTCTCGAGTCCTTAGAGGAAGCAGACTTGACCTGGGTTTTGAGGGTTTCCTATAGTCAGGAACACCCTCTTCCTTTTTGTCACCCACACGAGCAGATCTCAGGTCTGCTGCCTTCTAGAGAAGTACCAACACTGGGGTTGTTCCTGTTGTTTGTACAAAACAGCAATGTCATAAGGACTTTGAATTTGGTCTTTAGACTGTGGACATGGGTGAGAAATGACATACACAGGTTGCATTTATCCAGTTTGGGTGAATGTTCTTGGAAACTGCACACACGAATGGACTTGCCCATTGGCCTTGTGTCTTGTCAAAATTACAGGAAAGACTGCACAGTTTGATACTCGCATCCAGGCTTTCTGCTGGTAGAATTCAGCCTGGATTTCACAAGAGGAAAGACAATTCATATTTAATTGAGTCCAAGGTTCTTAGGAAAATATTGTTTGCTTTTGTAGGTGGATGTATCTGAGGAAGAATATCTGAATTTCAGTCTTTAAAAGTATTCACTGAAACTGTTAAATCTCTATTTAGCCTTCAGAGTTCAGTTTAGGAATTACTACTTGGGCTGATTAAAACATGCTAAAAAGCAGCCACTACTAGGTTATTTCAAGTCTGCATGCTTATTAAAACCAGAGAGCATGTGAAACAATGTTATAGTCCCTTAACTAACAGTTTATCTTGCATGAAGGAAAATACCATTATATCGGTCTTGATGAAACCTAATTGCTATTGGACTGTGATCACATTAACTGCTTTGTACTCCTGGAGTTACACTTTAAAGGTGAATTTCTCAGTGCATTAATAAGCTTAGTTTATATCAGAGTCTTGTTGAGAAGTATTTTGTGAGTTGTGTTGATCAAACATCATTTTGATCCCTTATACTTGGAATTAGACCTGATTAAATTCTACAGAAGTCATCTTCCTGACAACAACCTTTTTTCTGCTCACAATCACACAAAAAGAAATCCCTGGATCCCAACTGTGCCTGTAATGAAGGTGAATTGTGTTTAATGACTTAAAGAGTGCCATTTCGTGCTTAACAGTTTATGTATTGCAAATTACCCTGTAAATACTCTGTTTCTAGATCAAATTAATTGTATAACAACTTGTGCTGAGAGGCAGTGAATTTTCTTTGCTATTTTAGCTCCCAAAGTCTGGCAGCTTTAAATAGTTTTTTTTTAAACAATTCTACTTGTAAGCTTTCTCTTACTACCGTATGAGCACTTGAACACAGACATGGAATCAATGATGTATGTTGCCCTTTGGTATTTAAAACTCTAAGACGTTATTACATTTAGTGGACTTTGACTTGCTTGCTTTTTTTAATAAGCCAGTGCACTGGAAATTGCACAAATTCATATTTTATGCTGATAACTCATTAGACGAAAAAGAACTGGCTGAGTTGAGCTCACCTATGATTACTATGACCTTACATGGAGTTATCCCTGATTGTACCTTGGCTAAATGCAATTTACTCTCCAAGTGATGGATTCAAAACATTTTCAACTACATCAGAGTCCAGCATCAGTTGACTTTGCAATGAACATCCAGACTCAGGGACTGGGTCAAAGAAGTAGTGTGAAAGGAGGCGACAAAGACAGAAGTGATCTGCTCATATCTGAGAAATGAGTGGCAAGACAGAAGTTTTACTTCCTGAGCTCTTACTCCTTTGCTTTATTTCCCTACCATCTCTTCTGCCTTAGTAATGTGCTTGTGCAGTATACTTATTCTCATTGCTCTGTTGCTTCATTTAATAATAAATAACCATAATCAAGATGGTCTCTTGTGCTGGTTTGCAGCTAATTGGAATATTTTAAAGAGAGAAATTAGATCATTGGCTGTGAAAAAGAAAAATAATAGTGATGTCTGCATCACTCATTGGTTCTGCTGAGAGATCTGTGGTAGCCAAAACATAGATTCCCCATCTCTGGCTGCTGCTTGCCGTGTTAACTGTCTCTGCTTGAATCACTGTTAGTCTCTTTTCCAAGAACCCAAGGAACATTTTCCTCAAAGCTATTGCCATCTGTCTGAGAAGAATCAGGGCTGTTGGCAAAGATTAAAAGTGTTGTGGTACTTAAATGATCTTTAAGGAAAAGCTTCAGGCTACTGATTTTGGATCAATACGAAATCACATAAGTTACTTCTCACTGAAGTCAGTCTTCATGTTCAGCAATGGGAAGGTGAGCCAGGTTCTTAGAGGATGTGAAAGTATTTCATTTGGAAAATATCCCCAGAAACCTCTGCAATCTCCTACCCTACTAGCATTTTCTTGTCTTCAGCCAGTGTTCTGATTTTCACTGTGCTGTTTCTGGCAGCCACCCATTTGTCAAGGGCTGTGTCAAATGCAAGTCTTAAACACTGAAGTGTACTACTGTGCAGGTGTGTAATTCAGTGCTGACCTTCCCATGAGACTGGAGCATCCAATGACATCTACTTCAAAAGCACTTGGAACATCAATACTGCGATTGATATATTTGCAGCAGCTTCATATCAAAAACTGGCTTTAAGAAGGGAATAAAGAAACTGCGGGCTCAGGTAGATTTGAGAAAGGCAGTAATGATCAAAACTTGAAGAACCTGGGAATCTAGTAACTGATCTAAGTGGAGACTTCTGAAAGTAAACAGTCTTGCAGTGTGTACACAGAATCACATCAATCTAGCTCAATTAGGCAGTATTTCTAAACATGGGGTTTGGCTGCGGAAATCCTTACAGCAATTCGAACTTTCCTTACAGTAATCTAAAATTAAAGCTGAGATGTGAATGCAAAGGATGTTATAGTGGCTGCTGCAGAAGCCAGAACATACTGAAAGGCACTTTACCACTGCAGTGCTGTCCACAAGGGAATTTGCACTAGTATACATCAACTGGCATTTAACATTACTTTCTTTCTTTGCGAAATAAGAGTAATGCAACAACATTTGGCTCATTTGAAACTTAGCTTTCAATGTTCATGTGGTTAAATGGGCCTTTATGTTTACCACCTTGTGTTTTCATCTTTGCAAACAGTCACCAAGAGAAGGGAATTGGGGAAAAAAATCCACATCTTGAACCAGAAACCAACAAGAATGAGGTATTTTATACTTAACCAATTCTTGTCCCACTTGGCATTCTCCTGCCAGGAACATGCTGTAAAACTTAAATCCTCTTTAGCCACACCTGAATGCCAGTGTAATAAGCAAGATGGAACAGTCCAGGAGAAAATTAATAATTCTGTCCTTAGAGCAGGGCTGCTCTGCTATGCTGCATGTAAGACATGAGCCAGATATTGAGTACTATTAAAAAATCAAATGCTTGAATAGCTTCTTGTTAAGTGACCATTGTCTATTTTATGAAGTGCAAGTCCAGGAGAAACAATTGTATATGATCATTTATTTAAAGAATGTATCATACCCCCCAAAATAAGCAATTTTGCTTTGGAACTTTTAAAGTACTTGACTGTACAACCAACCTTTAGCACGCCTTTCTAATATACAGTTTGTTATTTAATTTTTTTTAGCCCATCTGCTAATTTCCTGTGTTTCAGTAGCTGACTTCTCAAAATATATCTGTACTGATTGGTTTTTAAATGCCTATTTACATTGTATAAATAAGAGCCACACAAAAAATGCAAACAAGGATGTGTAAGCTCAGCTACAGCAGTACTGAGGTAAAACAGATTGGCTTAATTACAAGAGCTTTTCATGATGAAGTTCTAGTGGGAGAATATTTCATTGCTTAGCCAAATGTTGGGAATTAGCATGTGAGGGAGATAACACAGTTCATTTGTTCTTGAGAGCCCTGTAGTGTGAGGTAGGGAGTTTAAATATTTTAGTTACAACAACTTTGAAGGCAGGAATTAATCTTGAAGAGATTTCTGTGCTTTTCTTTTTGGTTGGTTTCTTAGTCACTTTTGTTGTGCTTTTGTTGTTGTTGCTGTTTTAACACAATGTTGCGGAGGGCAGTAATAATTCGTGGCCGAGAAGAAAATTTATCAAAAATAGATATTTTTTATTTTTACAAAACCCGCCCCCACAACTATATATACAAAGATTAATTTCGTTTGATAAACAGGTTCAGTTGCATGAGAATTCTACGAGGATACCATTAATAATCTGACTATATATATTTGGAAGTCAGTTTTTGGAAAAGGCTTTAGCTATTAATTAATAGCGGTTTTCTTACTAAATTAAGCTAAGCCAAATAACTCACTCAGGCTGGCTCGTGCAGTCGGTCTTCCTCCTCCAGCGGCTACAGGAGTCGTTAAGAGTCGTTAAGGGTCGTTAGGCAGACAAAGGTGTGCCTAACACCAAGGCAAGTCCTTAGTCTCTCTGCCGTCCAGGCACAGGAGAGTGAGCGAACTCGTCCAGGCACACGTAAAATCCAAAGCGGGAACCCCAAAGGCGGGAAGACCCCCAATATTTATACCCTTCGCTAGACAAAGGGCAGAGTTACCACACTTTAGGCGCGAAAGCGCACGGCCAATCCCAGCCTGGCTCCAGCGCGGGAACTCACGGGGCAGTCCCCGCCCCCTTCTCGGCTGCAGGGCAGGCGAGGGGGGGGGAAACCAGGCGGCTTTTCCCCTTTCCCCCCGAAGTCCGGGCAGGAGAGGAATTTAGGGGTACAGGACTCCAGGACATCCCACCCCGGTGGTAATGAGCATCTTTGTCTAGAACTTGAGTGAGAGGTGATCCCCCTTCAATTTAGGAACCTATTAATATATATATATGGCTTAGCCTTTTCCAACATTAACAATACATTAATCGCCCCAACAATATTTAACAATACTTAACAAGGCTTAACAATAGCCCAAACGGTATTAAATAAAGCTACACAGTCAATTTGAAGATTGCTCTGTTCCTGGTAGAGCAACCAAGTTCATGGCAGAGCCTTAGATGCTCTGAGTCCATGGCTGGAGGTCACAGTCCGTGGGTCCGGATGCCATCATCCACTGGCCACCCCGGTGATATGACTCCGTCTCTCGTGTAGCTGGTTCTCCTTTTCCCAGGTGCTGGTCAGGTGGTCAGGAACTGGTCCTCTGCCTCGACCTTAACCTGTAAGGAGACAAAATCTGCCTCGGCCTATAAAGGCCAGGCTTAGCAATTAATAGTTGGGGACGATCCACCGTGCACTGATCCGGTGGCCTTTTGTACTGGGGCAGGTGGTCAGTGACCACGTGGCTCACCTAGGCAGCAGGTCTTTATTCTGGGGGCTTCTGTAGCTCTCCCCGTGACTGCTGACCATTAAAAGCTGCCGAGC